>NC_069093.1:1278401-1600193 GCF_947172395.1 Bicyclus anynana | reverse complement strand
TTTTTTCAAAAAACCAGGAAAAAACAATGCTGAAACAAAAATATACTCGACTGATAGCCTCAACAAGTATCCACATTGCAAAAAAAATATTCTGTTTCTGCATGCCATGACCGGATGCGATACAACTTCAGCACTTTTTGGGAAAGGAAAATTGAAAGTCATGAAGATGTTTGAAAAAAGACTTGATTTAAACAATTGTACAGAAATATTCCAACAAGAAAATTGCTCTCGAGATGTCATTGTCAATACTGGAATACATTTTCTACTAGCTGTATACGGTGCTCCAAAATCAGAAAATTCAATTGATAATTACAGATAAAAGCTACAGCTTTGCTAAATTAACAAGACAAAATACAGCTGTAAAATTTCCTTCATTACCACCTACTTCTTCAGCTCAACAGCATATTTTTCGAGCATATTACCAAATATAAACCTGGCTAGGAAGAGACATCGATCCAGAACAGTGGGGTTGGGAGTTAAAAAATGATATGCTGCATCCAATAATGACTTTATTACCACCAGCACCCGATGAACTACTGAATACAATCTTTTGTAATTGTACAAAAGGTTGTGGCGGCAAATGTGGATGCAAAAAAATTGGATTGAGATGCTCAAAAGTTTTGTGCATTAAGCATTGCCGCGGCCAGTCATGCTTAAACGCAGAGTCAACGAATGATGAAAATGATGAAGATGTAGATTTAAATCAAGAAATAACTCCACTTGACATTTTGTCAGTAGCCAATAACGATAGTGAAGCTGAAAATATTGACAATGAATAAAAAAAAAAATTATTCGCAAAAATTTATTTTTTTCGGTATTTTTCAAAATTTTGATACTAAAATATTAATTGTAAATTAAAATAAACTTTCATTATATATCATGGATTATGCCTACGGGGGAAACCATGTAAAAAACGCGCCTTGCATTCTACCTCGAAGGTGTTGAGGAAACGAGTGCATCGTTACAATATAGTCGCTTTCTCAGCGCTATGATCGGAAAACCGTTAATTTTACAGAAAAACTATAAGAGACATTTTTTGTAGACAATTTTATGAGGAACAATTTTTATAATGACCTCTATTGACGTCCGAGCAATAAGTCGCGAAATATTTGCAAAAAACTGATTTTCGTGACCTTTTGACCTCTGTAATTTTTTTAGCCGGCACGATATCGATGTCGATTTTTCACAACTTCATAATAACGCCGTAATAAAGGTGTATACAAAAATTCAGCTCACTAGGAATTTTTCCCCAGATGAAACCTAAAATAACTGGACTATCCAGCGTCCAGTGGCCACGGTGAACCGGTTATATTATGGGCTATTAATTAACAACTTATGTAATAGTATCTTCATGTTAGGTTCACATCGTTCGTTTTAAACCAAGGATTCCCAAAGTGGTCGATCGATATCTCGGGAGTCGGCAAAAACACAAAAAATAGGTGAATAGTAAAGTCTATATAAAAAAAATCGACTTCAAAAAAACATTAAGTACACTGAAAAGCGAAGATATCTATGTCCTTTCTATTAATCGATTTCAAGGAGGTGCCAAGTCAATTACGTATAAGCTTTTTTTGGAGTTTACTCCTTATGAATCGATTTTCCATATATAGCCCGTATGAAAAAAATATGGGCAGTAAAATTCGATGAACGAATGACAGCGTTACGTTTTTGTGCGCCATCTATTCTGCGCACCTTTCACCGTGCGCTGCCGCCAGAAGCATAAGCATGCGTGCGGCTTGCTGCTCCTCGGTTTCACTTTTCAGGCGTGAGTATTGAGATGTACATAGTGTATGCTGCGGTTCAACATACATTTGAGCGTCAATAGCTCAACGGTAAGAGCGGTTGGACTCATCACCGAAGGGTGGTGGTTCAATCCTCACCCCGTTGGTCTATTGTCGTACCCACTCCTAAAACAGTCTTTCCCGACTAGTTGGAGGGGAATGGGAATATAGGTTATAAAAGATATGGCAAATATTCTTTAAAAAAAAAAAAAAACACCTATTTAGACAGTCGATCTGAAAGAGTAAACTCCATTCGTGCGTCGGAGCCTACACAATTTTTATTTTCGGTATAACAAGCTACCGTAGTAAGCAGGAAGGGTACTGAAATAGTTTGGGAACCTCTGTATTAAGCGATGACACTGGCATTTATTTCAATCGTTTTTTTTCTTTCTTTTTATGTCCGAATATGTATGATACCTAGTTATTAAATAACTTGCTCTACGTACCTAACAAACGAATTGAGTTTATCTTATAGTTTACATTTTTTCATGACTCTGAATTTAGAAAAATTTAAAATGGTTTTTTTTACTAACGCATGCGGATATACGGATGATTTTTTTTTTCACAACTCCCACGAAAAGTAGTGTTTTTTTTTCAAGAATAAAGTTATGTTTCTATGTAATTGTGTTGTATATTCTATTTCAAGTTCCAATTTATTGTACCAAAATACATCAATATCAGACAATAATTCTTTTTAGGCAGGCCTATTATGCAATTTATTTTATACGATAAAATATAACTTATATTACACTAGCTGACGCCAAGCGGTTTTACCCGCGTGGTACCAGTTCCCGTAAGAAAAACAGGGATAATATATAGCCTATAGCCTTCCTCGATAAATGGGGTATCTAACAGTGAAAGAATTTTTCAAATCGGACCAGTAGTTCCTAAGATTAACCCGTTCAATCAAACAAACAAACTCTTCAGCTTTATATCATCATCATCATCATCATTCTCAGCCCATATTCCGCTCACTGCTGAGTTCGAGTCTCCTCTCAGAATGAGAGGGGTTTCAGCTTTATATATTAGTATAGCTTTATATATTACATTGGATAAACACATGGGTGAAGGTCAACCTTATAAATTTAGACCATTACATTTCCCTCACTTAGCCATCGGCGTTAGTATGATTAGTTTGCCTCATCTCATTGCTTGTCATCTTTAGAAGCCAGGTATAACTTCATCGCGTTCCACTGCTTACTGTAAAGCAATCTACTCGAGATTCTTATCAAGAACCGTTATTTCTAATAGCCTGCAGCTCATATTTCATTTGACAAGTTCACTAGTTAGTTGGCCGTAACACTTTCGCTTGGCTTAGTGGTCGGATATCGGTTACAAAAACCTTTTATTTGTGTTTATTTTTATTGCTTTAATAGACAAAATATCAAAATTAAAATTTGCTGGTAAACCCTCTAGCTCGACACTAGCCACTAGCCTAGCCTAGCCTAGCCTAGCCACAAATCCCTCGGGAACCATGAATTTTTCCGGGATGTAAATAAGCCTATATGTTAATCCAGAGTAAAATCTATTTCCATTCCAAATTTTAGCTAAGTCGGTTCAATAGTTGCGGCGTAAAAATGTAACAAACATCCATACAAACTTTCGCGTTTATAATGTTAATAGTATTGGATAAGAAATATAATATTAATTGTAGGTTTTAATTTGGCTATTTGTTAAATCTCTAGGGGGTAGCTAACCTTCCTAGCTCCACCCCTAGGCGATGGCCTTTGAAATTCTCCTGAATTCCGAAAATTGCCTTAATTTCAAGAAATTTTTTATTAACAAAGTTGTTTTTGGGGACTTTAATTTTTTATTAATATAATTAATTATTATTGGTAGCTTTTATTTTCTTTTTACAATATTAGGTAAAAAAAATAATAAACATTGACAACAATGTAAAATAAATAATTTATTGACGATTCAAAATTATCCATAAAGGATTTTATTAAAAAGTTAAAAAATAGATAAAAAATATCCTAGAATTCGATCTTTAAGGTACCAGTTAATGTGTAGTAACTTATACTAGTGACATTTCCTCAGTAAAAAGTTGTAATTACCGGTATCTGGTTCATCCACTTTACTAATGATTGCTTCTAATAGCAGCCGTGTAATCAATCATTATTATCGATCTTCTGAACGATGTACAGAAATATAATTTAACGACCGTATTTTATAAACATGGATTAAGATTTAAACCCTTTATTTTCTTGAAAGTAAAGTGTACATAATCACTAAAGTTCATTTTGCTTTGAAAAAAATTGATGGTTACATTTTAATTTAAATTTATTATTTACTAGCGGACGCCGGCGACTTCGTCCGCCCTTAGACCTCTTTTATGCCTTTACAGTAGTATCGCAGTAAAAATAAAGTAACTTCTCACGTTTTCCAAACATTTCCTTTCTCTGCTCCTATTGATCGTAGCGTGATGTAGTAAAGTATACTTAACCTTCCCAGGAGTATGAAGAAATAATTGTACCAAGTTTTGTGAAAATCAGTCAGACAGACAGACAAAAATTTTACTGATTGCATTTTTCGCATCAGCATCAATCACTAAACACCTCCTGATAGTTATTTTGGAAATATATTTCATGTGCAGAATTGTCCTCTTTACAGATTTATTATAAGTACCTACCTATAGATTTAGATAGATAAATATGACATTAGACTCTGACATGCTATAATTCTGCAAGGCAAAACTTATTTGGGGAAGTACTGCTACAATGCTGAAGTAGGTACCTAATTTTTATTTAATGACAATCCATGACTGCGATCTCACCTGATGATAAGTGGTGTGGTGCAGTCTAAGAAGCAAGCAGCTTTATCTACTTTGAAGCTGTAGAAGTAAATTCTACCAATACTTCTGACGGTTTCTACGAGGTATCGTACCGGCTAGCTGGGAATCGAACCCAGGACCTCTATGTTGAGAACCACAGCACTACCACTCTCGCTAGAGCGGTTGTCAAAAACTGCCCAATTAACATTGCCGCTTTGTTTAATCGCTAGCAGAACTTCGCGATTTCACTTACGTTGGCCCCATTCTTGTGGAAATACAGGGATGAAATATATCCTATGTTACTAAATGATAATGTAACTTTCTATTGGTGAAAGAATTTTTCAAATCGGTCCAGTAGTTATTGAGTTTATTCATTCTATACAAAACTTCGTATTTTTCCTTTATAATATTAATGTAGACTAGCAGAAGCGACTTTGTTCGCGGGAAATTTTGTTTTTCACAAACGGCTGTTGGTCGATATTTATTGTTGCGGTTGTAAGTCGTATAA
The DNA here is from genome assembly GCF_947172395.1 of Bicyclus anynana. NCBI lineage: Eukaryota > Metazoa > Arthropoda > Insecta > Lepidoptera > Nymphalidae > Bicyclus > Bicyclus anynana. The sequence goes on along the minus strand of NC_069093.1, from coordinate 1,595,131 downwards.
TTTTCCAGTTTCCTTCAATAAATTCTCTCAGAACATATTTCTGAACAGCTTTCGTTTGGCGGTATGACTTAGCTTTTACTGTGCGTGGGAAAACATAGGTATAAGTTATTAGAAAAGTACGTTCAGTTTAATTGTTACAAAGAATCAATTCTTATACTTAACTAGTTTCAACACTAATCTTAATTACAGCAGCTACAGCATTGAAAAACTGATTCAAGATATAACTTGATCACTCTAGGGATTGTATCAAAACTATTCAAATTAGTTGTAGGTAATTGGATGGTGTATCTACCATTTACGTTTTAGCCATCAATTACTTAAAACTCAAACTTCATTCATTTGAATTCTGCTTATAGTTTACAAGCTATTTTGAAACGTAAAGTTATGTCAAAATGGATTTAATGGTGAAAATTAAAGGCGAAAACTTAAAATTAAAGTTATGAGGGTTTCAAACATAAAGTTATGAGGGTTTCAAACACGACTGGGTCCGAGAAGCCCACAATAAACTTAACCAGGGTTTATTTTTTATGCTTATCACTGTTTACAAAACTATAGAACTAAGTACATAATCCGCACTAAAAAACGTTGGTCGACCCTCTACCAGGTGGATTGCCGACATCAAGCGAGTCGCAAGGATTCGCTGGATGCAGGCGGCTCAGTATTGTCACAGTAAAGGTTATACTGTGGTATTGTGATGTTTGGAAGTCGCTACAAAAGTCCTATGTCCTGCAGTGGACTTCATCGGCTGATATAATGAAGTACATATTCATATAGTGCAGTTCAATACTGAGCGTTAATCGCTTATAATATAATCATCAACACTATAAGTTATAAGCCTGAAGTATCTCGATGTTCATAAAATGTCCGAAGCAAATAAATAAAGTCTTTACACCTCCATGCACCTTACACCTGTATTTCAAATAGAAGTAAACTATTCAATGATTTCAAAAAAGGATTCCTGCCTAAGTGCTACTTGTGGGCTCATTCAAAAGTCACTTTCCTAAAGCCTATAGCATTTTAACAGCCATATGGTAAAGCTTGCTTGCACTTTAATGCCATGCTTTTTCTATGCATTACTATTCCAGAATTTCAATAGATTCTACATACGAGCACGTTTGGCATGTTCTACATCCAATTTAAACTTATAGGTAGGTTATATATAATAAAATAATTTAATGTACTTGCCTATTTAAATTGTGATCACATATTTTGAAAATTCTAAAGTTCTGAAAATTTAATATAATTCAAAAAGTTAATTAATTTACTTTGCCATCAATCACTATAGAATAATATTATATCTTCTTAATCATAATAACGGCTAAAATATAATAATAAGACTCTTAGGGCTTGTCTTAAAAAACAATATTTTTTTATTCGACACAGAATATCTAAAATATCTAATGAAAGACAATTTGTTTTTTTGACACACACACACATTTGAGGAAGTCTTTGTTTTCTGTAAATCTGTCTTCACTTTCTGTAAAATAATTTTTTAATTTTTATAAGCATAAACAATAACACAAAATGGGTCTTTTCTTTAAAAAAATAATTCAAACACTATAAGAAACAGCAGTTAGAAAAATTCTTGCTTGTCATCATTCCTGGACTCTAGCTTGAATTCGAGTTTTGGATACTTAGGTTATTGGGGTTTCTATTTGGATATATACTACCGAAAATCATATAAATTACCGAACTAAAATTATGGTATGTAATATGTAATGTTCTAAGTTGCATCATCATCATCATCATCATATCAACCGATGGACGTCGTAGGACAAAGGCCTTTTATAGGGACTTCCAAACATCACGATACTGAGCCGCCTGCATCCAGCGAAATAAGTAAGTTAATAAGTAGCATGTGGAACTACAATTTATTTTATTTATGTGTAGTTAACTAAAATAAAAAAAGTGTAGCAAAGAGGCAAGAACCGTGCAGAAACAAGACGAAACAAAAACGCAACTAAACCTTTTCTTTGTCCCGTAGAACATGTCGCGTACTAAAATAGCAATACACTGGTGTTATTAGGGTTCCGAGGCCAAATGTGCTAAACTAGACTCTATCAGGACGCCACTGCTATATTGCTCGGTAGTACTCGTAAAAAAAAGCTGCAAGAAATTCTTGTTACTTTGCTATAATATCATATTTAATCTTAATAATGGCTATAAAAATATAATAATGAGACTCTTAGAGATTGTCTTAAAAATTTTAATAAAAATCAATTGGAAAAATGTAGTAGGTATGTAAGTACTCACGTCATATAAAAAAGAAACAAGGAATTGTTTTTTATTAGGTATGTCCGCAAATGTTTTGTTGTTTTGCTGGCGGCTTGTTGGAATGATTCGATGGAGAGGCAATATCAGCGGACCCAAAAGCATCGTGACCAAGGAAACAAGCCTAACAGATGCTTTGTAGGTTTAACTAAGTGTGTATTATCTACGGAATCCTTCGTATCCTCGTCCGTCTCGCACTTGGTCAGTTTTATCAAAGAATCTCAGCTATTACGACTATTACCGCGATATAAGTAACAAGCCGTGACCGGAAACGCGCTGTCGCAGCCGACGGGTAATGTCGTCACAACCGGTCCCTGGAACCTATATTTTATCCGTTTATTTGTCCCGGGTTGTTAGCTCGCTGCTTCCAAGAACTGCGCATGCTGTTATGGCAAATGGCTTTCCTTTTACATGCCGAGCGATCTCTTTGTCTAAAATAAGATGTGGGAACCAAAGTATGTAGGTTTCTTATGCTGGCCGACCCCCGCTAGGTGGACTTGGAAGGGGTTAACAGGGAACTAGATGCTGACTGGGCTGGGGAAACCGTGTTGTTTGGACGTTCATCGCTGAAGAGGACGAATAAAGGAATATTACTATCACAACGACTAACTGGCTGAATTATCAACGTATATGTATGTACAACCAAAACTGTTTGAAAAACTTTTGACGGCCTCCGTGGCGCAGTGGTATGCGCGGTGGATTTACAAGACGGAGATCCTGGGTTCGATCCCCGGCTGGGTCGATTGAGGTTTTTTTCAAATTGGTCCAGGTCTGGCTGGTGGGATGCTTCGGCCGTGGCTAGTTACCACCCTACCGACAAAAACGTACCCCCAAGCAATTTAGCGTTCCGGTACGATGCCGTGTAGAAACCGAAAGGGGTGTGGATTTTCATCCTCCTCCTAACAAGTTAGCACGCTTCCATCATCACTTACCATCAGGTGAGATTGTAATCAAGGGCTTACTTGTAAAGAATAAAAAAAAAAAATGTTTGGGATATTTTGTAACGTTAGTGAAGCAGCCTCTACACAACAACTTTTTCAGTATTTTTTGGGACGGCTAATTTACAAGTAGTCCATCTGTTCTTCGAACTATTAACTGCGCTCGAATTTGTAGTAGACGAATATATATATACCCAGGACACACAGTTCAGTTAGGTAGGCCCAATTTCGAGAAATTGCCGAATCCAGCTCGGCTGGGCAGCGTTCGGGAAACTTCGTGTTCGTGACATCTGGGTCCTAACTGAAAATCAGTGCTGCATACTTTTTTTATTGAAAGTATGCGGCAAAATGCTGAGTTGGGGCCTTTTTCTAGGTTGTGCCACATATTACAGGGCATTCTTTAGTGCTCCACTGTTTGAGTGGACAGTTAAGCCATAATATGTTATAATTTAGATTTTATGTGATATGTGGCATTACTTAAAAATAAAGATCTTTTCTTTCTTTCTTTCTTTCTTACATCTTTTCGACCAAAATTCCTCAAATGGCTACATTTTTTAAAAGTTAACTAGAAATACAAAGAAGTCACAGGCGTTGCTAGTGCTAAGTATTTTCCATTCAAGAGAAAGGCAGTCCACAATGTTTGTGTTGTTTACCCTCCCAGCCGCTCGATAGGTATCCGTGGTGATACTGGTACTGTTTATCGGATTGTTCCATTTGTTTATAATAAACAGTTTCCTGAGTGGCCGATACAATGTAGTGTATGCAAGGAAATTATGTCGCGAATGTACGTAAACAGTCAAAGTCAAAATTCATTTATTTCAAATAGGCTTAGTTTACAAGCTCTTTCGAAACAGGTAATTATATTAAACTTAAGATAATGGTGACAATAATCATTCGAAAACTTAAAATTAAAGTTACGAGGGTTCCAAACGCGCCTTGGTCCGAGAAGAGCCCACAACAAACTCAGCCAAGGTTTATTAATTTTTTAATTTATCACCATTTTTCAAACTTATTTAAAACTAAGCACACAGTCGTATAATACAGTTTAACACCAAGCTTTTTTATCATTTAAATACTCATTAACACTATAATAAGACTAAAAAGACTTTACTAAAAGCTTGCATTTAATGTGGACGTATACCTACAATTGAATATACAATTTCGAAAATTGCACATGTCTGAAAATTTTAAATGTCCAAGAATTAAAAAAAACGAATTATTTTCCAAAACAGTGTATAATTTCTAAAATTAACTATTGTACATTACTGGCCTTCTAATATTACTAAAATTATTTATTTTAAAATTAATCTAATCCTAGTTATGTTATTAAATTAGATTTATATTTTAGTTATGTTATTAAATGAGATGTAAGTATAGAATGATCTGACATGTCATGTGCCCTTTTCGAAATTGAATATTCAATTTATTCTACGCTATTTTCTATAGCAATATTGTAGAAGATTAAGTTAATAGAAATCACGGATATAAGTTAGCAAAGTGCTCTATGTTCTGTACTAAAAATATACAAACACATTATTGGACTGACGGGAGTCGAAACTAAGACTCTTTAAAAATAATCCACTAGTGGTTTTTACACTATTTCAAACTCTTTTTTCTTGTAACATCATCGCTTTCCACAAATAAGTTGACGCAACCCCCAAATCTCAGCAACTCTCAAGAATTTTTGCTGAAATTTTCCAGGAAGAAAGAAAATCTCAAAACTTCATAGACCGATCCATTCTAGAAGGCCTATTCCTTAACGATGTTTTATATAAATTGAAAGATTTATTTATAATTCACTTATACATGATAATATTTAAATAAAAAAAAATTAAAACTACAAATTAACAGTATATTAAATTTAATATATATCTTTCTCTTTCTATAGTATCATGTTGGACAGAGAGAGATAGAGGTGAATTCAAAATTCGGACTTGAAAATAACGTCACACAGAAAAATCATACAGGGACTGAAGGTGTTAACCACTGTATCACTGCAGCTTAAATTATATTGTATAGGTACATAATATTAACACGTCCGCTGCGGTACGAGGTCAATTGACCTTGTAAGTCTAGCGTGATCAAGAGTTACGAGGTCGATGGACCTCGTACCACAACAGACTAAAGTACAGATAAATCAGTGCCGCAGCAAAAGTGTTAAATGTAAGCTTATTATTTTCATGGCATCTCACAACAAACTTGCAAATTAATTTTGAATATTTAACTTCAATTCCTTCTTAACCGCTGCGTCATCATAAGTCTGACAAATCGTGTATCGGCAACGAGTTGTGTACAGTTAGAGCATCATTAGTTAGCACTTGTCATGGGATTAGCAGCTCGGCTGGTAGCGGACTGATGGTAATAAATCATTATACTACCTTTGTAACTAAATAGGATGGATGGTGGGGTTTTATTTGAGTGGTCGAATGTTCGAACCACAAAATACAAAGAACTGGCAGACGCCTCGTGGTTTCACTCGCGTAGTTTCCATTCTATTGTGATACTCGTAAAACATGATATTCGCAAATAACGTGACTTTCTATTAGTAAAAGAATTTTTAAAATCGGTTTAATACATACAGATCAATGATAATTTTATACTATAGATAGATTACGTCCCTTCAAAATCACCGCAAAAAGTGATCCGAATTTAGCTACACCACTGAGCGTATACTTCACAATTTTGTCTTTAGTTCCATTATATATTTATGTATGTTATATAGTTTTTACAGTTCCTGAACAAACAACTCGACATTGTAGACGATAGTTAGGCATTATTTGCCCAAATGACGTTCGTTGTTTAATAAGCTACTAATTGAAATTAAGTCAATTTTTCACATTTGGCCTCAGTTTTGATGCCCCATCTCTAGTGTATAATATCATTGATCCAGATACTATCCCCTATAACCTCACAAACTTTTCCTCTTCACAATATGAGTATAAGATTATTTATTTATTTATTTTTAAGAAAAATCAACAGCGTTACCAAGAATACAATTTTACAATATTTCCTGATGTTACAGCCAATTACAGATTTTCCATAGTTAGAACAATTTATAAAAAAACACAATCTGAGAATACATTCAAGAAAAGGAAATAATAAAAAAAGAGAGAGAAGAAAAAAAAACACATTAAAACGTATGTATGAGTGAACGTTGGTATGAGAAATTGTGTGTGTGTGTGTGTGTGAAGACAGTGTGTGCTAAGTAATTAACTATTTAGTTTCCGCTAGATGTCGCTTAAAAGTCTTTTTTGAATACCGGAATATGTCAATTTGTGCGTATAGCTTATTGTAGCTATCTGTAACTCTGGTCATTACCGAGTTCTTAGTAAAGATTTTCCTTTTATGTGGCACTTGGAATAACGTCTTTCGGCGGAGTCGAGTAGGAGCTGCTATTAATTTAAGTTTTGATAACAAGTGAGGACTATCAATATGCCCATTTACTATATCATATAACAGTGACATATCAACAATTTACCTTCTCTGTCGTAAGGTTTGTAATTTATAATGGCCACCGTTGTCAACGTCATTCAGAGGAACAGTATGTGTACGAAAATTTAAGTGTTTGATAAATTTACGTTGAATTCTCTCTATATCTTCCCTTGGCTTTATATAATATGGTGACCATATACTACTACATATTATAATGATTTGATACCTCATCGACATTAACTCGACGAAATCTCAAATAGCCACTCGTCCTAGATTAATCTCATGGTTAGCCTAAACCAGATCGAGTCTCCCATTCCCCATGATTGCACCATGACGCTGTGGTCCACTTTTTCGTAATTATACTATCATTAGATCACGATCATCGGGCTTTTTGTGCATTAAGATCGAATCTGTAGCTACAACTATAATAATGGAGGTTGAGCTTTACAAGTAGGTGCTTTCTTGCTAAGGTTTTCTCCTTAATACCTATTTTGTTGAGGTTTTAAGAAAAGGTTTTAATGGAACTTGATTATCTGTCATTTCTGTCTATCTGCCTTGATGGTTTAGTGGTTGAGATGTTTAACTTCGAAACATATTATTAGGGCATGGGATCTAATATGAGAGGTGACTGGTTTTTGTTTCTTCACTAAAATTTCAAATCCATTTAGTTATATTACCGATCATCGGTATGTTATTTATTTATTTTATTCTTTACAAGTTAGCCCTTGACTACAATCTCACCTGATGGTAAGTTGTGGAGGATTTTGGAGAGTCCAAACCACAGGGAGACGCGTATAAATAAAACACGTAATTCTTGTTATGTAGAGGTGCGATCGCTTCAGGCTTCGGGAGTGAAGTGTGTGTTTGATATATGGGGTGCTTTATTATATAGCCTTTGAAGCGTCCGCATTCCCTTGTCTTTATTGCAGTAATAGTGTACAATATAAAGGAGACAGAGTTACATGTATAAAGGAGATAGTTATACAGTGAGAGCGAGATAACAATAGTGTGAGAATAGTACAATAAACATACCTCAGAATGAGACAGTTATTATTAGAATAGTAAAGCAATATAGAATATGATGGTTAAACAAATACATGGTTATAATATATATAATTTAAGTACACTATCATATAATCTACATCTGCATGCATATTTATATACATTAATCATTGCTCTTATAACTAATTAGCTAAATGGAAATCATTCTTAATCACACAGATATTATACTTAATAAACTATGAACATATAAGGAAATACGATTAACAAACTTAGTAATCTAATACCTACCATTATTATCTATATCCTAAGCGCATAGCTGAACATTTACTAATGTATCGACAACTAGAATTGGTTGCCTAACAATTCTTAACATAAGTGATGATGCAATCTAAGATGGAAGCGGGCTAACTTGTTAGGAGGAGGATGAAAATCCACACCCCTTTCGGTGTTTACACGATATCATACCGGAACGCTAAATTGCTTGGCGGTACGGCCTTAGTCGGTAGGGTAACTAGCCACGGCCGAAGTTTCCTACCAGCCAAGGTGGATCTAAGCTCCAAATTATTCTCTTCAATAAAAAGATAAGCAGGACCATGCAAAGACAGGTGATTGCGCAAGGAATCGTTTGTAATTATAATTATTAGCCTATTTTAATGACCCAATACAAAGCGCAGGTCCGTCCTCTTCTATAAAAGTAGGAAGTTTTATGTTTGGACCCACCACTCTGCTTCGATACAGGTGGGCGGGCTAAATAAACTGAACATTCAATAACAGTACACTTTCTCGGCAGATCTCATTTTTTTTTCAGCAGATGTCTATATATTTTCAAGAATTCTTGTTACAAAAGTGGATAATAAATTCATTTCCTGACACACATTCCGAGATGAATCTCTCGGAAGGCCGGTGCGCTGAATGCTGCGCTGTACCGATACGTACGTGATGTAAAAACGTCGCATCATCGCATTGAGACAATATGAGCCGATTGTGTACAGTTACTCGTCTCTGGACACCGTTTTCACAATATACTGACGGTTTTGGAATACTTTGCACATTATCTTTGTACAAACAAACTTTGTGTGTATGAAATATATGGTTTACTAGTTGACGCCGCGCAGTTTCACCCTCGTGGTTCCCGTTCCCGTAAGAATACGGGAATAAAATATAGCCTATAGCCTTCCTCGATAAATGGGCTATCTAACACTGAAAGTATTTTTCAATTCGGACCAGTAGTTCCTGAGATTAGCGCGTTCAACCAAACAAACAAAAAAACTCTTCAGCTTTATAGTAATAGTATAGATTTAGATACACGTTAATAATGCAACTTATCTTATATTTAAAGATAATACCTACAATACCACAAGGTAAAGTTTGTGGTATTGTTGGGGGTAATCTCTGGATCTATGAACCGATTTTGAAAATTCTTTTACCACTAAAAAGCTACATTATTTATAAGTGCTATAGGCTATATTATAACCCCGTATTCACACGGGAAAGGGAACTACACAAGTGAAACCGCACGTTGATATTGGTTTGGTTTGCACAAGCATCTTCTCACTCAAAATGCATAAAAAAAACGAAATAAAAAAATGAAAATGCTACAGCAAGATACATCGTTGCTTAGAATATTCTTGTATTCATTTATAATTATTTTTCCCTACGACTGTGTAAGGTAAGAAACATTAGTTAGCTTCCTGCAACCCGCTGCGTCTATGCTAATCCCTGGAAAATATATGAGACAAAATACACGGAGACTTTTGCGGTTATCTGCATAAATATGATTTTATATTTGCGTTGTTACTTCGTAAGTAAAGACAACAACATAGAGGAAATAAAAATATGCAACACTGAGATACGTCTTACAATTTATTATTATGAATAACATAGTTTATGACTAGTTTAAGAATGAGCATGTGTAGTTATAATTTTAATGTCCAATAAGTTATAGCAATTTTAATTACCCGATTGCGTCAGAAGGAGTGTAATGTTTTTATTCTCAATAGACATGAGCGGGACTACAATCAAGTCTGATGGAAAGTAATGGTGAGGTCCAAGATAAATTCACTATTGCCTGAAAGGAGGAAACACAGATGCCGGAATATGCCTTGCATTGATTTTGATACCGGAAAGACAGTTCACTGTATAAGTACTCGTGGATACGTAAATGATTAATTATTTACTTGAAAATTAAAAAAAAATCTATTAAAAATATTTTTTTAATGATTTCTAAAACCAGTTGTAGAAGCGATTATATTTCAAGTTTAGCAAAAAATACAGCCATTTATAAAAAAAAAACATACTGTCTACTTCTCAATCAGAAGCAATCGAAGCAAACCAGTTTCAAATTGGCAGAACAAAATTATTGACTACTTTTTTAGCTGATCAAACAACGTAATTCAAACACCAACTCCGCATAAATCCTAACGGCGTACTGAAAGTGAAACAAAAACGTATAACGATCGAATCGTTTAGCTTCCATCACTCCACGTAATAGTCGTTACGACGCAATGTAAACGGGACATAACTGTCTATACTGGTTCACGGGTGGTTTTTATGTACAAAATCTGAGGACACGATCACGATTTTCATACATAAGAAAGTGGTAGAGGGCTGGTTGCTAGTACTGCTTTCCCGTTACGTATTCCGTATGATAATTAAATGTTTTAATTATGTTACGGGTACGGCTTGACGGAATTTATTAATTGGTTTTTTATTGAGCTACAATAAAACAATATCCGCCATTTTGGTTTTTGTTTTTGAATTGCGGTTGCGCGTTTTAAGTTTTTATCATCATCAGCATATTATTAGGGTCAGGAATCTTTCTTTATATTCATCACTACTCCAATGCGGTTTGGCGGGCATAAGGTGATAAAGTATACATCATACACTGTAACCAGTGGCGTGCATAAGGTTTTTAACAAGGGTATGCACTATAAGTAAAAATTGGAAAATCCCTTGTCCAACTTTGCATCCTGTGTCTAAACATAGGTTTGTATTGTATTTTTGCATCTATGAAATGAACACCACTGATTGGAACGATAATTATCAGAATTATCAGAGGAGGCCTGGTACACCACCACCACTTTCCTAACTGTCGTATACCTACTGAGAACGAGAAACGTTGCCAAACCCGGCTCTCGAACCTAAGACCTCATGATCCGAAACCGCTTTGGCTAACTAACCACTAGACCAACGAGGCAGTCACTCTCAATTGGATACATACCACCAAGCAGCGTGGTGGGTCCAAGCTCCATATCCTCTCATAAAGGCTTTAGCTTACTATCTCTCAAAGCTCAAATTCTTAGGATTTGTTTCTAGAAAATAACGGACGCTTCAATTAAACAAAGCCTTCAAGAATCCTAGCATATTTTACCGTACGCTGTTTACACTGCAAAAACTTGTTAACCACTCTACTCTAATAACGGAACTGTCTTCCGTAACTCCTTAATTCCCCAGCTTGTCCGTAATTCCGGATCAAAGTGGGAACATTTTTTACGGCGCTACGGAGATCGTGGAATTCTTTGTAAGTAGTTAAGCGTGCTTTTTTTGGCGTCTGGGATTTCTTTCCGTTTTTTGTTGACATTAGTACCTACTGTTTTGCTCTCTATGAAATTACAAGAGTTTTTTTTTAATTATATAATAATTAAAAAAAACTGAATTAATAATTAAAAAAAAATGAATTCACTATTAGATTGAAAACCTGCGACATCTTGTAAAATAGGAAAGTTTAGCAACTCATACTTCTAAAGTTGGGACCTTGTGTTAGTGTTAACCCTTATTAAAAGTTAGCCCTTGACTATAAGGGCTAGATTGTAAAGAATAAAAAACCCTAGTTAAAAACCTCATGCACGCCACTAGCAATGATCTAATCTGAGACAGCGTCGTCACTTATCATCAGATGAGATCATAGTCAATCGCAACTTGTTATGAAAACAGACATACAGTCGCAGTTAATTACTTGCGTTGAATAAAAAAATAACTTGTTCCTCTATGATCGTTAAAATAAGTTTCTGAACTTAATTAACGTACATATCACTCTATGCTCTATGATAATGATATTCACACGCACAAACAAAACCGGTTTACTTTAACAGAAATAAAAATGCTTGTTAACTTAGATACAAAATGCATTAAACGTGGCTGATAAAGATATTAAAAAGTTTATTTTAAACGCATCTGCAGTGGGCGAACGTGTTTACAGGTCACTTGATATCAAGTGATCACAAGGTCCAATGATTATATCATTAATCGAAATACGCGTTATCCACGTCTCCGAAATCGGTTTTGTCTTGTAACGTTTCAACCCCTATTAAGCCCACTCAGGAGTGGAATTTCCAAATAAACCATAACTATTTTTAACCGACTTCAAAAAAGGAGGTTTCTCCATTTGACCGTATAATATATTTTCTTTTCATGAATATAATTTGTAAAATTATATTGAAGAAACGAATCTCTTATATCATCTCAATGACGCTAGCCAAAAATATAGAAATATGGCTATACTATTGTTTCGATATATCCTGCAAACTAAACTGTAAACTTGATCGTGTGTGGCTGGCGTTACGAGTACAACCCTCTGTAAGGTTCTATTTATTAGCTCGCTTCAGCAATTTATGCTATAAAACATGCTTTATGTTTGGATTTATAATATTAAGTGCGGATTAAGAAATTGATGAAACACTAAATACTATTGGACTTAGACTAGAGTCTAGACTCAAAGTCACTCAGCGGGTGATGGAGCGAGCTATACTTGGAGTTTCTCTGTGTAATCGAATCAGAAATGATGAGATCCGCAGACGAACCAAAGTCACTGACATAGCGAGTTGCGAAGCTAAAGTGGCAATGGGCAGGTCACATAATTCGAAGAGTCGATGGACGTTGGGGTTCCAAGGTGCTGGAATGGCGACCCCGCCCTGGAAAGCGCAGTGTTGTCGAGCCCCTACTAGGTGGACCGAGGACATCAAGCGCGTTGCAGGGAGCCGCTGGTGCTTGGAAGTTCTTGTAAGAGGCCATCTGATAATTATATTTTTTATATAATTGGAGTAGGTACATGCATTATGGCTTTCACTGGAACACCATTGAACATGAGTTTCAAGCTCTCAACCTAATCCACCATGACAATATAGATCGGCTACACCCATTCCACGTAACACGCGTGTCCACTGGAAATGAATGCGATTTCACTGTCATTGTACACGCATTCATTTCATTTATTTATTAATACTGATTGTAAATTAAATTAAACGGATTTATGTGATTAATGCAATTAATAAATTAGATTACACAGCAATAATGTATGAATGATATACAGGATGCTCGGGAGTATTTATCATAACTTCAAGGTATTAACGAGACACACGATTAAAGGAACCGAACTGCATAACAAATATTTCATGACCTACTAGTTGACGCCGCGCGGTTTCACCCGCGTGGTTCCCGTTCCGGTACGGGAAAAATATATCACTCACTGAAATATAACACTGAAAGAATTTTTAAAATCGGACCAGTAGATCCTGAGATTAGCGCGTTCAAACAAACAAACAAACAAACTCGTCAGCTTTATAATATTAGTATAGATTCATACAAAGTAATTCAAATAATATCGACTATCCGTGTAACACACGCCTTTAGGTAACATAGCGACGTTGCATTTTAAAATATAATTACGTTATTATTTATAAGGAAGCGTATAAGGTACACATAATTTTAAGTTCTACTTACAAAATAAATATTATTTACTCAGAAAAATATTCATTTTAAAACACATTTGTTTGTTAAACATTTTAAAATAATTTTTGTTAAAGAATATAACCCTAAAGTTATGGGAAATACTCCCGAGCATCCTGTATAAAGCAAAAAAAACAATCATAATCATCATTAGGGTCTCGTACGTCTAAATAAAACCCCTATAGAATCACAAGTGAGTCTCCAAATTTACTAGACCCATTAAGATGAAACTTGGTGGACATATCAATTCCTAAGATCCAAACGTATGACGTGATTATTGAAAATTTTGATATGGGAGTCGGAAACATTGTTGTAAAATTACGATCATTTCAAGCTTTAATTACGAAATGCACATGTATTGTACAGCACATTCAAGCACGCTCACATAGTATTGCGATGAAATTTAGAAAGTGTTCCGATTCGAGATACATCGCCTTCAATAGATATATACAGAGTGGTATTTTGAGATGGGCCAATGAACAGGAAAATACTCTATTAGAAATACATAAATACTCAGTTTTGATTAATGTGAATGAATCTGAAGAATTAAACTTAAAGTAATAAACTAGTTTATTTTAATTATAATAGTGATAACAAATAATTAAGTCAACCGTTATTGTTGCAATTGTCCTTTCAGTCAACGCTCTGACATCGAAAGCTTCGACCAGCACTTTAAGAAGATTTCACTTGAATGGATGCAGCAAAGGTCAGATACAGAAAGCTGTATCCTTGGGACGGCACGTAGCAGAGGTATTGTGAGGAGGTTAAGGAACCTCCTCACAATACCTCTGCTACCCTGAGTTACCTACCATTTGCTTGAGCACGCAATAGACCCACAAGCGGTGGAGCAGGTTTTTTTTTTAAATTTGGAAATGCTTTTTCAATATCAACATCGCAAGAAAAATTTAGGTATGAGAGAGGCTAAAGATGAAATGAGAAACTAATTTAGTGGCAGTAGTTTTATTTTTACGATTGGTATGATCGTTCTCAAAATCTCACTCTGTGCAAAGATGTACAAGTTTCCGTTCTTGTTAATTACTGCACGCGATGTGTCGGTTATTTTGTTTTTCTGCAGCTAAGCGCATGATATTTGAAATTTATTTGACGTATTGCGATTATCATTGCAGTTTTTCAACATGAACGGATACCTTCAGAACGTGTGGATACCGAATGGTATCCGATGGTAGTAAATGAGCATCTTGCCACGTTCCAGAATAAACGTAGTATTTTGCTCCATACACACAATTGTCGAAGAAGATTTTTGTACGTATGAATGTTTGGCGAATTGTCACGTTCTATATTCAAAATTGTTAGATGGATTTCGACATGGATATAAGAAGTAAAGCGCAGCTTTGGTGCTTTATGTTCAGTGAATTTCAACATGTTAGGTGTCATTAGATTGGTCTTGGTCGTAAGAGTTAGTTACATTAAGTATACATATTACTATTTCAGATTACTATTTATGCCGTGGTTTATTGGTATAGTTATATAAATATATAATACGTCTTAATTAATGCGAATATAGTGTGAATATCATAAAAGTAATTCACATAAAAGAAGAAAGACGCAGGACCTAATAACCTACCCTGTGCAATACGCTCAGAGTAACAATAATATACCTAGGTAATGTTCTATTACTTTGAAGAAAGTTACGAATAGCTGTTTATGACATCATAGTCGTGATCTCATAAACAGTAGTAATATCTAATGACTGCTTGCTTACAATATTTGCTAGAGGAATGTTAAATAATAAAAAACAAACTTTGATTATATTTGATATTGTTTGTTAGTTGCTTTCATAGTGTAGCACTCGTCTCACTATTTTGCAGCTCTACTTTCATTCAATCTTCAATGTAGATGATGTCGGATGACTGAGCATATTTCACGCATTTATTCAAGTCAAATTAGTTATTAATTTGAATTGAATGGAAACTTTTCTACTCATTGTTATCTGACAAAGAACCATTTCAGTCAAATATTAAAATAATAGACTAGCGGATGCCCGTGACTTTGTTCACGTCAATTTCTGTTTTTTACAAATCCCGCAGGAACTGTTGGTTTTCCGGAATAAAAAATAACTTATGATATGATTCAAGTTCCCATTTATCACTGCATCACATTTCATCGTTTCTGTGATATATCTATAGAAAGGTGACAGACAGATTGACATACCTACTTGATTTTGGATACAAAATATTAGGTAGGATTATTAAGTCAAAATATGACAAATATATTACAATATATACCTACTTTGTTTATTCCCTTTAATTTTAAAATTCTTGCTTCTTTAGATGGTGCATATTTGCTGTGGTCACACATGTCTAAAGAGAAGGCAGTCCAAACTTGCATGGTGTCAACTTTTAGAAGTGATAATTGGTTGAATGGTATTACCAAACATTTAAGTTGAATGGATTGCATGTTTTTATTGACGTAATAGGTACATACATTTTTATAATATCTTTGACCTTAATAGTTAGTTGTACATTTACTGCATAAGACTTCTACTTTTCTTAAATTGTAAGTCCATTAGAAACAGTAGCAAATATAATATCCACAATAATAGCGAAACTGTTAATTTAATAGCATCTTACGTTGTTTCCTATAGTCTTCCATTGATCATACTTTAAAATAATCTTTTGTTTCACCTTCAATATTGTACTAGACAAGCGTGACACGTGATCAATCACAGTAATACAATGTCTAAAAAATTCGCACTGAATAATTTTCTATTGTCTTTTCGTGTATTATGTTTGACATTCGTCAGTGTCTTATCTGTTCTGTGTTACAATGTGTTCCAATTTATTCTCATACATTCTAACTTAAATCATTAAAATAAATTTATTTAGATTGTGTGAGAGTGATTTGGAATAATCAGACAGTTGACAATGTAAACTGTCTGATTATCAGAGTCGGTTACCTTTTAGATACTTTAACCACAGATCTAGTGTTATTAGCATTAAGACTTTAATATTCAATCCAATTCAATCACTGAGACAGACATTATCTTTAGTCACGCTTACAGGCAGCGCCGGCACGAAGTAAATTTTAAAATGGAGCAAGATCCAATTATGGCGCCTCTCTTGTTTGTTCCTAATAATGTGTAGATACCTATACCAAATTATGAGTGTAAAGTAAGAATGTAACGCGAAGATCTCGACCATACTCTGGGGTGACCAATTGAAAATCAGGCGCAGTACCTTCTGCGGTTAAGTAGGATTATCATTTAGGCGCTCTCTAGGATTTGGCGCCTGGAGCGACTGCTCCGTTCGCAGTATGGACGGACCGGCCCTGCTTACAAGATAGTAGTTATAAAACTGTTAATTATTAAAAAAGAATATTATATTTTTATCAATCGTAGCGCGTACATCTCGTGCTGTTGTTATAATATAAGGAATTTTAAATATTTAAATAATACTTCATCAAATCTTTCTCATATCAGTTGATGGATGTCCACTGCAGGACATAGGCGTTTTGGAGGGATTTCCAAACATCACGTTCCTGAGCCGCCTGCATCCAGTGAATCCCTGCGACTAGCTTGATGCCGTTAGTCCACCTGGGGGTACTAAAGCTTTTTTCGGAATCCGGTTTCAATTATATTTAAACTACTATAAAGTAACTAAAATACTAAAGTCCATTATACCAGGATATATATTTAAGTAATTACAATCAATAGAGACCTTAGTTAGTATAGTTTCCGAACAAGGTTTTAAGCTCCCCGCACCGGAAACCGCAGTGTTGGTCTACCGCTACCTCAGGGATGGGTTGGACCCCCGCTAGGTAGACCGTAGACATCAAGGGCGCGGCAGTAGGTATACATGCGAATCACCTGGCCCAATTAGTAATTTGGACTTTAATAACGACTAATTAAAATAAACATCAAATTTACTGAGCACCGAATGTCATTTGTTACGTAGAATCTGAATTTCGTTTAAGTCAACTAATATATATCAAAGTTAGTGAATTAGCCTACAAGACTGTAATGTTTGGAAGTCCCTACAAGAGGCATATTATTATTTCCAGCTATGGACTTTTATCGGCTGATAATACTTATTATGGTGATGAGATAAAGTTTTTAAGAATAACTAAAACACGTTTTGCTTTGTTGCTCATATATTAAATTAGACATTATTTAGTATTAGGACATCACATAATTAATCTAATAAACCTAAATTAAGCAGCAAATACATTTATAGACGAGAATAAGAAATTTTATTGTTAAGATCACAAAACATCTTCCATTCAGTCCTAGTACCCAAGTTTTTGTTTCAAAGAATTTTTAAATCACCTCGAAAGCCTCCATTTAATTGCAATCGTAAGAATAGGACAAAAACGAAACCGCGGGTTTTCACAATCGAGTGAAGAAAATTATACTCAGTGCTCAGTGCTCTAATTAAAATGCCGAGAGAATCGCAGAATTTAATATATCTTTAAGTGGTCATAACTTTTTATTAGTTCTACTGCAAAAAGATATAATTATAATAAGTTGTATGGAAGTTACAGCAGAGTTAAACTATAATATTATTTTTATAGACATTTAAAGCTTAGTGGAAGTAGAATGTAATTTGCTTTCTGAAATGCGTACGTAAAATGATTTCTAGGGTTGGGTGTCGTCTCCTTTTCAATATGAATCCATTCCATCTATTCCATTCTATCACAAACCCATTTATATAATCACATAACCTATTTCACACACAGTCCATCCAAACTTCTTTTGATAGTAATTTTAGACATCGTTATCAACCCATATTCGGCTCATTGCTGATCTCGAGTTTCCTCCCAGAATGTCCAATGCAGATTGGCAGACTTCACACACGCAAAGAAATAAGAAAATTCTATGGTATGTAAGTAGGTTTTCTCACAGTGTTTTCCTTCACCGTTTGAGAAACGTGATATTTAATTTCTTGAAATGCACACAACTGAAAAGTTGGAGTTGCATGCCCCGGACCGGATTCGAACTCACCACTCTCCGGAATCGGAGGCAGAGGTCATATCCCCTGGGCGTATCTATCTATCTATAATTTTAGACATGCTTACCAAATTTGAAGTTTATAGAATGTTGCTTTTGCTGTAACTATACGATTGTCTTCATGAAAAAGTTGATTACAGTACCAGTCGGATTATATGTGATCAGATGATGAGTATACTCGTAAATATGTCAATTTAGATTTTTCTCGACTGCTGATTTTTCTGGCTACTCTTTCTCATATTAATTTCCTGTAGCAGTATAATACTTAGTATTGACTCTACAGGTTGGTTTGTTGACAGTCAAAATGAAATTTTCAAGTAGGCTTAGTTTACAAGAACTTTGAGAGATTGACTATTTGTAAATACTCTACCACCGGTTCGGAAGAGAGGCTCTATTTACCTTTCGAACAGAACCTCTCGAACCTCTTGAATTTAAACCAGAACCTCTTGTATTTAAAATGATGATTTTTAAAGAACAGTCTTTAAAATGTTTCTTTATTTCCATCTTTACACTGCATCCATATTTAACCCATAATCTATAATAACCTTCAAATGTCCTATGTCAGCCTAAGAACTAATAATCTTCTTTAATGGTTATACTGTGTAATAAACAATTAACAAGTTAGCATTATATTCTTGCACGGACCCATCAAATAACAGTGGATTGCCCCGTCATTAGAAACGGTAACGAGTTAGAAAGCTTCCATCTCTTTTAAATAATGTACCCGATATGATTACTATAATTTCCACGCGTATAACTTTGTGTTCTTACATCATCACCGCTATTGTAGTATGTGTTAGTTGTTAGTTATTTCAGAAAATTATGGTATTGCCCTTTTTATATTCTTGACAAGTTATCCCTTGACTACAATCTCACCTGATTGTAAGTGATGATGCAATCAAGATGCAAGCGGGCTATATTGTTAGGAGGAGTATGAAAATCCACACCCCTTTCGGTTTCTACACGACATCGTGCCGGAACGCTAAATCGCTTGGCGGTGGTCTTTGCTGGTAGGGTGGTAACTGGACCAATCAAGAAAACCTCAATCGGATCCGGGATCGAACCCAGGACCTCCGTCTTGTAAATCCACCGCGCATATCAATCAACGCCACGGCGGTCGTCAAATTGGTATGGTTTTGTTATCTTTTATTTTAATTCACAAACCTTTCTTTGAATTTCGTCTTTTAAAAGCTTGATATGTGATCAATTCGTGCATCATACTATACACTAGGTATGTTGGATGAAGTTTTGTTGAAGTGTTTCAATGTCATTTTACCGTTGGGGGTTCCAAGGTGCTGGAATAGCGACCCGAACCGGAAAGCGCATTAGAGTGACGACATTATATTATGTGTCGCTAATTAAAGGAAGTTCAGGACCACATTCGCCATTGGGCCAGCGTGGTGGGCCTAATCCTTCTCATTCGGAGAGGAGATCGATTTTAGCAGTGAGCCGAATATGGGTTGATAACGAATGATATCGTCAAAGTCAACAAAAATTAAAAATAAACAAACTTGATATTTGAAGTCATTTCTGATACTGATTACTTTTCAAAGAAACAATGGAAGCGCGTACAGAATAACAGCCATCGCTTTTACCGAGTATCGAACAATAGCTACTATGTGACCAATATACGTGGTGAAATTATTGTTAGTTGGTTTTCCATCGACGAACAATAAATACCTATTGAAAACTGGCCAAGTGCGTGTCTGACCGTAATGTAGGGTTCTGTAGTTAAACGTCATTAATGCTGACTTACAATAGTTGTTTTTAGTCTACAACTCTTTTAATTTTGCTTTGCTTAGCTTTCCTTTTAATTTATTTATTTATTATTATCTTGAAATATTTTCACGTAGCCATAAACAACCTTGACTCTAACAATAATAAACACTTAAATCTTAATATTACACAAGGTATTTAAAAAAAATTACAGATGTGTTTTCTTCACATCGTAGACGAGTGAAGAAAACTCGAACTATTAAGAACTTTGTCATCGTCATCACTTGATAATAATCAGCTAAAAAAATGTCTAAATCGTAAAATAATGTTTACACAACCTCAATATTTTTCTGGAGCTATCCAATGACATCCTATCCAAATAACTCGTTTTTACTTATACGTAGGGGAGGTACAGGTAAAAAAAAAACACCTAATGCTAAATTTCTTAATTAAAGTGCTCTCTAGTACTAATAGTTTCTGACTTCAGCCGTGGACATCTGAACATGGCGAAACTATAAACATTTCTTTGACTACGGAACCCTAAAAAGGTATATTTGACCAAATCTTGTCGTAATATCTACTGCAGTAGCACTACTATGACGAATTCATAAATCCATGACATACTTAATTTTTTTTTCTCAACCAACAATGCCCGTTAGGTACTAGGCTATCATAGCGTTATGAGAGGTAGATGACCGTTGCAATACAAAATGAATTTATAAAGGGAACATGAACTTTAATACAAATATTAAATAAGGTTGGTTTCAGCTTGTGTTGTTGATAATAAGCGGCGTTCTGCTTAGAGATTATTCAATAAGCATAATTGAAGTGGATCAAATGAAGAAAACGAAGAAATCGTTCGATTCAAGGCCGACCGATTTGAGCGAGCGATTATTTTGTTAATGGGGTTACCGGGTAGACGGCTTCTCATTGATTTATATGGTTCCATTGTTCTTGAATTTGATGACGGTGCAAAAATGTGGAAAAATGGAAAAGTATTTCAGTATTTATTCCTTAATTGCAAAAGTTTAAAAGGATGTTGGTTTCTCGATCACGCTCAACTATTAATCGTTATATGGACTATTTTAATATTATTAAGTACACTGTTAATAATCCGTATTGTTTGTAGCATCTTCACACTTCAATTTTCTTTAATAGTTTTAATTTCAGGTTCAGTTTTTTCAAAAAAATTGTGGAAACTTCCGTATGTTTTCATGAATAACTTGAAAAATATTTAATTTAAAATCATAAAATAAATATTTTGGAGATCCTCACAACGAGCAATTTTTTTTGATATGTCATATTGATGTAGTTTGCAAAAGTATTTTTTTTTATTTTGCCATATTGCCTCAATAAACCAAAAGTGCCCCTAATTTACGTCAAGCATCTGCATTTGCGTCATAGAAATTGATATATATTTTTTAACTGTATCATAAATCAACATAATTAGTCTAGAACAGGAATTTGAGTAGAAGAGAAAGACTAGTAGAGGATTTTAGTGAAGGACGTACAGACGGACGCACGATTGATCCTAATAAAGTTTCGTTTTGAAAAAAGGAACCCTAAAAATCGAACACATCAATCATTAATTTTGATTACTACTCTATTACTACTAGTAATCTCTATGAATATTATAGAGCTGAAGAGTTTGTTTGTTTAAAGGCGCTAATCTCGGGAGCTACTGGTCCGATTTGAAAAATTTTTTCAGTGTTAGATAGCCCATTTATCGGAAAGGTTATTATATATTATCGGAAAGGTTATTAGGTTATTATATATTATATATAAAGGCTATATATTATCCCCGAATTCCTACGGGAACGGAAACCACGCGGGTGAAACCGCGCGGCGTCAGCTAGTAAACGATTAAAACTCACTCTCAGAAAAAAATAACAACACTATACTAAAGCCATACTCGAGGAGTACTGTTTACTAACAAACAAATTAGAAATGAGGGTAGAAAACGCATGTCATTTCATAACTTTTTTATTTTAAATTATGAATTGTTGTTTTATAAAATATTATTCGAAATATAGTAACTTTATCTAATTGTTTTAAGCTTATTAATCAAAATTATTTTTATTAATTTTAGAACAAGTTAATTATAACTATTATTAGGTGGGAAATGACTAGTGATTTATACCCTCATTTTTAATTTGTTTGTTGGTAAACAGTACTCCTCCTGTATAGCTTTAGTATAGACACTAAGTTAAGTTCCACACAAATCATATTTCCTTTGTGTCAATGCACCGCTTGTCCAGCTATGAGCTATCCGGCATCTCGGCGGCTATTAAACAAAATGCCACGTTATCAAGTACCGGTCCGGAGATGCACGCAGAGTTATGTCAACATACGTGACAACACACTACATGGTGCGTGCCCATATCGGTATTACTTACGCGTTTGTTTTTGATACTGAATGGGCAATGGGACATGCTTCTGTTGGTATTGTGGGTCACATGTTGGAACTTAAATTAAACGTTTAATTCAAGAGTCGATAGATGCGAATGGCAAACCTGCACTGTAAATTCCGATGTAGGCTCCATAATGATGATGATTCGTTGAATTAGATTCAAATCTGGTATACTTGTGTACAACTATATAATATGTAAGATATGGACTGTTATTGAATTTTTTTTAGAAGGAAATCTGCTGATCAAAGTCATTATTAATATTAGTAATATTACCTACTTTGACCAGCTGGCTTATTTCCTATTTTGGTCTTTATTATCAACCCATCAAAATTAAAAACAAATCAATTGACAAAATGTCATCCACATACTGTGATACAAATTACAGATGTCATCCGGTGCTTACGGTGGATATCATGTAGTACCTAGGTATGTAGATGACACTTTGTTGTCCACTTAAATAAGTTGATAATAAAAATCAAAATAGTGAATAGGCCAGCAGTAGTTTTTTAAGCAACAAAAAGGTAATATATTTTCAACTTACTAAATTTTAAAACACTTTTCATCCAATATACAAACGAGTGGAGGATTCTAATAGCGATCGTTATACTATCAACATAAATACATACAGATGAGAAATCATCATTATCAACCCATATTCGGCTCACCGCTGAGCTCGAGTCTCCTCTCAGAATGAGCCTGCCTGCAGCGCTAACGGCAGGACATCAAATAAAACTGATCGTTTGTTGGTCACGATGTGAATGACATCACGTAGATGCAGATTAAAGATAGCAATGCCAATTACTCCGTACGTTTGTCTGTAGACAACTTGATACATATCTTAATCATCATAACTTGAGAATCTTCTAAGAAGTAAGAGCTGGTCCACGTACAACTATGATGTGTTGATAACATAAATCACCGGACAATGATAAGAAATTGCAACTTTTTCCACAAATATAACATGACTTGGTACGATTCGGCGAAAGCTTTTGAATAGGTACAACAAGATAAAACTAGACATGTTTTAAGATGAAGATGTTTTATGGAAAGTTGCAAAGAGGTTTCGGTTAATTTTTTTATGGGTGGTAAGACCCAGTCATAAAAATTCACGTAATTGACAGGAAACCGGACAAAAAAAAATTTTTTTTCAAGTAACTACAATATTTACAAAACTTTAAGTTTGTAGCACCGGTTCGGAGAGTTATACACATGTTCCTGAAATAAACTCGTAAAAGAGGATAAACATTTGGAATGCCCTTCCGGCGTTTGTGTTTCCTGACACATATAATTTGGACACCTTCAAAGTTAGAGTGAATAGGCATCTTCTAGGTAAGCGCGCTCCAACTTAGACCGCATTAATGCTTACCATCAGGCTTAATTGTAGTCAAGCGCTGGCCTATATTGCATAAAAAAAAACATAATCCTAGCTATAGTTAATACTTGTAACAGTGTGGTCAAATTTTTAAGCACCCTACTCGCAATATTCTCAATTCAATTCAAAACTAATTTTGAATGGGAATTTTAGGTTGTATGAAACAGCTAGTAACCTATATTCTTAAAATATTCGACCTGAGTTCTTATCAATCCAATATATCATACAAACAATACGGATAGTAAATTACTTTGAATCCACTCCACACTGTAACAAAGAGCTTCTCTCCGCGAAGTTTCTCATGGGATTTGTATGGAGCCTACCAATTAGATAGCTTTTGTTTCTTGAGCGTTTTCAGGTAGAGTTCATTACGTACCGGAAACGCATTAATTCGATATTGTGTGCTCTGAAAAAAAAAACTTATAGTCTAAGATACGAATTCAAAACTCACTTCACTCGTCCGTTTAATGGATAAAAAAGCTTTAACACGCTTAAATGAGCTTCATTTGTAACTATGTATGTAAGAAAATCTTGGAATCTTAATTTGACCCACTTCCCGGTCTTCGATTAAGATGAAATTTAGTTCTCGCTCTGTCTTTTGTTTTCGTTCTGTCTGATGACAATACATAACTAGCTAAGAAACGTTATTATAAATCCAATATGGCGGCCACCCCAAGATGGTGTACTGGCTGTTTGAAATCCACCCCCATGATATGGATATCAAATGAAAGGGTGTGCTGTCAGGAATGCGAAAAAAAATCACGTGACTTAAATCCAATAATTGTAATTTTTAGTGCGTTCTTAAAAGCGTGTAATTTAGTTTTTTTTTTTAATTATTTAAAGTTATTTACTCACAGCTTGAATTCATATTTCAATTCAGGATCATTTTAATGTAATGTGTAGTACCTGTAAAAGAAATTATTATTATTAAAAAAAGGCATACTTTTTTAATGTGGAACATTGGACGTTGCTTCACAATCATACTTACGTACCTACTAAGCATTAGTGTTTAATATATTTTAAGTACAGAGGAATCATCATCATCATCATCTCCTTATCCTTATCCCACTTAAGTGGGGTCGGAAAAATATGTCAATAAAGGGTAATAAATAATATAGGTAGCAGCGGCGAAGAGTTCATGCAAGCCGTTTCCCGCTGGGTTACCTTTAAAAATTCATGCATATTCATAGTTGTACTGATTTAATTAAATGAGAAACCGGAGTTTATATCACGGCATATGAATTTCCTTTTCTTTTGGACGGCTTACCTTCATCTAAATTCCATCCTTCGCCACTGATAGATAATTTAAAAAATATAATAATTCATTTATTTATTCAAGTAGGCTTAGTTTACAAGCACTTATGAAACGTTAAATTTGTCTGTTTGTAATGAGTAGTGACTCTACCACCGGTGTAGGCATATTCTGCTAAGAGAAATCCAACAAACCGTAGATTTTATAATTACCAACCCATATTCGGCTCACTACTGAGCTCGAGTCTCCTGTCAGCACGAGAGAGGGTTAGGCCAAATAGTCCACCACGCTGCCCGATGAGGATTGGCAGACATCACACACGAAAAATATCAGGTATGCAGGTTTCCTCACGATGCTTTTTCTTCACTTTTTGAGACACGTGATATTTAATTTTTAAACCGTAGATTTACCTAATCATAAATGTAAAATTATTGATTAATAAGCAGTAGTTTATAATTGGGTGTTACTAATTAATCGTTTGACAGCAATTAACTGCGCTCTTGGTATGCGGAACGGCAGCCGTTTGCGTCGAAAACAAATATTACGTGAAATCGTGCAAGAAATCATACTTAGCTATTTTTACATCCGCGAAATTAGTGAAGTGGCAGTAAAAAATAGAGAAAATACTTTTTTTAATTGCCTGGTTGGTCCATCGTCAAGTGGTTAGTTAACTTCGGGTGTTTCGGATGACGAGGCCCTGGGTTTGGGGCTGTATTTGTGCTGAGTTTTAATTTCATCTACGCAATCTATACTAATATTATAAAGTTGAAAAGTTTGTTTGTTTGTTTAAACGCGCTAATCTCAAGAACTACTGGTTCGATTTGAAAAAATCTTTCAATGTTAGATAGCCCATTTATCGAGGAAGGATATAGGTTATAATTTATCCTCGTATTCCTGCGGGAACGGGAATCACGCGGGTGAAACCGCGCGGCATCTACTAGTTTTCAATAAAATTAACAGCCCGGATTTCGAAAGTTAGTGGTGTTACCTCCGTGTTTCGTAGAGCAGTGCCATTCATTATCATTAACTTTTGATAGTATTAGTATGGTAGTATGGAGCCGTGATAGCCCAGTGCATATGACCTTAGTCTTCGATTTGGAAGAAAAATTCGAATCCGGTCCGGGGAATGCACCTCCAACTTTCCAGTTATGTGCATTTTAAGAAATTAAATATTGTCTCAAACGGTAAAGGAAATCATCGTGAGGAAAGCTGCATACCGGAGAAATTACTTAATTCGCGTGTGAGTTTGCCAATCGTCATTAGGCCAGTGTGGTGGACTATTGGCCTAATCCCTCTCAATCTGAGACAAGACTCGTGCTCAACAGTGAGCCGAATATGGGTTTGCTAATGGTGAGACCATGAGAACATAATTACGCGTGTTAATTATTATTAAAGATAGTATCAATTACCAAGATTACAGGCCGGCAATAAGCGACGGTGCGAAGCTGTTTTGTCATCCATTATACTTACTCGTTATAAATACGCAGTCGGGCGAATACGGGTCAAAGGTGTTGTGTTTACATGACACGCTTTACCTTACGTCAGAATATGTAATATGTATTGTTATTGAGATATCGAAATGGGTAACATATGTCGTTAAAAGAAATCAAATTCTTATTCAAATTAGTCGATTAACATAAGCTTTATTTCATAAGCGAATCATATATAATAGACTATATGTTCTGACGTTTAGCAGCAACGGTGGTTGTACGATTATTTTGTGGCAGAGGAAACACCTCGTCCAGGTCCCAGGACTTGTGATCTTGGGAGTAGGTTTATGGGATCCCTTTAGAATGCATCAACACTCGCCTTCTCTTCACTCACTCAATCAATTAACGCGACTGGCAGCGTGACGGTGTCGATGCTGCCTAACAAACAACTGAACTCAAGTCATCATATACCAACACCGATACCTCTTCTCTACAATAACATAAATAATGAATGTTATTTCATAACTCACAGATATAAAATGGAAGCATAGGTTACGTGTTTTATGTTCTTGTGGATTGCTTGTCATTTTTCTACAAACGTAACGCTGAACAAACTTTTCAATTCTATGTATGAACAACAGTCTGTACAGAGCTTGCTTAGAGTATTGCTGAAATAAAAAAATACAATAAATATCTTCTGAAAACTAACGCTTGGTGATATTCGATATCTGATTAATTCAAACTGTACCGATGTTTATTCCATAAACTCGTACCTATAGGCAGATATTCATATATACTTACATATTATATGAATCTATTTAAAATAAAATGATTCATTAATTAGCATACATTCGTCAGAATCCTCATCGATCTATCAACAACAATATTTAAATTTCAAATTCAAATGCAGTAAGTCGTAAATTTCGCAACGGAATATCTGTTTGCATACAGCTTTTTTACGCAACACGACACGATTTAATTTGAAATATCATTAGAAAATACGAAAACACAGTAAAAAAACAGTTTGTTTGCAAGAATTTATGAATTGTTAATAATATACATTAGTTTCTCTGGTCTTGAAAGAGGTTTCATCGCCTCAGTTACAGTAGCCATCTAATATTACGCGCTTCAATTTCGGTTCAATATCGCTTTCAATGACAAATTTCAATGAAGAATTTGCACATTAACCTGGAATCTGCCCTAGCAGGTAGGTTAATCAAACATTCAAGTAATATTTTTTTTATTCTCTACAAGTTACCCCTCACCTGATGGTAAGTGATGATGCAATCTAAGATGAAAGCTGACTAACTTGTCAGGAGTAGGGTTAAATCCACACTCCTTTCGGTTTCTACACGACATTGTACGCTAAATCGCTTGGCGGCACGTCTTTGTCGGTAGGGTAACTAGCCACGGCCGAAGCCTCCCACCAGCCAGACTGGACAGCCCATCTAGGGATCGACCCTCCGTCTTGTAAATCCCTTGTTTGCTATCTCAGAGACAATGTAGTCTAAGATGGAAGCGGGCTTAATTTCGAGAGGTACAACTTTATTCTATCCACACCTCTGATGGCTTCTACGTAGCATCGTACCGGAACGCTAAATCGCTTGGCGATACGTCTTGGTTAGTTGGGTGGTAACTAGCCACGACCGATGCCTATATCAGACCAGACCTTAGACAATTTAGAGAACATGAAATCCTAAATTGACACGAACTGTGAATGGAAACCATTGAGATCCACAGCCAATAACAGTGTCATAGAGGTCGTCAAAATCGGACGTAAGAAAAACCAGTTATCCAAAAAGGAGTCGTAGACACACTGCTTTTAAAGGTTTTATAGTGATCGTGTCGTGATCGTAATATGGAAATAGTTGAAATTAGGAAAATATCCTCAAGAATGTAGGACCAATAAACAGTAGGTAAAAGTTATTTATTTGGACATAACATTTTACGTGTTTGTCTAGTTTTGATAGCCGATGGGGCGAAAGTTTAGGTTTCATAATTAATGAGAAACAGTGAGAAACGTTTATCGACATGACATTTTAAGATCCACCATGCTGTTCTAGTATGGGTTGGTGAAGATCAGCTTATAAATTGAGTATAGGATACGAGCAACAAAAGGGAATTTTGAATTAAGATGTTTCATGATTCTTGATCCGGTATAGCTTTAGGAAAATGCTTGCCTCGACTTCAATCTTATGCGCGTCTCCCGTAAGAAAAACTCTTAGTGAGTCTCTATTTGTACAAATTTGAAGAGAAATGCTCTACAACCTTGAACAAGTGTCTTAGAAATCCATCGCAGAAACTACAATATACGTTTAGAAATTGAAAAAAAAAAATAAACAGTGCCTATCTCGCTTCCTCATCAGATTGTCGCGTATTGCTATCGCCACAGGTCAGAGATTCTCAAATCAATGCTGACTCATCATTTTTATTCTTTTTGCCGTGACTTGTCAGTTTGTATGGAGAAAGTGACACAGATAGTAATTATGTGTGTGTGCCGTTATCGGAAATAATGCTAGAGAATTTCAATGTGTGTGTAATCAGTAGATCTTTTCATGATACAGTTTTCAACTGCCTTCCAAAATTATCCTCTCTTTTTTTCGCGCCAAATTTTCGGGTGCCGATGCCGATGAGAGTATTTTGGCAAGCTAGTCAGAAAAGGACTGATTAAAATGCTTGTAGGTACTTCTTTTCTAGAGCCACGAGCGTGTTTATATTTATTTAAGGAAGTAATCTCAAAATTACTATAAAAATATTTCCAGATGACTTCGGAAAGCCGAAAAAATAATACTTGTGTTTAATTTAGCCTTACAGTGTAATTCATAGACGTTGTAGGGGCACTAATAGGGAATCATTCGCGCAGAGTGTCAAATTTAACCTCTATTTGTTTGAGACACTCAGCAGGTGAATGATACCCTGGGGTTGCCCCTACAACATGTAAGAATTCCACTATTAATCTCAACCGCTGAAAGCGAAAATAGTAATTACAACCTAATTCTTCATATCATCTATTCTATCGATCGATCGATCGATATCAACCCATATACGGCTCACTGCTGAGCTCGAGTCTCCTCTCAGAATGAGAGGGGTTAGGCCAATAGTCCACCACGCTGGCCCAATGCGTATTGGCAGACTTCACACACGCAGAGAATTGAGAAATTCTATGGTGTACAGGTTTCCTCACGATGTTTTCCTTCACCGTTTGAGACACGTGATATTTAATTTCTTAAAATGTACACAACTGAAAATTTGGAGGTGCATGCCCCGGACCGGATTCGAACCCACACCCTCCGAAATCGGAGGCAGAGGTCATATCCACTGGGCTATCACGGCTCTTCATCTGCCATCTATTCTATAAATACTAATAAATAAGACTAAGCTTAGCATCTTCCCTATCAGTAATGAGCAGTTTATTTTTGTTCAGGAGAACCAGAGAAGATGAGTGGTGAAAATCATTTCTTATAGGAACTTTTTAACTCTACACCCGGGTCACAAGTTTTGGACTTTGCTTGGAATTTCTCTCTCTCAGATAGACTCGGCACCCAAACGGTGAATCCACGGACTGCGAAGATATTCGTCTATACTTTCATTTACTTTATCGTGGGCGATTATTAATGGGACTAGAAAATAAAGGTGATAGTACCACTTTGTGTACATTAGCCGGAGGGTGTAAAATGGTCATTAGGTACAGAGCAGCCATATTTATTTTAATGTCTTAATTTTCCCCTAGCTCTGTCATTACGTGCAATTTAAGTGAATTATGTAAATCTACTGTTATTGGTGTTTATGATTACTGGACTAGAAAGTTTTACAACAAAAACTTCACTTAGTTATATTAAAGTAAATAAATAAATAAATAAGTGTTTTTCAGATAGCATGGGTACGGTGACAGTTGCCTTAACCATTCGCGGCCCGCGAGTGTTTTATCGACGAGCCCGACTGCGTTGAAGAAGCCGACAGTCAGGGAATGCGGTTTTAATCTACCGTTGTGAGCCATTTAAAAAATCTTTATATTCCTCTATCGCGCGGAGCATGATACTGTGCTCGCCTATTGCCCTTAGTTTACTTTATATTTTTTTACATGTCACGTAACGGATACGATGGGCGACCGGTCGTCCATTTAGGAGTCAAATGGTAAGACGTTCTTAACACGTACTATTATCGTGAATTGCGGCAAACTGTCAAGAGTTAAAAGAACTGTCACCGCACCATCCTATCTGAAAAACACTATACATCGAAAGATACTTGTAAATTTTTTAATGCAATGATCTAATTACCAATTGCTGTATAAGAGCCTAGCGGATATTAGCGATTTTTAGCGCTAAAAATATAATAAAAGTTTATGATATTTTTTGCGCTAAATCTCGCTAATATTCGTACTTTAGTGTTTTATTTAGTTAGTTACGTTTTGTTTATAATTTTTTATTATTGTACACTACGGTATCTAAATTCGATCACGTAGAGATACTAGCATAGTTAGTTCCATCGCCCGCTGTGTGACTCTAAGCCTTCTTATGAGTTATGTGTTTATAATTGTTTCTAAGTATCGTACATATTTAGTATGAAACTTGTAACTCGGTTAATAAAAAACTCTTAAATCCATGTTGTGGTATCATATCTACTGCGTAAGCATCTACAAGCATTTCTATGTAATATGTAGTCAGACAGGAATGGTTCCTACAATGCAATGAATTATTTCTCACAGTGGTCCCCGCTCATTCCACGTTCGATCTGCTTCACGATAATATTATGAATATTCAGAATGCTTCAGATCTCCGCCACCGCGCCTTGCATACTAAGTTTTTAGAAAATTGTTTTAATAAACTATTAAAAGTAAATCGGTTTTGATTTTAGCATTTTTAATCTAACATATAGCATTTTTATCATCATCATCAAGGAAATCCTGAAAGGAGATCTTCCCCTTTATCTTAAGAAAACCGTCCTGAAAACTATATAATCTCACATATGGGTCCCAACGCAACCACAACACAATAAATACAAATAGCAGTATGCCAGAAAGCAATGTAAAAGAGTGTAGGTAATGAAAGTAAGAAGAATATAGAAAGTCAAGGGGTGGTCAGGTCATAAAGCAAGATACACAGACAAAAGATGAACTCTAAAAACAACTGGTATTGGAAGGACCCTCTAATTCTCAGAGGAGACTCGAGCTCTGCAGTGAGCCGAATGATAATGATGATGATGGTATGGGAAGGACCAACAGTAAAAAGGAGAAGAGGGCGACCCAAAAATAGGGTAGATGATACACGAAAAATAGCCGAAAATGCATGGATAAAGAAAGCTAAAGACAGAAAGGTCTAGAAGAAGCTGAAGTAGGCCCGAAAAGAGGTTCCGATCAATGGTAACGAAGACAGCAACAGCAATTAATTAATTAATTAATTAATATATTAATGTACTTAATTTGCAAATTTTTTTTTGTTTTTATTGGAAATAAATATGGTTATTATTATTATGCCAACCATCGTAGTGATCTACATATATATACGTATACATCCTACGCAATCGATGTCTTTGGGACACGAAGCATATCGGTTCTTGGTTCCTGATTCGTAATAAGTTTTGGTTAGTTATGGATTTGTGTCTGTTTCCGTTCTACGTACAATGTGAACATCTTCAAGTCAAGAATGAAAAGGCACCGTCTAAGCTATCCATAATTATCCTATATACATGGTAAAAATCATTTAATATAGGTACCTACATCCTTTAGGAATTTCACAAAGGAGTTCTGTGTCATTGGCCCCTAATTAAATTGCTAATAAATTACCTTATTGCTATAAACATAAAGTTTATAATCGCATAACTTTACGATTGTGGTCTAATTTGAATATAATAGAAAATTGCTCGCACGAAAGACGAGTGCCTGACAATTTGTATGTACAATTCCATCAAACCATCTGCTGGCGTTTATTAGACATAATTGCATACGACGCATGCATTTAAAAGCGCACCAGCAAAAGAACTTCGTGAATATTTTTTTAATTCATAAACAGTTTTTATAACAGACTGATCCGACAATAAACTACCTTCTACATAGATCGTTATTATACACAATAAGCTGTGGATTCATTTAGCTACTAGATGAAGCCCGCAGTTTCGTTCACGTGCAAAGAGATTTTCACAAATCACGCGGGAATGAAGGATTTTTTTAAAACATAAAACATTTTAAATTTTTGAAAAATTTCAAAAAATTGTATTCTTACAGCATAATTAAGAACAAAAATGTATCATACATACCAAAAAATGTAACATGATCTTTCTTAGCAAACATGAACAATCTAGCATTGCTACACAACAAAAGCACATAAATATGCAAAACGAGGCATCCAAGGGGAATTGAAAGCAAACGTAAAAACAAGTTAGTTACTTGGTTACAACTTACACGCTCCCACGATGGTACAAGTTTGTTATCGAAACAGATTAACTATGTTGGTGTCAAGAATCAATTGTTTTTTCCAAAGAACTAGACCAGTGGGTCCGAAAATATATGGGTATCACGTTTTCAAGGGAACGTTTTTATTATTTAACTTATGTTTATAGTCAGGTGACTAGAAGCAGGTGACCCAATATATAGCGTTTATTTGACGCAAAGGATATTGCCATGCATTGCATTGCCATGGGAAGAGTAATAAATATCTCACCGCGTTGGGCGACTTACTTAGGGATGAACTAATTTTATTTATATACGAGTTGATACCCGCTACTTTGTCCGCGTAAAATTACGTTTTCCATAAATCGTGTTACAGCGAATTTGGTTCTGTAGTGAAAGAATAGCCTAAAAACATTGGATGTTTTCTCAAACAAACAAATAAATATGAATTTATTTTAACAAAACCCACATAGTAATCCCTTAAACTCTATTACCAATAAAAAGCTACATTATCTGTGAGTGTCTTGAATACTTTTTTATCCCAGTAATCCCACGTGAATGGGAACTAAATGACTAAAACCGCGGGGATCTGCTAGTGCAAAATAAAGGTCTATGTCTAGTTCTAGACGCGTAACTCGCTCCATAAACCATTCGGCGTTCCCACGTAGCACGTTGCGAGTAAGTTATCGAAACATATTAATCTACGCGGGCGTAAAGAATTTATAGCAATTAAGGGATGCAATCATTTTTTACTGAATTTATAGCAAGATGATAGTTTATCTTATATACGAGCGCCCGTGTATAAAGCTAATGGAAACTCGTAATTAATATTCATATCTATTAACGAGACATTTATAGAGTAGCTACCTAGTAGTTTATGCGGTATAAGATTTTATCCTGTTTCGGATGTGTAGCAATTGCTTATATAGTCAATACATCCGAACAAGCTTTTGCAAAGCTTTACATTAAGACTTATACTTTTTTGCATATTTTACAGAGTTCTTTTCAGAAATAGATAAAGTAAACGAAAACAGATAACAGGAAAACCGAAAATCCGACTTGGCATTTTAATGCTAACTTGAGGAGGAATGAGGATGAAAATCCACACCCTTTTCGGTTTCTCCACGACATTGTAACGGAACGCTAAATCGCTTGGCGGTACGTCTTTGTCGGTAGGGTGGTAACTAGCCACGGCCGAAGCCTCCCACCAGCCAGACCTGGACCAATTAAGAAAACCTCAATCGGCCCAGCCGGCGATCGAACCCAGGACCTCCGTCTTGTAAAAATTCTAAAAAAGTTTGCTTCAAATCGGGTGCGATTCTGCTATTTTAGACTCGTCTACGAACGTTTCGCCTATAACACGTCCTATTTAAAATTGAACTTTATGTTTATAGGATGCCAAAATTAAATTGACACTAATAATGAAGTCGCCATGGAAACGAAAGATGTTACAGTACTGTAACTTGACTGAACGGAAATTCTTTTTTAGCGGTAGGTATAAGCTCCAACAGAAGCTCTGCAATAAGCAACTAGTAAGCGAGTTCTTTATAATGTAGTTTAGTTTTTATTTTTTTATTATAACCTGTCACATTTAAGAGCCACAAACAAGGAAGACCAACCTGTGCAAAATGTATTTGGCTTTTAAATTGCAATAATTATTTAAAATGACATTTTTTTCATCAAACTACAATTTCCAAAAACCAACAAAATTAGATACTGAGAGATTTAATTTAAGTAAATTGAATAAAAAATATAGCAAGGCAAGTAAACTCGCTGAGTGTGGTGAGCCTTTAAGGTTAATTGGTGTTGCGGTAAACGTCGGTCTCGCTGAAGCCTTGTTAGAACGGTAATCGGCTACCGGTGGCTACCGACTTAATGAGAGTAAAGTGTTTGTTCAGCTCAACATGGTAGCTTGAGCGAGCTAGCTCGTGCGAGTCAAATGAGTTAAGTGTAGTAAAGCCTTTACACATTATCAAGCCTTTTAAAGAGTTAATAGGTACGCAACACCGTGAGGTCATAGGTTTGATCCTCTGAACTATTGTCTACTCACTCCTAACGGTCTTTCAGACTAATTAAAGGGAAAAGTCATACTTAAAAAAATATGTTTTTTGGTCTACATGCAATGCAGATTAGAGGGCAGAGGAATTAGAAAATGGAGATGAATCTCACTCAAATTTACAAACAAAATTGCTTGTCGTTTTTTGAGGGGGACGAGGTAAACTCACACATCGAAAATATTTAACACCATTAAAAATATTCTATGTCCATACACTACACAATAACTATAAATTTGACTCGCAATACACACACGCGTAATTTTTACGCAGACTAACAAACACATCGCTTGGACTATCCACAGATTAAATACATAGAATATTCGATAACTGATCGATGTTTGGCTGTTTCGTCAAAAGAATCGATTATTTTTATAAATTGTTTTTACTACAAATTTGATAAAATTAAGGTTTAAATACATTCAAATGAAACGTTACTCCATCTTTTAGTTCCAAGTTTTTGGCCGTTTTTTATACCATTTAACTACACAAACCGGCATTTTTAGGGAGCTCTTTACACGACGAAAACGATTACAGTAATGAAACATCGATTCTATAACAACAGTTTTTATAAACGCGTTAGATCATAGATTTTTGATCTTTGACAGGGGGTATCGGTTAGCGAGGCAGGTCCTGTTATTTAAATGGTCTAAGGGCATAGCAAATTAACAGACTTTGGATACATTATCCGGGCGGAAGAATTTTCAGAGAAATTGTACTCGTGTCCGATGTCTGGATAAAGGCCTTGCCTTGATTCAGAATAAAAAAATATATTTTTTTATTGATTTCACCGGCTTCAACGTTGCTTATAAAGACTCATTTTGTGTGATCTTTATTCTGTGTGTAAAACTTAAATAGTTTTAAATTAAGCATGACCTTTAAAAACACATAAATAGCCAGAGGCAGGTTGCGTAATGCCAGGCAGATGTGCAAACTGCGGTATTTCTTGACAGGTAATACCTATTTTTAAATAAAAATATTCCAACATTGAACAGTGGGAATGACATGTCGAGATGCATTTATCAGATGAATGCACTTCATCAGATGCGTCCTGTTAAATAAATAACTGGGCACCTTGCATGTGGAATGTGTAATAATGGATTAGATAAAAAAATAATATATTCTGTAAAAAAATACAATTAGCTGGAGTCTAGGAATTATAGAATACTAGAAGATGACGCGCGGTTTCATCTGCGTGGTTCCCGTTTCCGTAGGAATACGGGGATAATATATAACCTATAGCATTCTTCGATAAATCGGCTATCTAACACTAAAATTAAAACGAATTTTTCAAATCGGACCAGTAGTTCTTGAGATTAGCGCGTTCAATCAAACAAACTCTTCAGTTTTATAATTAGCACTAGCGGACGCCCGCGACTTCGTCCGCGTGAAATTCAATGTAAACTTTCAACTACCCCTACCCTCCCTCCCCTATCCCGTTTTCTTATTATTATTATAAATATGAACTTTATACAATAACAATAAAGCTCAAATTGACTACGTTTTAGTTGGAAAACATTTGTATGGGAAAAAGAAAAGGGCTATTCTTATGGTTTTTCCGGCATTTCTTCCAATTTTTCTCGCCGTAAAAACCATCCCAGTACTTCAAAGAACATTTTAAAAAAAGAATTGGCCAAATTGGTCCAGTCGTTGTTGAGTTATGCGCTTACCAACGCATTTTGCGATTCATTTTTATATTATAGATAGATTGATACATTCCATTATATATTATGTATGTATATACAGTTTTTGATGTTAGAAAAAGCTAAATTTTTTTATAAATGACGAAGTTAAGAGTTAACAAACATTACAAAAAAAACGCTACGTCAAATTGAGAACCCTACCTTCTTTTATTGAAATAAAAAATCGGTCCAGCGGTTTCAGATGAGTTTGATTAGCCTTTCCAGCTAGTACCATGCCATGATAGACAGAATAGACTATCTTCTAGAAGGTAGGTAGTAAGGTAGAAGGTATCTTCATTTGACATCAGTATTAAAGTCAAGCACTAGTTTGTGCTTGATTTTAACAGTTGTTTCCGATCATTATCATCATCTATTTTGAAACGGTTAAAATCCAATTAATAATGGATTAAAAAGTGTGACTAAGCAAATAATGTTCTGTTTTATTTAGAGTGTGATTTGCTTTTAGAACATTTTAGTATATACATTTAGTATGAATTTTCTGAAACTAAATTCGATTTCGACTAGACATGATACCATTATCTACTTGCTTCGCTACCATACTATTATAAAATATTTTATATCCTATTTTTTATCCTTTTGGAAAAGTTTTGAAGTTATTTTTTTAATCACAAAATGTTGCCCATATCTTTCATGAAGGTCAATTAATAGAGAATATCTTATAATGATAAGTGATCTACAATACTACGCTACGTAAATTTTACGCGAGTTATTTTTCATATTATATTATAATAGTATGATCGATTGTTTAAATAACGAGGTTAATAAGTTTCGACGACAAGATGTAGGGGAAAAAATTGGAATGTATCGACAGAGGGTTTTACTAGAGCCGTTGGGTTTATTTATTGTATTTATTAGTGTATGTTGGGTGTCGACGAGTGAAAAGTAGTGATTAAGGCTACTGTTTATTAGATACAGGTTAATTTTATTTGGGTTATTTTCCATAGAAAATGTGTGATTTTTTCAATTGTTTTGTGATTGTTCAAATGTCATTTAAGCAAACGTCGATATGTTTCGAAGGCAATCGTACTAGGGACAGAATTTTGTATGTCGCTTTGGTAAATCATGAGACTTGTACTAGGGTCGTTCGGTTTGTTTACTGTATGGATCAGTGCTTGTTGGAGCTCTCGGCTGTTAATGGTCGGTGTCGGGCGAATGAAAAGCAGTTATTATGGCTACTGTTTATTAGCTACGCGTTAATGTTCGGGTTATTTTCTAATACTTTGCTTCAGTGGAATGATGTTTTACTGATGGTGACCGTTATTTAGTGGGATTATACGGCGTTATAAGGATATTATGGCGGTCAATTGGGTCAAAATTATGCTTAACATTTTATGTATCTTTTATCGGATTTGGTAATCGCATGTGGCAACTTAGACATGACATAGGCAGTTGACAGAGAGACGGACATGATTTCACATAAGACTTTAGGTAGTAAGTATACCCACGGCGTTAGTTTTAGCGTTTTATATGGTCTGTGGGTATACCTTTAGGCCTGTGATGCGGGCCACAACATATTTCCTGAAGAGCTATGTTGTGACCCGCATCATATTGGACATAGTCGACCAATAGTGACCGAACCGGATATCGCTCACTCTCTTTTGAGCCATCGCAACGAAAGAGAAAGAAAGAGAACCGATATCAAAAGTAGGTAAGGCTAAGTAATTGTCTTAATTTCATTCAGCCGCTTTCGCATTGTTATCAACGAAAGTTATTTAATCAAATAATACCTTAATGTTGTCTACAATGTCTAGTTGTGTGTTCAAGAAGTGGAAAAATTATACATAAATATTAAATACTAGCAATTTAGTTTTTCACAAATCCCTCGCGAACCATGGACTTTTCTGGGATAAAAAGTAACTTATGTGTTAAACCAGAGTAAGTAAGAGTAGGCGTTTAAGAGTAACAAACTTTCGCGTTTATAATATATATTAGTAGGATGAACAATTAAAAGAGTAACTCTAAAAATGAAGGACTTTCCATACAAACTTTCAACCCCTATTTCACCCCCTTTTATTTTTATTTTAGGGTCAAAAAGTATCCTATGTTTGGTCCAAGGTCCCATTAACGATTTTACCAAAATTCATCTTGATCGGTTCAGCCGTTTAGCCGTGAAAAGATAACAGACAGACAGACAGAGTTACTTTCGCATTTATAATATTAGTATAGATCTAAATAAATATAACTCAAAGGTGACATAGTGATCTATCACAAGCACAGTTCAAACTACTGGATGGATCGGGCTGAAATTTGGCATGCAGGTAGATGTTATGACGTAGGCATCCGCTAAGCAAGGATTTTGATCAATTCTACCCCCGAGGAAATAAAATAGGGGTTGAAAATTTGTATGGATAATCCTTCATTTTTAGAGTTACAGTTAAAAAAAAAAGAAATATAACATAATTTAAGAATTTTTCAAATTCAACCCCTAAAGTGGTGAAATAGGGGTAGAAAGTTTACATTGACTTCCACGCGGACGAAGTCACGGGCGTCCGCTAGTGTAATATAAGTAAACACAAAACTGTGCATGTATGCGCTTAGCGGATCAGATAAATTCGCATCACTTATTGCGGTGACTTTATAGACACGTAACATATCTATTAGTGGAAAATCTTTGCTTAGTTATTTTGTGACACAATTCTTCTAATATCTTTCTAAATCTGCCCTGATTTTAAATACAATGATTCCAATCAAACGCAAGTCAAATTCCTACCAGTATATGATTACGGGCCCCACAGCCTTTTATTAAAACTTGTTCAATTTAACAACTTCCTGATGTTCTGTGAATTGTAAAAGACAAAGTACAGTTATTTGGTATTACGTTTTACGAGTACGAACTAGGCCAAGTGGGCAAACTAACGAACTGGCTGCTAGATTGTGGGAGAATTTTTCGGGTCTATTTTTTGTTGACAGTCTATGGAAATTATGATTATATCTCATCTCTTGATCTTTAATGCGGACTTTGTTTTGGTAAGTGAAAGAGGCGTGGCTAGGTAGTGTTAATTAAATTTGTTTTCTCCAAGCGTGAGCCGTGATAGTCCAGTACCTCTGCCTCCGATACCGAAGGATGTGGGTTCGAATCCGGTCCGGGGCATGCACCTCCAACTTTTCAGTTGTGTGCATTTTAAGAAATTAAATATTACGTGTAATCGATCACACTAACCGTGAATGAAAACATCGTGAGGAAACCTGCATACCAGAGAATTTTCTCAATTCTCTGCGTGTGTGAAGTCTGCCAATCCGTATTTGGCCAGCGTGGTGGGCTATTGGCCTAACCCCTCTAATTCTGAGAGGAGACTCGAGCTCAGCAGTGAGCCGAATATGGGTTGATAACTAAGGGCATATTTTGACGGCCTCCGTGGCACAGTGGTATGTGTGGTGGATTAACAAAACAGAAGACCAGGGTTTGATCCCCGGCTGGATCGATTGAGGTTTTCTTAAGATCTGAATTATTTTAATTAAAGATTACCCCTAACACCACAAACTTAACCTCTTTGTAATATTAAGTACTAGCTGATGCCGCGCGGTTTCACCCGCGCGGTTCCCATTCCCGTAGAAATATGGGGATAATATATAGCCTATAGCCTTCCTCGATAAATGGGCTATGTAATACTGAAAGAATTTTTCAAATCGGACCAGAAGTTCCTGAGATTAGAGCGTACAATCAAACAAACAAACAAACAAACCCTTCAGCTTTGTAATATTAGTATAGATTGGTTGATTAGCGTTAGATTAGATTACCTACGTAAACAAATGCGACGAGCCTTATAATGAAGTATGCAGCGGTCGATGACCTTGAAAGAACCTGCTATAACACTAAAATTTGGACGAAACGATACATTTTATATCCGGACATCCGTCTATAACGGTTGTATAATTCTTGATTAGCGAATAACGTAACTTTTCACTTAGTAGTTCTTGCCAGTGGCGTAGCTTGCCTTAGAGGCCCTGTATTAAAATTTGTTGGAATCCCAAATGAAGGGAAAGATTTTTTTTTTTTTTATTCTTTACAAGTTAGACCTTGACTACAATCTCACCTGATGGTAAGTGATGATGCAGTCTAAGATGGAAGCGGGCTAACTTGTTAGGAGGAGGATGAAAATCCACACCCGTTTCGGTTTCTACACGGCATCGTACCGGAACGCTAAATCGCTTGGCGGTACGTCTTTGCCGGTAGGGTGGTAACTAGCCACGGCCGAAGCCTCCCACCAGCCAGACCTGGACAAATTAAGAAAATCTTAATCTGCCCAGCCGGGGATCGAACCCAGGACTTTCGTTTCGTAAATCCACCGGCATACCACTGCGCCACGGAGGTCGTCAGAAAAGAAACAAGAATGCTTGCATACGATATATATTAAAGTTAACTGACCTATGTAGGATGTTTCAAAGTTTTAGGCGCATGCTAAAAATATTATTTTGTCATATTATATGTTTTTTTTCCGGAAAGCAGTGTGATTGTAGATTACATTTTACTATTTTTTGCTTTTACACATAAGGGGTCCTTGTAGTTCGCGGGCCCCGTATAATTGATACGGTTGATACGGCGGCAGCTACGCTCCTGATTCTTGCTTCGAATAGCTTTTTTTGTATGAGTACGTCAATCATTTTGAATAAAGAGCCTGGAATAGCCAGACATGCCTCATTTTGTGAATGTTGTACGTTTGTTAGCTAAGTACGGTAGCCTTAGGTAAAGGTTTCAAGTGTTCAGATCCAGAACCTGTATCCATGTGGCACGTAGATTTTCTTTCTACAAACGCAAACGCTTCGAAATCTAACATAATGTATGGGAGTTACAGATCCGATCTACAACTTGATCTCATGCTCTGTCGATAGTGAATGTCATTTACATTCATTTTGTTAGTTTCCGAAGCATTAGCGATTGTAGAAAGAGAGTGTACATGGCTACAGGCTTCAAATTCTAGAGCGTGTTTTGTAATATTTTGATCGGCATAAAATGAGAAATAATGTCATCAGATACACAGTTTTTCGTCATCCCTTTGAGACCACCGTTAAACATGAAACAATAAAGGTCTCTGGTGAAGTGTTACCAAAATGGTCTGGCGACTGGAGATACGACTTTTCTTGATATTTCGTTGAAAACATACAAAAAAATACTATATTTTCACTTGGACAATTGAGGATTCAAGGACCCAGTCCTTGAATCATGACATGACAGAGATGTATTTTAAAAGTAGAAGGTTTCAACTGCTACTTTTAAAACCCATCACTGTCAAAACTTCGTAGTTGTCTATCGTACTAACTTATGGTAGAAGCATCAGCTGTATTTCAGCTTTTATAAAACAGCGCAGGTCTGAACATTACAGGCTCTTTTTCAGTAATAAATCACTAATGTTTTGTAAATAGAGTAAATATACAAAGCAAATAGAAAACCAAAGTCAAGGTGGGGACTTTTTGCGCATTGTTGTCGATTTTCTTTTGATGTTTGTTTACAACAATGAAAACTGCTGAATGGATTTCAATGTAACTTTCACTATTTGTCAAGTTTTCTTTGCTTATGTTAGACTCAATTTGGTGTAGTTTTTTTGGGTTCCAATAACTTCGAGTAGTCAAGTAAAGTCGACTAAATTGATACATATTTTAAAAGAAACTCCTCCGCCGCTTCTGACTTTCTGTCTGTATAAATACGAAATTTTATGTGGAGCTTATCCAAAACATTGCATTCAGCCTTTCAAGATTTAAGGAAAATAATGAATCTATTCGACTTTAAAATTACAAAAGTCCGCGATGACGTCATTTAGCTTAGCTTACTACGAGTGTATCTATTTTATCGTCTAAAGTCAGCCATTGACGGTCAATTATTCTCACGTTTCTGCAGCGAAAACGTTTCATGAGTCGA
Organism: Bicyclus anynana; assembly: GCF_947172395.1. Taxonomy (NCBI): domain Eukaryota; kingdom Metazoa; phylum Arthropoda; class Insecta; order Lepidoptera; family Nymphalidae; genus Bicyclus; species Bicyclus anynana. Next base: position 1,552,621 of record NC_069093.1, on the reverse strand, counting down.
GCCCTCATGCACTCAGTGACCAATATGTACACGATCAGTTATAGTCGTGGGTGCTGCAGAAACGTGAGAATGATTGATCGTCAATGGCGTGCATTAGTCGAGCCGTCATGCACGCAGTGACCAATACATCAGTTATAGTGCTGCAGACACGTGAGAATAATTGATCGTCAATGGCGTGCGAAAATGATCATGTAGAATTTAGGGGATATTTTCGGGGACGAAGTTGCGGGCCATTTGTTTTTATTTAAAAAACCTTTACAATTTAAGTACAATCTTTACTATTTAAGTATAGATTTATATGAAAAATGTCTAACCAGCGTTTGTATAAAGAGTTAATTACACGCTCTTCAACGAAGAAAACTAGAAAGCATCGTACCGGAACGCTAAGTCGCTTGCCGGTACGATTTTGCCGGTGGGGTGAGTACGGAATAATTAAAATCATTTGATCACTGACCCCAATAGGAAATCGAACGTAAGTATTTTTTTAATGATCTCTAAAAGGGAGTTTTATTTAGTTTTAGTACCTTCTGTTCATTTTGAAGGCGGTGCCAATCCAGTGTCATGTTTTAATAAAAGCTGTTTCTAAAAGAACCACAGAAATTTTGTAATGTAAACGGCTTGATCACTGACTTGGCACCGCCTTCAAACAGATCAGAAGGTAGCAAATAGGTAAGATGTTATTTTTTGCTTTTTATTTTAGGTTAATTTTTTAGTTGGAAGTCGGTTGAATTTTTTTTTTTATTAAAATTTTTAAGAAAGGTTGGTTGTTTTTACTTTAGACAAAACAATAATTATTGTCTAAAAAATACAAGTTACTTCATTGTAGGTACCTATAATTTTAAGTATGTTTATTTTGATTAATTGTAGATATTTCCTTTTGGAATGATTAGAAAAGACTAAAGACTAAAATTCTAACGGGCTAAAATCGAATCTAGAACTCTATGGTCTTACCCCATTGCCGTGGGGGGTAATTTCTGAATCTACTAAACTGAAACAAAGCCTTGTTAGTTGTGAGTCACAGGCTATATTTTATGCCCATATTCCCATGGGAAAGGGAACTACACGGGTAAAACCAGTGCATACTAACGGCGCCTGTTAGTATACGAGAATAACAGTGGCGAAGGCTGGAATTTTGTCAAATTTAACCCAATGAAAAGGAAATTCACACTGCGTGATATGGTTTCACATATATACATCATATTAATTATAATAATGAATATGTATGGATTTGTACGTAAACAGTAACCCGGTACAGTAACCAGTAATCGGTTTGTTGGACTCTTCGCCAGGTAGGTTGTTCCGCCAATCGTTTGTTTAAATAATAAGTAATTTTGTAATGGAACCGACCTGAAAGACGTATTTCAGTTATTTTAATTTTAAACACAAAACTACTGAACGGATTTTGATGAAAATGAAATGGGACCAATTTGGAAGTATACTCTTTCAAACAAAAAAGAATTTTCAAAATAGATTAATAAATGACGAAGTTATGGTTACGTAGTGGATGAGGTTATGAAAAAAAACGCGTCGAATTGAGAACCAAGAAAAAAGAAATAAAAATAACATAAACTTATGGAGTATAAAGCATTATACTAAAAACGTAATAACGTCCAAAGAACCGTGTATAGATTTATGGGATACGTCATGATTTTTTATGTGCGTAAGTCATAAGTTAAGGTTATATAGATGGTTCATATTACCATACCATAAAATTAATGTTCTTCAGTTATGTTTCGCATTTAAGTTATTTTGCAATTAAATTTATGTTTATTTTATTAGCCATTACTTATATTCTATGACTTATACGTTCTATATGCGTATCTAGGTGCTTTATTAAAAAAGTCCTGATTTCCCTAATCATAGGGAGCGATGTTTAGCATCATGGGCCTCCCTACGATTAGGGAGGTGTTTTTTTTATTCTTTACTAGCGGTCGCCCGCGACTTCGTCCGCCTTTACACCTCTTTAATCCAGCTCTTAGTAGTATCGCTGTAAAAATTGAGTAACTTCTCCCGTTTTCTCAATATTTCTCTTCGCTGCTCTGTTCCTATTCATCGTAGCATGATGAAAAGTATACTTTAACCTGCTCAAGAGTATGAAGAATAATTGTACCAAGTTTCGTTAAAATCCGTTAGTATTAATAAATACCTACTATTAGTTAATATTAATAAAAAAATAATAGGTTTTGTTTCTTTATCGAACATACAGACAGAAAGACAAAAATTTTACTGATTGCATTTTGGCATCAGTATCGATCACTTATCACCCCTAATAGTTATTAACCGACTTCCAAAAAGGAGGAGGTTCTACGTTCGGCTGTATGTATGTTTTTTTTTTTTTTTTTTTTTTTTTTTTTATGTATGTCCAGCGATAATTCCGTCAATTATGGACCGATTTTGAAAATTCTTTTTTTGTTTTGAAGGGTTTACTTCCAGGGTGGTCCCATTTTTTTCATGTCAGGATCTGATGATGGCATCCTGGAGAAATTGAGGGGAACTTTCGAAAGTTGTAGAGACGGCTAGTGCGTTTGTTAGTGTTTCCATAAGGTATTTTAAACCACTACAAATTTATGAAGGTCTGGAGTTGGTCTGATGATGGAGCCGAAACACAGACGATGGAACTCGTCAACGATTTACAGCAGTCACCTTTTGTTTGGGCTTGATTAATTTGAATTGATGAGTACTTTCCACCTATATGGGTTGTGACTGTATTAAGGGTCTGATGATGAGGACGAGGGACAGTGAAGAGAACTCCTCGACGGTTCACAGTAGCTACCTCGTGTTTGGACTTGATAAATTTGTATTGATGAGAACTTTCCACCTAGATGGATTGTGACTGTATTAAGGGTCTGGTGATGAAGACGAGGGACAGTGAAGAGAACTCCTCGACGGTTCACAGTAGCTACCTTGTGTTTGGACTTGATAAATTTGTGTTGATGAGAACTTTCCACCTAGATGGATTATGACTGTATTAAGAGTCTGATGATGAAGACGAGGGACAGTGAAGAGAACTCCTCGACGGTTCACAGTAGCTACCTTGTGTTTGGACTTGATAAATTTGTGTTGATGAGAACTTTCCACCTAGATATATTGTGACTGTATTAAGGGTCTGATGATGAAGACGAGGGACAGTAAAGAGAACTCCTCGACGGCTCACAGTAGCTACCTTGTGTTTGGACTTGATAATTTTGTATTGATAAGAACTTTCCACTTAGATATGTTGTGACTGTACACACGCAGTATGTATGCTAACACTAAAAATAAAAAAATAAAAATTTTAATAAAAAAAATTCAACCGACTTCCAAGTCAAAAAATAACTTTAACTAAAAAGCAAAAAATAACATCCTACCTATGTGCTACCTTCTGATCAGTTTGAAGGCGGTGCCAAGCCAGTGTCGTGTTTTAATTAAAGCTGTTTCTGAAAGAACCACAGAAATTTTGTAGTTAAAACGTGTTTAATTAAAACATCACTGGCTTGGCACCGCCTTCAAACTGATCAGAAGGTAGCACATAGGTAGGATGTTATTTTTTGCTTTTTAGTTAAAGTTATTTTTTGACTTGGAAGTCGGTTGAATTTTTTTTATTAAAATTTTTATTTTGAAAATATATTTCATGTACAGAATTGACCTCTACAGATTGATTATAAGTTTAGATAGATTCACAAGTTAGCCCTTGACTACAATCTCACTTGATTGTAAGTAATCAAGTAATAAATAATTAAAAAAATCTCAGTCGATCCAGCTGGGGATCGAACCCAGGACAACCGGCTTGTAAATCAACCACGCATACCACGAAGGATGTCAAACTAACTTTTTAGCTATTAGGTATCTGACCTACCTTACTCTTATCATTCTGTCGTGCTGGTAAGTATTTCAGAAGTTATTTCTTTTTTTGTTGTGATGAGTGTAAATAGTCAATAGCATGAAAGTAGAAGGGGGTAAATCCAAAAATCCCCTCCACGACTCTCCAGCTATATTTTCAAAATAGAGGGTAGGTTATACAAGTAACACACATCTTAAGGTAATAGATAACGGCAGATAGAGGAAAAATGGAAAATATACCCTAGGATCTCAGTTTTCTAAAGTTTATTTTATTTTAGATTTATAAAAAATATTCGTACGTAATGGTAGGTAGGTATATTTATGTTCCTACTATTTTTATACACGATCGATACGGCAAAAAAATTATATTCACTAAAACAAGTGCAATATACCAAGTAAAATTTATTTTATTAAAAAAAAGAGTTCTCTTAATATAAATTTAATAATATTAAAAAATATTTTTATTATTAAAAAAAAATATGTATTAATATTTTTTAAAATCTCACCTCAAATTAAGCCGCGATTATAAATCCTCGCCACAAATAAAACACAAATCACAAAAAAATATATCACCAACACATAATTTTCAAAATAAGAACTCTTTAGACGAAAACTTCGTCAATAAACCGTTTTATTTGTCTATAGAAAGTGTCGGTAAAACAGTCGCGCGCATTTCTCGGTGGACGGCCGCGTACTGTCACTAGCGACGCGTTTATTTGAACTTGGAAGTTTTCAAGAGCGCGGGCTTACTCTGGTGAGCGTCTTAATAAAATTATCGCATCATTATCGCATCTCTATCGCTATTGAACTGTTTTACTTTTTCTGTTCACTTCAGTAGGTATTAATTATTACCGAGAAAATCGGATTTGCGTGTTCGCGATTTTGTATACTCACTAAAATTGCTTTCTTTTTCTAGCTTTCGCTCATCAGATTGTACATTTGTAATTTGATTTCATCATGGTTTTTTGGAAGTTAAGTTTATGACGAAAAAGAAAATCATCAGCTATTGGTAGTGGTAGGATTGAGTCCCTACTCATCCCTTGTATGGAAGGGCAGATGTAGAGTGAGAGTAGGGTAGTAAAAAATATTCCATCTTATTTCTTTAGTTTTTGTGAACAGTTATAAAATATCTGAAAACATAAGATGCCTTTTTTCTTGAACAATATTAAAAATTACTGATGCGACGGTTCGTGTCGTACTGGCTCAAGAAAGTGTTATTTTTTGAATTTTGTATTTGGAGCGGCTACGACACCGTCGTGTCCCGTCGTTATTGATCGAGACGACAATCGTCTAGCGGACGGGGATCGAGCCTATCACCTGACAGTATTGAGTCCGGCCTTTTACCGTGGAACTATTCATCATTATCAAACCATATTCGGGTGTCGTTAGATATCGGGGACCTCGTCTTCGCCGGCGAAGACGCTGTGTAGCTTGTGATTGTGTTGCCTAGGAAGCATAGTCGGTCGTCATGTCATCGTCTGGATCGTAAAGGACGTTTTTGGGACGCCTAAGATTGAAATTAGCGTTAAGGTTGGGAGTGTAGTTAGCAGGCCTCAACCACTAGTTGGTTGGGATGGATGGCAGCCCTGTCGAAATAGTTCCGAGAGAGCTGTTTCATGTTAGCTATTAGTTATAACGAGAGAGCTATTGAAGGTAAATCTGAGTCTCTATGGAAGTCGTTACTGCGTACAAACCACGGTGCGCCCGTGATTAAAGTACCTTTACATATAATTAGTGGATAGGCCAGGACACGTTAAGAATAATAACCAGAGCCATTAACGTACTCTCCGAAGCACTAGAATATTACAAACTTCCTAACTTTTGAAAATTTAGAAGAAATAAAAACTTACAAAAACTCTTCCATAAATAACTAAAATACAGTAAACCGGCAAACTATATGGATTAAAATTATTTATACTTGAAGAAACAACAATAAAAATAAATATAGAATAAACACCATAAGATACAATGGGAATGATAATAGCGCCTCGAACAGCGCCAATGTCTCCATTGATTATGGCAGTGCACGTAACTGCAGAGCGTAACCACGGACACTCACCCGCTTCTCGAACGCGACTCGATTTTAGTATTATTCTTAAACACGACATTGTCATGTCACATGTCGCTAGATAAAAAAAACATTAGGTATAAAGAAATCATAACGTACAAACCCTGTTTGACTTTCAGGCGATCCGCACCAAATATTTCGCTTCAACAATTATTCTAATTCAAATTGCTAAAGTGTAGGAAACCCTTTTGGCCTCTATATTTCTGGCGTCTTTTTTCGGCGTTTTTTTTAAATAATAAAGGTACTGACTACCTGACAAGTAAAAATACTATTTTTCGCAACTTGACTTTATTAGACTTCATTGGAAAATTAAAAAAGCTAAGCATTTTTCATTTCATTAATCTTAGTTTTGGGATAGATCACTGAATTCCTTCATTTAACTATTTTTACAATTCATTAACAATTTTTCTCTATAATTTTCAATCCACATATACTTAATATAAAACATTTTATAGAACAATATCTTCCCACAACATTATTTTTAATTTCTGAAATGTATATTGTAAAATTCTTCTGCTACATTGTAAGTATCGTTAGACTTATCTTTTCGTTCTGCTGAGTAGGTAAGTGAAAGTCTTAAGACAACTTTTATTTGCCACAATATGAAATTCCAAAGTAAAACAATTGTAAGGTTTACTACAAATTCTCGAAAATTTATTACAATAACATAAAAATACAAGTACAAATTAACATAATATTATGTAAATAGGGTTCCTAATAAAATACTACGAATTTAGAAAATACCGTTGTATTTTCTAAATTCGTAGCTCACAAGCATAACATTTATTATGTTACTCGTAATAAAAAGTCTAGCATAACCTCAAACATCGCCACCAATCAGTCTTTATAACGGGAAATGTATACTTTACTTTACTTAACTTGAAATATGTAAATCATTAGATACAATCAAAAGTAAACGCTTGAGATGCTACACATGGTCAACGACTTTATGACGAATGTTCAGCGGTGTGTGAAGGAATACCTTTTTTGTTTTTAGCTGTAAACTGGAATAATAACTACAATGTAGACCTTTTTAACAATTTCTACGAGTACTTTGACAGTTATACAATATAAATGATTTTAATATCTTTTATATAAAATTAATGACACTAATATATGCATATTATGTCTTACAATAGTCGTAATCTAATCCAAACAAACAACCATTTTCCGCTCTTTCTTTATAATGTAGAGTAGACTTTTCGTGCAAGAGAAAGACAAATAATAGGCTAGTTGAAACTTTTTTATAATGTTCTTAAATAGCTCATTATCGTTTTACTAGATTGAAAAAAAAAACATATTTTTTTGAGACATGATAATTTTAGTTTTTAAATATGATTTTGACGATACGACCCTTAACGCCTGTTGGCCATGACGGTCTATATTTCAACTGTTTCATGACGTTACTATAATAAATCCCATACAAATGGAGCGTTTGACAAAAATATTAGTTATCAATTAGTTCAACGTTTAATACATCAAGTGTGTTAATAATGTCAAAAAATGAACGACAGCGTTTTTGACGTTTGGAAAATTTGAAAACATACGTGATATTTGAATTAAGTTAACTTTTATTATAGATTTCCATTTGATATGAGGTAACTATCGAATTAAATAGTGTTCAAGGTGTAGTGCTGAAGGCACAGAATATTTATAACACGAGCAGTATAAGCCTCAGACGTATGGTACGTGTACCGTGGATTGCTAAACGCTTATTATGTATTAATTCTTCTACAGCTTTAAATTAAAGTAAGTCTCTCGTGTTTAAACGAACAAGCTTGGTATTCGATTTTAGGGATAGGGATGTAACGGAGGTAATTTTAACGACTCCGAAGGCGGAGTCGGAGTTTTTAAATTTGATTTAGTATTTTTTATTTTATTTTAATTATAAAATAAAACATATACAATAAAAAAAAAATTGTGATGTTTCCAAATAGAAAATTATGCTTCAAGCTCTGATTAAAACCTCCGATTTAAAAGTGTCGAAGCCGAAATCAGAACCGAAGGTATAATAATAATCGGAAGTTCCGACTTAACGGAGCCGGAGTCGAAGCTCCGTAACATCCCTAGTTACTCGATTCATATTACTATGAATCGAATACCAATGGTAGTAGTTACGAAGCGATATTTCCAATCCAGCATACCGTTTTGATCACGTTCGGCATCAAACGGACCGTGCTATGGAATTCCGGACCGGTAGCACTTCTATAATAAATGGTCGGTTTAGTGGTTAACTTATTCCACTGTACCTTATGAGATCCAGAGTTCGACTCCAGCGTAAGAACAAAAATTCCTAGATATGACTGTGTTTTACACAAATAAGCGTAAATAAAGGAAATGCAGTGTGCGTAATATGTAAAATAGGTTTTCTAATTAATGTTATCAATACGAATGAGAGTTTGTTTGTGACACTTTGAAAATAATTTAAAATTAATTTGTCAATGGAAAGCTACATTATCAGCGGGTAACAGCGTTATATTTTTAGTCCGTATTCTTACGGGTACTAACTGTCTTATTGGTCCTATGGTTAGCCGATGCATCCGATCACGGGGTTGTCGGTTCGAGTCCTGGGTCGGGCTATGAGATACTTAGATTTTCTTTCTTATAATAGTAGAAGATACTTATTACAAACGACTTTCACCCATCAGTTTAATGGATGAAAGTGTTTATATAAAAATTAGTTAAAAATTATAGGTAATTGGTATTAACAATCATTAATAATAGTTAATAACGATATTAACCGGTATTAACTACCATTAATAATAGTTGATAACTACTAAAATAGTCGTTTTTCTTTTGTGATCCTGCAAATATTAAAAGATCCAGTACCTAAGTACCTATTCAGGATTTCAGCAAATTCACATATTATTTTACAAACATTATTATTGAATTGATAAGTGATTGTTCACTTCATTCCCAAAATAAGAGTTACTGAATTCAAAACTGTAAGAACTATTATTATATTATAATAGAAAATTATAAATTACTGAACTGAAGCAAACGAAGTAAGAAGATAATTTTATTTTAAGACATTAGCGACATCTATTGAGAAACGTATAAACTACTATGTGATCACCGCCACAGCCTTGTGCAAGAAAACTTCCTCTCTCTGAAGTTTCTCTGTAACTAAGAAGTGACACAAGACAACACTAGATGGCGCTATAAAAATATGTAGGTACTGTCCCTACATATTTATATAGCGGAAGTTTTATATACCTATCAGATGTTTTTTTTCATTACTGAGAAATAATACAATAATGAACTTAAGCTAACTTATCTTAATAACTATACAATCATGCCCACGTGGAATGGTGGCAATAATACTGGATGCATTTCCGCGCTGGATACATATATTAATCTTTATTGCGCATAACAAAATATACAAAAACACAATATTAATCAAAAAATAACATAGGTGGTTATAAAGAAAATACCAAAAATGTTATCTACAAACTGAATTTTATGTGTCTGATATTTTGACAAAATAATGTATTCCCAGGAATATAACCAAACAGCCTCAGAATATGAAACTTAGAATAAATAAAGAGGTCATCAAAATATTGCTTTAGATCTAATATTTTTCTGAAACCTTTTGAAGCCACAGTATAAATATTAGGTACCCGTCAGGAAGCGTTCATAATGAACAAAAATATTTATTTGTTTCAAATATTTTCTTGAACCGACAGAAAACACAAAATCAAACTTTATAATACGACAAGCGGACGCCCGCTACTTTGTCGTCGTCTTCGTCGTTAGTTTTTCAAAAATCCCTCGGGAATCATGGATTTTCCGGGATAAAAAGTAGTCTATTGTGTTAATCCAGAATATAATCTCTCTACTTCAAATTTCAGGTGATTCAATTTAGTAGCCGAGGCGTGAAAGAGTAACAAACATTCATACCATCAAAATTATCAGGTTTTCACAAAACTCGGTAATCCATGAATTTTTTCGGGATAAAAAGTAGCCTATGAGTCAATTCATAGTAAAATCCATTTCCATTCCATATTTCAACCAAATCGCTTTAATAGTAGCGGCGTTAAAGATTAACAAACATAACATCTATACATACTTTTACTTTTTACTTTTATAGTATTATTAGGAAGTAGGACTAGTAGGATTTATTTTTTTAAAAATAAGATAAGATGTCATCAAGATTGTTACTAAGCAGCAGTATTTTATTTATTTTTGATTCATCATCATCATATCAGTCGATGGATGTTCACTGTAGGACATAAGCCATTTGTAGGTATTTGTAGACTTCCAAACGTCAAGCCTGCATTCATTGATTCCCCTGTCAGGGGGTCGCCATTACAGCACCTTGAGACTCTTCAAACTACGTGCCCCGTCAAAGTCCACTTTTAATGAATTAATATTTAAGTATAAGTATTGCCTATAGTTTGACATTGACGTTATCCCGATTCCATTTATCACAACCGAGATTTTTTACAAAGGAAAATGTTTTTGGTTTTCACCAAAGACTAATATAATATCTACTTACTTAATCACGAAAAATTTTAATTATTTCACCAAAAATACTAATACAAAACCTACATACTAATAATTTGTAAAAATATTTCACGGATCCTGAAGTATTCTATCATATTACAAGTATAAAAAACGTATTACAGTAAAAAATACTCAAAAAATTAATGAGCAGATATTTAGGTAATATTCTGTACGGAGCTTTATAACCGCAATATATTTTCGTGTCCGAAAATTATGAAAAGTCGGAGTCACGCCAGAGACGTTCAAAATTGCTTAAAGCTCACGTCTCAAAGCCTTTAAGCTGGAAACGTACACAAATTTGGAGATGTTATCCTTTATGTAAGTCGCCCTTTTTGAGCCAAGCTCAAAGGGGTATTTTGGAAATTGAATAAACCGTTTCAATAGCATAGAAAGTTTGTAAGTAAGAAAGCCATTGCATGTGTTATATGCATACTGTATAATAGATATACCTACCATTGGAAATTCTCAATAAATATTTTCAATAAATATTTCTTATTATTTATAAACAAAAATAATAAGTACATAATATAACAATGCAAAAATAAAAATAGAATACTATTGGTTATATAGCGACTTGGTCGCTAACTATGGGCCTCATAAGAAGGCTCAGAGTCACACAGCGGGCGATGGAACGAGCTATGTTAGGAGTATCTCTGCGTGATCGAATCAGAAATGAGGAGATCCGCAGAAGAACCAAAGTCACCGACATAGCTCAACGAGTTGCGAAGCTGAAGTGGCAATGGGCGGGGCACATAGTGCGAAGAGCCGATGGACGTTGGGGTCCCAAAGTGCTGGAATGGCGACCCCGCACTAGTAAGCGCAGTGTTGGCCGACCCCCCACCAGGTGGACTGACGACATCAAGCGAGTCGCAGGGATTCGCTGGATGCAGGTGGCTCAGTGTCGTGATGTTTGGAAGTCCCTACAAAAGGCCTATGTCCTGCAGTGGACGTCCATCGGCTGATATGATGATGATGATGATGATTGGTTATATACTGAATGTTTATTGTTACGGCTAAGTTAATAAAATAAAGTAAAAAAAAGCACTTAACGTAGAAGAACAAAAAGAAAAAAAGGTTCTTATGTAAATAACACTACAATAATAATTTCCATTGATGTGGAACAGGTCTTGCACAATCGTTAATTTCATTAAAATATCTCTTTTTATACCTATGTATAAAAGCGTAAATGAATAAAAAAAGATTAATAATAAGCAGACAGAACTTGAAAATTTAATTTCAGTTGAATGTGGGCGGTTGAAGATTAAACAAAGACTTGCCTACTTTCAACACTAAAGTGTTAGACGTTTATTTAATAAAAAAAATACTTTTCTTCGGATCAAAGCAAGCACTTAGCAGCCTAAGACTAAGAGCAACGGATGTCGGCAAGTAAATAGCATTTTTCTAACGAACTGAGCATTGAGCATTGAGCATTTACTGAGCGCTCATTACGTGAAAGCCTTTAAGAGTTCCGACTGAGTGTTCGCTTGGAAACTCTAAGAAACGCTTCGCCGTTAATGCTGCTAATTTTGTTTGATTTACCACTTTTGTTTCTACTTCTCTTGTACGTAAAGCATTTGGAAATTGTTCTGCATTTCTCTCAGGATAGCCTGTAATTTTTATAATCTGTAATTCTGGCATGGTTGTCTCTTGGTCACTTAAGAATTTAATAAACCTTAAGGTAAAATAAATAAATGAGGCAAAAACTTTAGGCAGGTAATTGGATTAGGCTTATCACGAGGGTCAAATGTTTTTTGACGGCCTCCGTGGCGCAGTGGTATGCGCAGTGGATTTACAAGACGGCGGTCCCGAGTTCGAGCCCCGGCTGGGTTGATTCAGATTTTCTTAATTGGTCCAGGTCTGGTCGTGGCTAGTTACCACCCTACCGGCAAAAACGTACCGCTAAGTGATTTAGCGTTCCGGTACGATGTCGTGTAGAAATCGAAAGGAGTGTGGATTTTCATCTTCCTCCTAACAAGTTAGCCCGCTTCCATCTTAGATTGCATCATCACTTACCACCAGGTGAGATTGTAGTCAAGGGCTAACTTGTAAAGAATAAAAAAAGACGCCCGCGACTTCTTCCGCGTGGAAATCGATGTTAACTTTAAACCCCTGTTTTACCCCCTTCTGATTTAATTTTTGCGACTAAAAGTATACCTTTTACGTATTAGGGTCTCAAATCGAGCCAAGTTTCAACACGGACAGACACAAAAAAAAAACATATTTTTTGCTTCTAATGAATGTTATAATGGCCCTCTAACTAAAATTATAATAAAAATATTTTCAACGTACAGAGTTTGACCTGTTACAGTTTTATTCTATTTATAGATTTGTACAGCCGTGATAGCCCAGTGGATATCTCCTCTGCCTCCGATTCCGGAGGGTGTGGGTTCGTATCCGGTCCGGGGCATGCACCTCCAACTTTTCAGTTGTGTGGATTTTAAGAAACTAAAAATTACGTGTCTCAAACGGTGAAACATTGTGAGGAAACCTGCATACCAGAGAATTTTCTTAATTCTCTGCGTGTGTGAAGTCTGCCAATCCGCATTGGGCCAGCGTGGTGGACTATTGGCCTAACCCCTCTCATTCTGAGAGGAGATTTGAGCTCAGCAGTGAGCCGAATACGGGTTGACAATGATCATAGATTTGTATGTTTTATACTGGGTCTTTTACCTCAAAAAAAAAAAACAATTACCTATTATTATATCTAAAGTTTGTACAAATCAGAAAGCGCACTCTGCAGTTCATTCTTTGAAAAGCTAGATGCACTTCAGTAAATTCAATTTCTGTGTTACAAGATTAAACGGAGAGTGCAGTGATCTCATTGTTTACTTACATACACTCTACTTAGATATTTGTTCAATTGTGTTTGAAATGTTTTGCTCTAGAGGGTGTTAATGTATCTACGAAGGTTATTAAAGTAGTGGCTGTTTTTTTTATGTGAAATATCTATAGCCGCACGCTTCGCCACGCTATATGATGGTATATATATACAGTATATATGCAATAGTGTGCACGATGTGGCGACGCGTCGCCATGCGCAATCGACTGTGCGATTCTCTCCCACTCGAGCCGGCGTTAAGCCATCTCTCTCGGTACATTGAGCTCGGATACCTATAGTGTATACTCCGTAGTGCATACAGTGTTGTTTAACTCCTACAAAATAATGTCGATATTTCACATCTGCCAGGCGTCCCGTGACGGCTCACATTTTTTTCTAAAATACCTTTTTCGAAGGCTTTCTCGTAGGCCACAAACGCTACGCAAAGTTATACAACCTGCCGCAGAGTATACCTAGTTAATAGATCTGTCAAAATTGTAGAATAGTAGATTGTTATACAAGGGGCTAAAAAGACCCATTATATACGAGGTATTTTTAGGGCCCGAGACGAAGGCGAGGGCCGCCTAAATAGAAACCGAGTTTATAATGGGTTTAGCCCCGCGTGTTACATAATACTTTTCACTACGATTGCGAGAAAATAAAATAACTCGATACAGTATTCAATGTTTTATTTTATTTGAAAATTAAAATGTAGGTACAAAATGCTACAACTTTGGATGTTTCGGGGAGATGCTTTTACCCGGTAACTTAATTTTCGACTACAGTGAAGTTGAACAATGAGTATGAGGGGTAAACATGTTAGATAATTGTTTAAAAAACACCATGCGTAAGTTGTAAGTAAGAATGCACTTGTTGTTCTTTTCTCCACTTATTAAATTTTTTGTATTTTTTTTTTATGGTTTCAGACCACAGATTAAACAGTGTTTAATTTGTAAGTCTTTTTTTAACCCATCTCCAAATTAGGGTCACCATTCTCACTAGACGAAGACATAACAATTAATGTTGCGAAACATGTAAATTACGGTCACAAATTCACAATGAATTTATTTAAAAATATCAAGTAATTAGATTATTCACGACAATTGTTTTTAAATTCTCGCTCTTTTATTTTATTTTCTTTATTAATATATTTTTTTCCCATGAAGAGAAGGCAAAGGTATTAATTACACCGTACACCCTTGTCTTCAAATCTCGCTCTATAAATTCGCAACTCAATAAAAATCAAATAAAAAAAAATAACCGCATTCCACAGACAAGAACGCTGCATTTTATTCCAATTCCAAGTTTTATTTTTATCAAACAGTCAGGACCTTACCTCTGGCTCAATCGCTCGACGCGCGAAGCCATATAACCAAAAGAAGAAGAAGAAGGGCCTTACCGGATGATTCTATTTACGAATATCCGAACAGACAATAATTAAAAAAAACAAAATTACTTTAGCCCCTAGAGGCTAATATGCTTGTTTAGCTCCGCCGTGGAGTGGTAATATGACAATGTTTTTTAACAAGAGTAGTGAAAAGGTTATTTGAATGTTTGACAGATTTTCGAAGTTTTGCAAAAGCTTTGATAGAGTTGTTCGCATTAGTTAGAATTTCGTCTTCAACTCGGATTATGGTCTCTATGTCTGGGCTGTGGCTAGCGATTTAGGGTTCTGGGCCCGTGGCCATGTGGCACGTCGATTCTCTTTCTACGATCGCAAACGCTTCGAACTACAGGGGCCCCTTACGTAGTGAAAGCAAAAATTTGCAAAATGACTACAATCTCACTGAATCTGGCTCAGAAAAAAACATATAAAAAACTGCTTAAGAGTTTTTTACCCTTTATTTGGGCCCCCCAACTAATTTTGATATAGGGCCCCTTCAAGGCTCGCCACAAGTGAGAATTCAGTCAAGGGATAACTTGTTAGTGAATATAAACAAACACTACGGAACCCTGAAAGGTCCGTCTACCCAAGATTGTCACTGGATAGAAACTTTCTTCCATGTAAAACGCAAAAGCTTAAAGGCATTTTTTTTTATATTTTACAAGTTAGCCCTTGACTACAATCTCCCCTGATGGAAAGTGATGACGGAGTCTAAGATGGAAGCGGGCTAACTTGTTAGCCCGTTTCGTGTTAGGTTGTGTTTGATAGACATCGTACCGGAACCCTAAATCGCTTGGCGGTACGTCTTTGCTGGTAGGGTGGTAACTAGCCACGGCCGAAGCCTCCCACCAGCCAGACCTGGACAAATAAAGAAAATCTCAGTCTGCCCAGCCGGGGATCGAACCCAGGACCTCCGTCTTGTAAATCCATCGCGCAAACCACTGTGCCACGGAGGTCGTCAAAGAAGCTAAAAGATAGCAAATTTTGAAATTCCAAAACGTCAAACGAACTTTTGAGCGAGCGTTTTAATAATTTCCTACGGTACACTAATAAAATAAATACATGAAAAAAAATGACAAACAATATAAAGTTACATAATATTTTACTCGTTCGTTAAAAGTTTTGCCAATTAGCCGCCAAAACGTTATGGCGAACGTTACCTACGTAGCACTTTACGATGTTTTTCATTTGCAGTCTCAGACCAATTATTGTATAGGACCTGCCTCGCTAGACGTTACTTTTCTGTCAAAGTATATGATCAACGATCTAATGCGATTATAAAAACTGTCTCTATATCAGCATCATCATCATCAGGTGCCCTCTTCAAACTGAAGTTTGGCGGTCAGATGGAGAAAACTTTTCCGATCACTTGACATAATTTTCAGCTGGCTGTAATTACGCTTGGTCCACTCCTTAATAACGTCCACCCATTTACGTCTCTGCCGTCCTTGTGCCCTTTTTCCGACTATCTTGCCTTCTAGGATCAACCTAGGAAACTCGTAGAGGGGTCCTCTTTGCAGATGTCCGAAAAATGCAACCTTCCGCCTCATTATAGTTGTCATAAGCTCGCGTTTGCAGTTTGCTCTCTCCAGCACTTGAGCATTTGAGACAACGTGATTCCAAGAGATTTTCATCATTTTCCTTAATTCCCACATCTCAAATGCTTGCAAACCTCGACAACAGTCCTTTTTCAGAACCCACGTTTCACAGCCATATAAAAGAGTGGACCAAACGTAACATTTTAAAACGCGATATCTTGTCAGAAATGAAATTTTGGGATCGCATAGTACTTTGGACATTTTACTAAAAGCAGTTTTTCCTTGTCCGATTCTACATTTTATTTCTTCGAGATGGTCCAAATCTGAAGTAAAATATCGCCCTAAATATTTAAATTTATGAGCAACTGCAACCTCTAAACCACGTAGGTATATTTTGGGAAGCGGAACCTTAGTTTTTGATATAACCATTGTCTTTGTTTTGTTAATATTAATGTTCAAACCCATCGCATCACCAGCAGCATGTCTCTATATAATCGATGTTAAATAGTTGTAAGTGTTGTTGTTGTTCGTCGGTTAAAGAGTTCCATAAAAATACTTTTCTGTATAATTGAATAGTGTAAAAAACGGGCAAAAACTTCTAGTTTAGTATAAGATATACATCAAATATAAGCTCGTTTTCCTCAGAAAATGACAGACAATTTTGTTCGTGACTATAAGTGCGATACAGGTCCTTCTATAATTGGTCTGAGTTTGCAGTACGTATTCGTTCATTTTATTTGTTACTTAATGTTTTACACAGTCTGTTTAGTTTTACAATGTAATTTTTATTTGTTCTTTAATTACACGATAAAGCTGATAGACGATTTTTTTACTTGTTTGTTGTGAAAATTGAGTAAAAGAAGTCGTCACCTTGGCGAAATTTCATTACTAAGATCGATCGATTATATCGACGACTGATTCACGCCTCACTCACGCCATATTCACCCGTGTGGTTCCCGTTCCCGTCGGAATGCGGGGATAAATAGCCTATATATATTTAGATAGCTTTCCTTGATAAATGGGCTATGTAACACAATTTTTCCAATCGGAACAGCAGTTCCTTTATAATATTAGTATCTATTATTGTAGGACTCAAAGGTGATTACAAAAATAAGAAAACTAATGTTGAACAAAGGTTATGATTCACAACATTTGTCAGGACAACTTAATTAACAAATCAAACTGTAACCAAAATATGACTCTAGAATGGCAGAGAATGACCTTGAGTGGAGTCACGCACTTGTAAACGTTGTGTGTAGGGTTAAAGGATCCTTTGACTGATATCAAACACTCCCCTTTTCCACTCAAGTCAATCTCCCCGCCTATCCGAAGTAACCCATAAAGAATTACACAACAAGAGATGTGGACGGCTCGAACGCCACGAGCACACTGAAGCCAACACGAGATCGAGCGACATCATATCCGTCACAGACTACTATTTCCTACACTATTTATTAAAACAAAAACAAATTTAAAAGCGGCCAACGTGGCGATAACACTATAGATTATGAAGAATTGAAAAAAATATTCTGATACTTATAGCCGACGCCCGCGACTCTGTTAGCATACAATTATGTTTTTCGAAAATCTCACAGGAATCATGGATGAAGAGTTGACTGTGTCAGTATCAGTTCGGTAGTTACAGCGTGAAGGCGTAACAAACATTACACACTCACAAACACAATTACATACAAACTTCCGGCTTTGTAATATAAGTATGACTTTCTGCGAAAAACCGACAAATACAAGCAGCCATGCCACCCAAGAAAAAGATGAATGTAAATGAAATTTCGGGAGCTCTTAATAACCTTGTAAAATACCCAACAGTTTTAATTTATACATTTTAAAATAAAGAATTACAAAAAGACTTATCAATTAATTACTTAAAGTGTTTAACCCTAAGCCAGAAAGCCTTTAATCATAATGTTATCTTTAGAGAATATTTTATAAGTTGTCAGCAAAAAGATTTGAGCTGTTTAATCTTGTCTGGAATCACCCCTTTGTTTTAATTTCATTTTGCCCCTCGAGTTGATAAGATTAATCTACAATATTCATCGGTTAGACTCTTTTTATTGAATTACTCGCTAACTGCTAGTTGAAGGTTTTTAAGTGATCTTTATGTATACCATAGATGCAGGTTTGTAACCATGATCATCATCATTATCAACCCATATACGGCTCACTGCTGAGCTCGAGTCACCTCTCAGAATGAGAGGGGTTAGGCCAATTAGTCCACCAAGCTGGCTCAATGCGGACTGTCAGATTTCACACACGCAGAGAATTAAGAAAATTCTCTGGTAAAATTCTCTCACTATGTTTTCCTTCACCGTTTGAGACTCGTAATATTTAATTTCATAAAATACACACAACTGAAAAGTTGGAGGAGCCCCGGATTTTGTCCCAATGCTGCTATTTTGTCATGATTGAATTATTTTATGGTTTAAATTAAACCCTTATCAACCATCATTATTATCAGTCTATGTAACAGTGCGCAAGCCTCTTTCTCTAATAAAAGACCAAGAACCAGATCATTGCCAGATCTTTGTCATTTTATAAAAGCTGGAAGTCTGTCAGCTCATGCTCCTCCGGACCGGATTCGAACTAACGAAGGCTGTCACGGCTCTCTTTGTAACCATGGTAAGCAAATATTCGGGTTTTCTTTATAATTAATTCTTATTAAAAGCCTCATAGTATTAAGATGGTGCGGTGTTACAACGTTGTCTTAGAAAATATATACAGCTCCTGCGGATTAATTTAAGACCTGGCTCGAATGATGTGTACTTTGTTTGTATGGTTGAGTTTGATAGCCAGGTGACAAGTTAATGCGCACGAGTTATATGTCCCAAAAGTGTAAATTTAATTCGTCAATCCGAATTGATACAGTGCAATGAGTCTTAACAATGTATAAGTTCCAAATATTCCTCTCTTTTCAACCGACTTCAAAAAAGGGAGGAGGTTCTCAATGGGGATGATGACTAGGTTTGAATATATTGATTTTTATGATACCTACATTCGGGTAAATAAGTTCAATGTTAACTAATTTTAAATTACGCAAATCTGACCCTTTAAATCCCTGTAGCTCCGAAAGTAATGATCGCAGATACCCTGTTACTTTTACAACATTGCTTTACTATTAGCATACTCTTAATTTATATACAATTTAAAAAACTGTCTTCATCCCTAATCATCATACGCGTATAATGTTTGTTACTTCAATATTATTATTATTCGTCATTTATTAACCAACTTAGAAAATTATTTTTTTGTTTGAAAGAGTATACAGATTGGTCCCATTTTATTTTCTTAAAAATCGGTTTTTAATTTTGTGTTAAAATCAAAATACCTGAAATACGTCTTTAAAGTCAGATCCTTTTTATGGAAAATAGATTATAAAAGAGAAGCGAGCGCCCTTTAGTGTATCATTAAAAATCTGCTGACGATCACGATGATGATTGGAAAATATCCATCGAAGAATTTGTTACCTTACCTGAAAGAAAAGAGAATAAAATATGTTAATAGAACGATTACCTTCGGCTTAAAACTATTCAACACGTCATGTTTTCCTATTCAAATAGTAAGTTTTTAGAAATGCTAATAGATCCGTCGATTTTTACAATCGATTACTATCAATTTAATTTTCCGTGAATAGCTCCATCTTAATGAGAAGCTCAACTTTTTTATTTACGAAAATTCTCGATTCTGGTAAAATTTTTTACCGTAACCCAGTTATCCGGTGATAAAAATTCTGAGCGTCGGTTCAACGAGATAATGTACCACGCAATTTGTAAGACATTGTGGCTGTTAAGTAATATAACAATTAATTAAAGAACAGTAAAAAAAACATTTGTTTAGTAACAACCTTCGGTAAACTTCCCTCCTCCCAACTTGTATCAATAACGAGGTTAACAGCCATAATATCCTACAAATTGCGTGGTACATTATTTCGTTAAGACGCTCAGAAATTTTGGAGGGTTGCATGCTATTCACCTGATGCAGTCCTGGGCGCAGTCCCTCAGGCGGCAGTAGCTGCAGCTGCAGGCGGAGTAGCAGGAGCCCCCGGAGTCCAGGCTCACGGAGTCAAAGTGGCGCAGACCCTCGCCTGAGCTGGGCACGGTGTGGGAGCCGCGCCACCTGGAATTACATATATGACTTTGATGAGCAAGGACAACAATGCATAGGTACAGTTTGACTTTGATGACCAAGGAGAAGAATGTCTACAGTTTTACAAGCTGTCGTAAACTGATAAGAAGGCTCAGTAAGTCGCGAAGCTGAAGTGGCATTGGGCAGGCCACATAGTTCGAATAGCCGATAGACGTTGGGGTCCTAAGTTGCTTGAATGGCGACCCCGCACCGGAAAGCGCAGTGTTGGTCGATACCCCCTTAGGTGGACCGAGGACACCAAGCGGGTTGCAGTGAGCCGCTGAATGTTGGCGGCTCAAGACCGACGTGTTTGGGAGTCCATGCAGGAGGCCTATGTCCACTGTCCAGCAGTGGAGGTCCATCGGCTGATAATGATGATGATGATGATGATGATGATGAAGTTTTGCCACTTTTATTAAATGACTACCGAAAATGCGCCATTATCTCCAAAAAAATACTATTGTTGTGGGCGGATGTCGCAATAAAAACCGTAAAGCAGTATGATATGAATAAACTTTTACCACTGGCAAGTTACTCACAAAGATAAGAATTTAGTTGTCAGAATCCAATAAGCCAATACTAATTGGTTATAAATATTAAGTATACGTCTGTTTGTTACCTTTTCACGGATAAACTGATGAACCGATTTAGATGAATATTGGTATAGATAGATAAATGGAACCTTGGAGCAGAACATTCACTACGTATAAACAGGAAAATTCATAGTACCAATAATATAATGTAAAAACAAAACTACCCACTTTATGACAAACGAAATATTATTTTACAAATACTTTCAAAATCTACAACAAAAGATGCTTACCTTCCACTCTTCGAGTCCATGTGTTCCACGACTACATTCCAGGTCCTGTGTATCAGATACAGGAGGAAGAGAATCCTCGAAGACTCCGGGTTGGGAGCTTCCTTTTTCGACCACTTTCGGCTGTTGGCGCTGCTTAGGCCGCTCCCCATTTTTGAATTTCGAATAATTAAGGCATTTGGACGGCCGCTGTTGATTCGAGATGACGTGTGCTGGAATTGAAATTGTATACTGTTAGTACTTGGAGACGTTTAGTAAATATTCTTTAGTGAACAGTATTTTAAAAGGTTTTGAGATGTTTTATCGCTTAGTTTAGTAGTAAGTACTATAATTTTCGCATTACTTTAAAATGTTGAATTGATTGTTGAGCCTTGAAAAATTAATGACACAAAAAAAAAATTAAGCTTAAAAAGAAGACGAGAGATCTAAAGATCTAACTAATTTGGCTGTTCCTTTGCAGTTTATGTGATACCCACGAGTATATACATATTTTATGGCACCACTTGCGTATAAAACTACTTTATTAGTTTAGTAACCAATGCAAAAAAGGAAAAGATACTACAACTCCTAACTTACAGGTTATAAATATTTCAACTGGGCAACGCTTTCAAAACTATCAGAAGATAGCAAATACGTTGTTATTTTTTGCTTTTAGTGCACTATTTGTGATAAGAAGTCGGTTATTTTTCTTTAAAAAGTGATAATTTTAAAGCGTCTTTGGGTACTTTTTGACTTTCTTGAGTATATTTTACAGAAAATAAAGGAAATCTTACAAATTAGTAGTAGATAAGTGAGGATCAAGCGTAAATAGCCAAAATTCTTGCTCCAGAAAGTAAGTAAATAACATGCACGAAATAATTTACGAGCGCCGTCATCCTAGATTTCCTCTAACGCAGAACAAATGTACTATCCACAAATCCGTACACTGTATTTCTGCGGAAGATAAACAGAGTAGTGCAAGAGCTGGTAAATAATTTATTCATATATTTTATATAATTATCCTTATTTTATAAATGTTGTCCTGGTCATTATCCCAAACTAAGTGGGGTTGATAGCATTTATCTTCCTCTAGGGTATTTAAAACATATTATATGTATATATATGTTGGTAGCTATGACCGAAGTGTGTCACCAGATTGCATTGGGATCAGCTGGCCTATTTCCTAATTTGGTCTTTATTATCAACCCATGAAAATAAAAAAAACAAATCAACAAACTGACAAAATGTCACCCACATACTGTGATACAAATTATTAATATCATCTGGTGTTTACGGTGGATATCACATACTATATATACAAAATTAGTGAGTAGATTAGCTGATAGTAATCGTTAAGAGTCAAACATTATCACTCTATGTCCACCAATTAGCATTGAAACAGCGTTGTGGGTCTAAGCGTTACTTTCCCAACGAGATAGGTCTGGCAAACAGTCTGATAATGATGATAAGAAAAAAATTCAAACTAAGAGGATATTGATGACAGTTGTAAAACTGTTCACTATCTCTCTGACTACATTCTTTTTGCAAAGCCACTTGACTAAGCGGCTTCCCCAAAGATAGTATTAACTCAAATTTATCTCCGTCCGAGAACCAGTGTTGGGATTTTTATTAAAGCCGACTCTCAGCTGATACATTAATATTGTCTGCGAAGTAATGTCCCATTTATCGTCAATACTCCTTCATCCTTTCAGATTGAGCCTTCAACAAAGGATAAGTTGTGGAAAGGCATATTTAAAAGAAATATATACCAGTCTGAACACCAATCTATACTTTAATATTACAAAGCTTAAGACTTTGTTTGTTTCAACGCGCTAATCTCAGGAACTTCTGGTCTGATTTGAAAAATTCTTTCAGTGTTAGATAGCCCATTTATTGAGGAAGGCTGTATTTTATCCTGGTACTCCTACGGGAATGGGAACCACGTGGATGAAACCGCACGGCGTCTACTAGTTTATTCATACACTAGAAGTCGCTCGCGGCTTCGTGCGTTCGAAATTCAGTTTTTCACAAATGAACCATAAATTTTCCAGGATAAAAGCAACCTTTATGTTGCTCAGTAAGCTTCTCTATATTTTCAGTGATAAGCCTGAACAAACAGACAAAAAGAATTTAGTTTTACTTTCATGTAAATACTGCGCACTTGAAAATACACACAACACTACATTATGGGTACCTACTTAAAATTCATCATTATCAACCCATATTCGGCTCACTGCTGAGCTCGAGTCTTCTTTCAGAATGAGAAGGGTTAGGCCAATAGTCCACCACGCTGGCCCAATGTGGATTGGCAGACTTCACACACGCATAGAATTAAGAAAATTGTCTGGTATGCAGGTTTCCTCACGATGTTTTTCCTTCACCGTTTGAGACACGTGATATTTAATTTCTTAAAATGCACACAACTGAAAAGTTGGAGGTGCATGCCCCGGACCGGATTCGAACCCACACCCTCCGGAATCGGAGGCAGAGATCCACGGGGCTCTACAAA
Organism: Bicyclus anynana; assembly: GCF_947172395.1. NCBI lineage: Eukaryota > Metazoa > Arthropoda > Insecta > Lepidoptera > Nymphalidae > Bicyclus > Bicyclus anynana. The sequence continues at coordinate 1,529,040 of NC_069093.1, read as the reverse complement.
TTAATAGGGAATTATTAAAATATTTGTCTGTCTGTTTGGTCCGGCTAATCTCAGAAGCGGCTGGACCGATTTTGACAGAACTTCACTGGCAGATAACTAATTATATGAGAAGTAAATTATATAAGGTATTTTGTATCCAAATTATCACGGGAACTTGAATGAATATGAATCGAGACGTGCGGAGTGCGTCTAGCAAAATTCCAGAAAACGTGTGATCATATTTCACTTGAGAGAAGTTAAAGTCATTCATTACTAAAACACCGCAATATAAAAACGGAGCGCTGTATTCGTAAATGAAAGCCAGTCTTGGATTTTTATTAACTTCGAGTCGTGTTCCGAGATACATTAATATCGTCTGAAGCGAAGAATATTGACGCATTTATCACTCGAACCTTCGTCTTGGGTTACCGATATCGCCTGCCGAATTATTTATTAACCCTCCTGTTAGTCTGTAGCGGCGGGCGTGCACAGCTCGCCTAAACGTGAACCATAATGCTGGTCGAGCTGCGCTGACTGTTTGTGTTGGCTAGGCTGCAACCAACTGCCTACACTATTCTTAAAAGTACGCACCTTTTGCTCCTTCGATAGCGGACTGTATTTTTCTTTTTCTAGTGCCGCAATATCAGCTTGTAACCTTTTTTCAATCAGTTGCATATCAATGCGGGCCTTTGCTTCCGCTGCCGCTAGCTCCAGCTGTGCCTTTTTCGCCCGGATGGAGGCTGAGGACCGCTTTGAATGTGCAGAAGCCCTGCTACGTGCAACTGATATGTTGCTTGGGCCACTAGGGCCCGCTTCTGCGAAATCAAAGAGTTTTTTCCGGATTTCTTCTTTAATGAGAACTTGCCTTTCGATTTCAGTGTCGCGGTGTTTCTGCTCCCGTTCCTGCCTTCCTTCGGTACGCACAGGATTTGCCATGATGCTTGGCGGCGGAGTTTGAAACATACCTTTGTATATCGGCTCAAGATCCGGCTCGAAGGACCAATTTGTAAGGGCCAGGCTTAATAAAAACACAGTTTTACTTTGTTAAAACGGCTTAAAACGGGAACGTGTATGGTGACGCTTAGGCACTTGGCGTAAAAGTCGGTTTGTATGTTTAAACGGCTGTCAAAGTATGACGTATGCTGTCACCATATACGCTGCTTTTTTGCCCCTTTATTGTAAAGCACAGATTAAATAATTAAAGGCGTTTGCGTCGCTAACACACTCCACCCCAGTGCTGGGTCCAGCACTCTAACCCAGTCGGCGGAATATGCGACGCGTATCGTCGGCCACCGAAGCGGACGGAGTGCCGCTCTCGTCCAGTACCCGCAGGCGGCCGTGCCCGCCACACTGCTCCATCTTGATGACGGCGCGGGTCCTCGCGTCTCTTGCCACGTTGAGGTCGCCCGTGAATGCTTATTTGTTGACCCCCTAAGGCCTGGAATCTGTAGTAGTTGGGTAGAGTACCTGAAACAAACTGATTAGAATTTTCAGCCCCAGTTGTCGCAGGCTGATTCCGTATTAAATCAGAGAATGCGTCATAATAATTGTCTTCCAGATTCATGTCTGCCATCAAGTTAAGTGCCTGCTCTGTGCGTACCTGAATTTTAATTTTTTCCATTGTTTGATTTTGAGCTCCACCCCAGTGTAGGCTACAATAAGGCACAGAGCTTTGTTTAGCATCGTAATCCATGACGATAAAATTACAAATTACAGACACCGAGTTAATGTGATCATTCATTTGCAGCAGTTGCTGTCCTTCGTAAGTCGAGGAAAGTAATTTTTCTTTTGTTATTATAATTTTTAATTTTCCTATTTTTACGTTGTTGTTACGGTCATCAAAACATAGTACGTATGACGGTATTAAAAGAATCTCCACGCGCGACGTATCAGTGCCGATAAGTTTATTGTTCATTAAAATTACGTTGTCGCTAAAAACATCAAATTGAAGCGTTCTCAATGCGTACGCGCTGCTGTTCAGTGCACGGACGGTTAGTGTCGGTGCATAGTTTGCTGTCTCAATCGACCGCGGTATCTCTCGCTCTCGTCCCGGCACATCGATGCTACACATTTGTGTATGCGATTTTGGTCTGTCAGTCGTTCTGCTAAAAAGTTCAAATTGCTTTACCATTTCGCTATAGCATTCGATCGTATTGGTGTCTATTACGCAGCGCACATCTGTGATATTTCTATGTCCGCGTAATCCCACTCGTTCGGCGAGGTGCGACCAACTTAGCAAAACAGTTTTCTCATTACTAAGTGAAGCGGCTGTTGTCTCTGTTCCCGTCGGCCTCTTTATTTTAACGTTTATAATATTAGTTTTTGATTGTTTACATGTATTGACATGTATTGTTTCGGTGCTCGGTCTGATGCTCAGTTCGTTTCTACCGGTGTAATTTTCTGTTTTCTTTTCCTTGTAGTCGAATGTGTAGTCGAATAACAGGCATTGATCCTTGATCATTGGCTTAGTGCAATAGTTATTTTTGCTACATACCGTTGCCGAGCAAGTGCTTAATAAGTGCGTTGTTGTTATTAAGCGTTCATTTTGTAATATCATATTATTATAATATTTACTCACGACCTTTGTGGGATATTTATCTTTATTTTTACTCGTAATGTCTTTCGTCGGTAACTTAGACAACACGGCCGATGTAGAATGAGTAACTTTCATGATTTTTAGGTGTTCTTCAGTGTCACCTATGTACTGGACTTTGGTGCTGCCCGTGTATGCAGGTAGGTTTTCCTTGGTGCTGATATTGCTAAGCTTAGCGTCGGATGCGTTGTGGTTGGAGTTGGCTGTACCATTAAGTGCGCTAGTCAACACTCGAACAGTCCCATCAGTGCCACCGTCTGTAGCGGCGGGCGTGCACAGCTCGCCTAAACGTGAACCATAATGCTGGTCGAGCTGCGCTGACTGTTTGTGTTGCCTAGGCTGCAACCAACTACCTACACTATCCTTAAAAGTACGCACCTTATGCTCCTTTGATAGCGGACTGTATTTTTCTTTTTCTAGTGCCGCAATATCAGCTTGCAACCTTTTCTCAATTAGTTGCATATCGATGCGGGCTTTCGCTTCCGCTGCCGCTAGTTCCAACTGTGTTTTCTTCGCAAGGTAGGCTGCTGCGCTTAGCTTTCTAGACCTACTTGTCCTCCTGTGCGTAGAAGCTCCATCCGGTGCCACTGCGTGGCTGCTAGTGACTTTGCCACTGGTGCATGCTTCTAGCTGGTCTAGAAGTCGTTTTGTTCCTTCCTCTGTCATGAGCGCCTGGTTACCTGTTAGTACTGCCCTTGCAGCTCGCTGGATCTGCTCCTGCTCCGTTAGCTGCTGTTTTTCAACAGAGCTCCATCGGTTCACCATAATTGGCGGTGGAGTATGGAACATACCACAATGATCCGGCTCGAAGGACCACTTTGTAAGGGCCAGGCTTAATAAAACACAGGTTTACTTGTTAAAAACGGCTTAAAAAGGGAACGTATATGGTGACGCTTAGGCACTTGGCGTAAAAGTCGTTTTTTACATTTAAAAAGCTGTCAAAGTATGACGTATGCTGTCACCATATACGCTCCGTTTTGCCTCTTTATTAGAAGGCACAGATTAACAAAAAATAGTGGCATTTGCGTCGCTAACACCTCCAATAAAAAGAATGATAGCCCAGTGGATATGACCTCTGCCTCCGATTCCGAAGGGCGTAGGTTTGAATCCGGCCCGGGGCATGCACCTCCAACTTTTCAGTTGTGTGTATTTTAAGAAATTAAATATCACGTGTCTCAAACGGTGAAGGAAAACATCGAGAGGAAACCTGCATACCTGAGAATTTTCTTAATTCTCTGCGTGTGTGAAACCTGCGTATCCGCATTGGGCCAGCATGGTGGACTATTGGCCTGACCCCTCTCATTCTGAGAGGAGACTCGAGCTCAGCAGTGAGCCGAATATGGGTTGATAATGTTAATGAATAAAAAGAGGGGCGTCATGTTTTACTATCAGTATTGTAGCTAGTTATGTCAAGAATATCTTTGCTACAAAAAGGTCTACAATTTGGAGATGTAGCGGTTGATTTAGCCCATCTACTAGTCAAGACTAGTCAGGTCTCCAGTACTATAATAGGGTAGAAGGTATAGGAGAGGTAGGTACAGACCAAGTTTTCAAATTGCTTCAAATATCTACCCAAAAATGTGGACCCGGCATCATATCGGAACGATCGTTTGGCGGCTTTGCCGATAGAGTGGTAGCTAGCCAGGCCCCTAGCCAAGTGGCACGTCGATTCTCTTTCTACGATCGCTAACGCTTCCAAAACTAGAAAGATGTATGGGAATGACATTTACTATCGACAGGTCACGTGATCAATATCTGTCATTTCCATAATTTTTTCTAGTTTTCGAAGCGTTAGCGATCATAGAAAGAGAATCGACGTGCCACTTGGCAAGGGGGCAGGTCCGATAACTTTATTTTAATTCGTTTATTAAAAATAGAAAATAAAAATAGATTTTTGAAAATATCTCATTTCTTATGGGTTTTACGCTATTTGTATTTTATACTTATCAATATTGTATATAATACAAATAGCATGTATACTTACTTTTAGAATGCCTAAATACAAATTTATACTTTTACTAGCGGACGCCCGCGACTTCGTCCGCGTGGAATTTAGTTTTTCACAAATCCCTCGGAATCCATGGTTTTTTCCGGGATAAAAAGTAGTCTATGTGTTAATCCAGAGTAAAATCTATTTCCATTCCAAATTTCAGCTAAATCACTTCAGCAAACATACATCCAAACATCCATACAAACTTTCGCGTTTATAATATTAGTAGGAAGTAGGATTTTGGCATTCTTAAATTTATATGTTCATTCACATTCACATTCAGCTGGGTATCTCAAATTACGAGATTATAATTTAATTTTGACTAATTTGACTGTGTCAAGTATGGTAGGAACATGGGCTTACTTTTAACTTTCATAAAATAAGGTAAGTATAACTCGTGCGCATTAACTTGACACCTAGCTATCAAACACAACAAACACAATACACACATCATTAGAGCCAGGTGTCAAGTTACTCCGCACGAGATGTATATCTGATTGTCTGGCTATCTAGTTAATCTATTTACCAAGAAATTTTTAGGCAAAATACAACAGCAGGTAGGTAATTCATTAAATAAGATGATGATGATGATGTTTTCCATGATAGATGACTTCAATATTTGCGCGCTCTAATCAATTATCGTGAACGCGCTACATTCGTTTTGGATTTTATTATACCTGCCTTCTAGAAAAAAACATTTATAAGCACTTTAGACGTCACGACTAAAGGGTAACTATAACATAGTAAAATTAAAAACAAAAACCACCTTTTTACCATCATCAATGTGGGATCAGCTTAAAGAAAAACACTTTATCTTAAGCTGTGGCTAGTTACCACCCTACTGACAAAGACGTACCTATAACATAATAAAATAATACAAATTAATCAAGCCCAAACACAAGGTAGCTACTGTAAACCGTTAAGGAGTTCTCTTAATTGACCTTCGTCTTTATTACCAGACCCCTAATGACAATCAAAACCCATCTAGGTGGAAAGTTCTCATCAATACAAATTAATCAAGCCCAAACACAAGGTAATAGCTGTTAATCGTTGAGGAGTTCCCTAGTTTGTATTTTGGCTCCATCATCAGATCGATACCAAACCTTCATTAAATAGTAGTGCTTAAAAAAATACTCAATAAAAAAATTTACGAACACATTAGTCATCTATAGGTACATACAGTTTTTGAAAGATTCCCTCGATTTCTCCAGGTACATCATCAGATCCTGACATAATGAATATGGGACCACCCTTTAAAACAAAAAAATAAATCAAATCGGTTCAGGCGTCTTCGCGTAATCGATGTACATACATTAAAAAAAATACCGGTAAACTTGAGAACCTCCTCCTTTTTGAAGTCGGTTAAAAATAGACGACATAGGTAGGTATATTGACCATAATAACACGTCCTATTTCCGGCAAGTTTTTTTCATAAGTCACCAAAACGTGTCTTATTTTCCTTTATGATTATGTGCAATTGTTGCCTTTGAGTATAAAATGTCGTAAACGTAATCGTGTCGTACTCGTGTCGATTAAATGGCATCGTCGTAGTGAAGTAACAGTACATCATCCAGCCGTGGTGACTAACGGATCCGCTGCATTAATATCCAGATATTAGCATTATTTATTTACCCATTAGCATGTGGAGTCTTTATAAAGAATGCGTAGGCATCAGCGTACATCGAAGAGAGAGAAAGCTTTGCAAACATGTTATACAATACGGTAATGTGACATGATATTTGACTTGTGTTATATCGGGTACGGTCTAGTAGGTTACCATCAACCTATTTTACTAAAAAGTCACTCCCTCCTTATAGAAGAGGGGATGTGGAGCTAAGACCCACCAAACTGCTCCAACAAGGGAGGATTTGGGGTATTTAATACATGGCTATGGTTTTCTTAATATGTCCAGGTCTGGCTGGTAGGAGGCTTTGGTCTAAGCGATTTAGCGTTCCGGTACGATGTTGTCTAAAACCGAAAGGGGGATTTTCATCCTCCACCTAAAAAGTTAGCCCGCTTCCATCTTAGATTGCATCATCATTTACCATCAGGTGAGATTGTAGTCAAGGGCTAACTTTTAAAGAATAAAAAAAAGCCTTTGAATGTACTAATACGTTGACAGAATGAATTTGTGCGTAAACGCTCATTTTACAATTTTATAAAACAACATTCAGATAGACGGACACAAGTTATAAAAAATAGTTTGTGTAAATAATTATAAGCACTTATGAGAGAGAAAGAAAGACTTTCTTCTTCTTGGCCCCCGCCGATCAACAGTCATGGGTGCAAACTCGCCAATCTCAAGAATATCGAAACTATACAATAAGTTTCATATGTTAGACATCCATTGTGGGTCCTTGGCTAATTTCAAAAAGCAAATGCGTGTTAGTCCCATTACACTCTGATTTATTCTTAAATATGTAGGTATATAATATATTTCTAAGACGTTTATAAGCGATTGTGATTTTTTTCTTTACAATTTTGTATGAATATTCTTGTACAGCTGTTTAACTTTAATTAGTATTGTAATATTTAGATAAATTTAATGTTTAGAGCATGTAGTGTTAACCTATAAGTGGCCGAACATTTTGCCTTGACGCCTTATATTATTAAAATATTATATAGCTTGTAAGAAATGTAAGGTTGTTGGTTAACCTAATAAATAAAAAAAAAAAAAAAAATAAGCACTTGAGAATAGTTACTTTCAAATCACAGACATACATTTCAATGCTACTCCAGACCTCACTCTTCACACACGTGTCTGATAAAAAATAAGGAATAGCTATTTAAAAACTGTTCGGTCACTGAATTCTGTTATCCTGCAATCCGTGTCTGGGAGCCGACAATTTTTGCACACGCACTGTGAGTGAAATTTCATCAAAATCCGTCCAGTACAGCTATAATACTAATATTATAAAGAGGTAAAGTGTGTGTTATTGTCGGAGGTAATATCCAGATCTATTGAGCCGATTTTGAAAATTCTTTTGCCACTAGAAAGCCGCGTCGTGTCAGGATAGCCGTGATAGCCCAGTGGATATGACCTCTGCCTCCGATTCCGCAGGGTGTAGGTTCGAATTCGGTCTGGGCGTGCACCTCCAACTTTTCAGTTATGTGCATTTTGAGAAATTAAATATCAAGTGTCTCAAACGGTGAATCAAAAACATCGTGAGGAAACCTGCATACCTACCAGAGAATTTTCTTAATTCTCTGCGTGTGGGAAGTCTGCCAATTGGGCTAGCGTGGTGGACTATTGGCATAACCCCTCTCATTCTGAGAGGAGACTCGTGCTCAGAAGTGAGCTGATGATGATGAATCTCACAGAAAACTACGCGAGTGAAACGGAGAGGCATCGGCTAGTTTATTGTAAGAAAGTAAACGTTACAAACTATCGCATTGTATAAAATTGATAGGAATCAGGAAGGAAGTTCGATTTATTAGTATTTAATTGTTATTGGAATTTCTTGTTTAATAAGAATGTTGTTTTTGCTAGCATTCTCATCGTGGCAGTGCAAACACTAGGCGATCGTTTCCCTAGCGTGCTGCTTTGAACCTACTTACCCAGTCTACCTTATAATTTGTTGTTCCAAGTAGACTGAACGTTTTTGTTTATACAACACACTTGTACCGGAATTTGAGAATATTATGGTAATTGTATGTTATTAGAAAGAAAGTTTCTATATTGAAAGGAATAAGGAAGGAAATATTATTAAGCTATGAGCTTGTCGTGGTCAGACATTTCTTATTCATGACAATATTATAATGGCGAAAGTAAGTCTCTCTGCACCTATTTGGATGTAATTTGGTATAGAAAATTGGACATTGGAGCAGAATACTTTTTATACCCAAATCCGTGGTTCCAGTGGGATTTGTAAAAAGCAGCATTTCCGTCCGCTAGTTTTGTAGTAAAAGCTAGTTTGTCCGAGACCTTTGAGACCTGTGCCTAGTGGGAGTTTTCAATATTTACATACTGTTACTATCACGTTGACGTTTACGCAAATGTATATGGAATTGAAACAGTTGTGCAGTAGTACCACTAGATGGCGCTGTTTCAATTCCTTAGAAATTCGCGTTTACGTTACGTGACGGTAACAGTATCAAACTGCCACTGTTTCACCTTCTAACAGACGTCGTATAGTCCAAATGTCAGTTTTGTCACTTTCATTTGTCATGCTAGAACTAACATAATACTATTGAAAATCTTTTTTAAATTTGGACTTTTTTTCTCTGGGACGCCACAATTAGACGTACCGCCAAGCGATTTAGCGTTCCGGTATGATGCCGTGTAGAAACCGAAAGAGGTGTGGATTTTTATTCTCCTCCTAACAAGTTAGCCCGCTGCCATCTAAGACTACATCATCACTTACCATCAGGTGAGATTGTAGTCAAGGGCTAACTTGTAAAGAATAAAAAAAAAAATTAAAATGTGCTTCTACGTATATAGCAATAAGGTTGCCATGAAAACTAATTCGCGTTACAAACTTTACAGAATCGCTATGCAGAAACTAGGGTAACATGCCCCTAAAATTTAAACATTAATGAAGCTAAATAACTGGCGCAATATGATCCATCATATTATGCCCAGGGATTAGATTTTTCAAATTTGCTGCCTCCCAAAATCAATATAGTCAAAACTCTATACACGAACTCATAGGTGGGCTTCTCTCGCTCTATGAAAGCTATAGCTTGTTAGCTAATACGTAATTGGTATTACCAGCTGTTAACCGAGATGTTCAGCACATAAAATCTACATGATTTCCGGTCTGAGGTTGTATGGAAGCTATTGAGGTCTGTAGATCTATAATAATAAATTGATATGTGCTGTGGCTTACATGCAAGCATTCAATCTATTGCATCATTTTTATCATCTGTTGCGATCTTAACCGCTTTAAAAGAGAAGTTTAAGCATTTTTTTCGAAACGACAGGCAGGGAGAGTTCATACGAGCTGCTCCTTCGGGCTTGTAAGCATTAGAAGATGGTTTAAAGGTGCCTTTAATGTCAGCACTCATCTGGTCCGCTTGTGGAGTCTTTCCCGCTCATATAAAACGACTTATAAAGAATTAGCGACCGCCCGCGACTTCGTACGCGTGGAATTCAGTTTTTCAGAAATCCCGCGGACACCATGGATAAAAAGTAGCCCATGTGTTAATCCAGAGTGAAATTTTATTTCCGTTTCAAATTTCAACCAAATCGCTTCAGCAGCCGCAGCGCAAAGGAGGAAAAAACATGCACACTTACAAACAAAGTTTCGCCATATAACTTAAATTCAAATCTTTCGTTAAGATCTGAAAACTGAATCAATCGAAAATATTTTCTGTTCGCGTCAATCTATCTTGACGTTGGTACGCTTAACAGCTTTGAAATTGATTAAAGGAATCCATACTAATATTATAAACAGCTGACGCCGCGCAGTTTCACTCGCGTGGTTCCCGTTCCCGTAGGAATACGGGGATATTATATAGTATATAGAATTTTTCAAATCGGACCAGTAGGTAGTTCCTGAGATTAGTGCGTTCAATCATACAAACAAAGAAACGAACTCTTCAGCTTTATAATATTAGTATATATGCGGAAGTAAGTCTGTCTGTCTGTTACCTTTTCATGGCTAAATGGCGAAACCGATCAAGATGAGTTTAGGTATTATGATAAATGGGACTTTGGAGCAAAGCATAGGCTACTTTTTATCTGTAAAAATAAAGAGAAAATGGGGAGAAATAGGGGTTGAAAGTTTGTATGGAAAGTCCTTGATTTTTAACCGACTTCCAAAAAGGAGGAGGTTCTACGTTCGGCTTTATGTATGTTTTTTTTTTTATTAGTTAAAAATTTGTTCATAAATCATTCGAAATATAATGTGATTCAAGAATTTTAAAAATTGAACCCCTAAAGTGGTGAAAGAGGTTGTAAGTTTACATTGATATCCACGCAGACGAAGTCGCGGGCGTCCACTAGTTTAGTATAAAACAAAGACTATAGACCATTGACATTCTCGTTGTTCAAAATGTAACATTGGTAACGGGTGTCGTGATGCAATTCCACACATATAAAGGTTCCCGTTTCAAACGACCGCACCAAATCGCCATTTAACACATCACTAGATGCGATTGAACCGCTCTAAAGAAATAGCGGATTCAAATGTTTTTGAGAATGTATGAAATAGAACGAGCTTTTTGTGTGAGGATTATTTGGCGCATTTGGTACTTCAACGATTTTGTCCTAGCTCCAATATATATTTTTTTATTCTTTACAAGTTAGCCCTTGACTACAATCTCACCTGATGGTAAGTGATGATGCAATCTAAGATGGAAACGGGCTAATTTGTTAGGAGAGGATTAAAATCCACACCTCTTTCGGTTTCTACACGACATCGTACCGGAACGCTAAATCGCTTGGCGGTTCGTCTTTGTCGGTAGGGTGGTAACTAGCCACGGCCGAAGCCTCCCACCAGCCAGACCTGGACCAATTATGAAAACCTCAATCGGCCCAGCCGGGGATCGAACTCAAGACCTCCGTCTGGTAAATCCAGTGCGCATACCACTACACCACGGAGGCCATCAAAATAATATATCGAATTACGACACCGGACCTTAAGGCTTACTTGACGTTACACTGGACGTTTTTGGATGCTAGTAATTATGAAACACTGGACATTATGAGACTAAAGGTCGTAGCTCATTAGAGCCACCCGGGACCCGACTCGCACCGCCTCGCCTCGAGTGGTTAGTATTCTTCGTATGGATTTGTATAGGCATGCGCTCACTACATCAACTCTGTACTATTACCGGATCGCCTCGCTCGCGAGGACTGCGAGTGGACTACTCGATGATAGCTCGGTGTGACTCGTGCATATAGGGCCAAGCGCTGGTAGACTATTCGGAAATTCGTTCACTGGTGACAACACGGCATCGACCTGTGGTCCACTTGTCGCCTACAAGTGGACGCCTAGCGACGAGGCGGTGTGGGTCGGGTCCCGGGTGGCTTTAATGAGCTACGACCTTAAACCCTACAACAGGTAACAGGTCAATAAGCAAGATAGCACACTCGACATTTCAGGACACTGGACATAGTCAACCTGACGACAAACAATCGTTGACCTCCGTGGTGCAGTGGTGCGCGGTGGACATACAAGAAAGAGGTCCTGGGTTCGATCCCTAGCTGGACCGATTGAGGTTTCATAATTGGTCCAGGTCTGGCTGGTTGGCCGTGGCTAGTTACCACCCTAGCGGCAAAAACGTACCGCCAAACCATTTTGCGTTCTGATACGATGTCATGTAGAAACCAAAAAGGGGTGTGGATTTCATCCTACTTCTAACAATTTAGTCCGCTTCCATCTTAGATTGCATCATCGCTTACCATCAGATGAGATTGTAGTCAAGGGTAAGGAATAAAAAAAAAATTGTTTGCGGAATTGTCTCACTCTGCTCTTCTGGAAGTTTGGTATGCACCTATGATGTTGTTAGTTTGTTTGTTGTCTTGCCATGCCACAAACTTATTTGGCCCAGTGAGGGTGTCGCGAACTAAAAATATGGGGATGTCATTCGTTATCGATAGTTTCCGTTATCAACCCAACGGACGCAAATGTCATTCTCATACATTTTTTTAGCTTTAAAATTGTTGTGTAACTTGGCTGAAGACTGGTCTTCATAACAACGTAGTATGTATGTATGAAAATTATTGTATTTAAACGACGTTTGTTATGATTTTCATTTGCTTTATCTAAAAGTGTTTCCTCATGGAAAGGTACTGCTAATGACAAATAGATTACACAGTTCCTTTCTACTCAGTTTCTAGTGTAAAGAAAGTCGTCCCGTTTTCTGATACACCGGACAGGTACCTATGTCTACAAGAAAGTTGTTGCAAGGAAGGTTTTTGTTGCAATTCTAATGCAATATTGATGTACGACTCCATGTATAGCGCTAATGAACTTGACTAATGAGTCTGGTGCAGGAAATCAGGAAATTAATTAATTTATTAGGTACTTGATATAAAACAAAGTCTTTCGCCTCGTCTGTCTCTCTTTTTCGGATAAGACAAAAAGTACTGTGTGGAGTAATTCATGAGGAAGCTTTTATGTTTTGTCAAAGTTTTGTGTAAATCGGTTATAATACGGCTTTCTCCATTATATTCATAATAACGGAGAAAGCCATATATCTTTATTGAAAATGTTACAGGCAGAACCGCTGACCTGACCTTGGTCCTCGACTCTGCATTAGTACTAGGTTCACTTCGCTTAACCTCAATAATCGCTTACATAATTAACCACTTTTTTGTTGTTGTTTATTGTTGTTTTCCTAAAAATATTTTACTATTTATCCTGATACTTATGGTAGAAGAACTTCCTCGAGCAGGTTTTACGCTTTACGTGTCAGCGGATCACGGACTGGCAATCGCTAGTAGTAGGGTTAAAAGATCCTTTTAAAACTAGTTAACGGTCCCCTTCCCCGTTCGTGTTGGCTTCCAGCTAAGCAATTAACAATGCCTGACTATACGGATAACAGACTCAGTCATGATAAGATATTAAATTGAATGTTGTTTATATACGAACTTCTATTGCGGAACGAGCCCATAAACTGAATAACTTCTTACATATTTCTAGACAGAAATTAAAAAAAATGTCGATGATATAATATTAAATAAACATAAAAATGATATTTTTATTGAGTATGTCATAATAGATCGAAGAAAAATTTATAATTTTATCGACCATATGAGTTTACCTATGCGGATCAACCCTAACTACCCACTCGTCATCATATTTCAAACAGTCTGGACCTAGCATTACATGATCGAGAATAAAAAACCATACTCGCCTGACTCGATCAAGTTTCTTTTGAACAACTAATCGTTATTTTATGCATACGATACTAGTTCGCCTGCTCGTCTATTCAGTTATACTTCACGTAAGGTAATGAATTAGTTTTGTAAACGAAATACTACTTTGTTTCCTATTGGCTGAAAAAGTTTTGTTTCCGGTGTTTTATTAGCGATAAGGTTTTTGCAAATTGGGTTAGTCGCATCGTACTTTTTTTGCTAAATATTAGGCCGTGGAAAAATCATTAATTAATAATGTAATCCGTTATTTTCCACAGTAGTGTGAAAAGAGCCGTGATAGCGGATAGAAAAATCAATATATAACTTAAACCTTATACTTGCAACTCAGATATTACTCGTATATTTCGTCATCCCTAGTATGTCTCCAGTTACGGGACACATTGATACACATCGCTCAAGCAGTCCCGTCGTCAAAATATCTATAATAACTAAATTTTAATAAAAAAAAAATACAACCGACTTCAAACCTAAAGACGTACCCACTAAAATAAAAAGTGAAAAATAACATAGTATTATTACGTTCTACCTGCTGATAAGTTTGTCGTATTAATTTAAGCCGTTTTTCTATGAACAACATGAAAGAGCACTGTCTGAAAAATTTTCAATATTCATATATTACCCTTTAAATCAAAAAAATATTTTTTCAAATCAGTTCAGGCGTCTTCGAGTAATCGATGTACTTACATTAAAAAAAAGATACCGGTCAACTTAACCTCCTCCTTTTTGAAGTCGGTTAAAAATAAAAAAATGCACGGAGGTAGTTCATTGTTAGTAGAAGTCAGCTAAAAACGGATGACGGAAGAGGTTTTATAGGACATAAATAGATACTTTAAACTTAAACTCAAAATTTTTTTTCATCAAACCCATACGTGTGAGGTGTAGGGATAGGTCTTCAAAAATGTAAATGATGTTTCCAATATATTTTTTTTTCTAAACTGAATAGAAACAACAAAGTGGTAATATGCCCCCCCCCCCCCCTGTAACGTTTAAAATAAGAGATTGATAAAATTAAAATAAATATATAATGAACATTACCATGCAAAGTTCCACCGAATATTGATTTGAACGAGATCTTGGAAGTAGTTTTTTTAAAACGTCATAAATTGTAATATATATATATATATATATTACAATTTAAATTATGTAATAATGAGCAAGAAGTTTATGTTACTTACTGCTACGAAACCCTTCATGGGTGGTACCATGACGACCCCAAAGATCAATCCTACTACTAAAAATACCCAATCTAAGTATTAATTAGGCTATATGGCAAGTCAAGAAATGAGACAAATACATACGGTAGAAAGACATAAACCTCCTTTAACAGTCGGGTTTCTGTTACGACTTGACACTTGAGTGTTATCAGAAATAACCATTGTCATGATTACAGATATGATATTGATCGTTCATGCTCCTCGGTATGTTGACATCAATACTATATTGTAGTTGACATTTGACTCGAGCTCGGTTGAACATCGTGATCGTGCATTGGCGTGGTATGTGAAAGGTAATACTTTAGGGATCAGATTTTTGGTTTAAGATATTGCAAAATCAGTGGCGTACAGAAGGTTTTAAACTAGAGTAGGCACCGTAAGCACGAAATTGGAAATTTCTTTCTTCAAATTACGAACTCATGTTCGCAATGAGTCTTCAGGGCAATGCATTATAACATTTAAGCTGTTCACGATACTGTCTTTCTTTAATTAATGTATAATTTGTATGCTACTACAAAAACTTAAGCTACTTTTTTGGTGCTGTGATTAGCCAATGCCAAAAATTAGGTATTTTTTTCTACGGAGAAAACGCTCTGTAGCAGAAATGATTAATATGTCTCAAAGGGTACGTATCTAAAGCTTAAAGTTAGGTCATCGTTCAAAAGCCTAATTACATTATCATTTAACAGCATCATCATCATATCAGCCGATGGACGTCCACTGCAGGACATAGGCCTTTTGTAGGGACTTCCAAACATCACGATACTGAGTCACCTGCATCCAGCGAATCCCTACGACTCGCTTGATGTCGTCAGTCCATCTGGTGGGGGGTCGATCAACACTGAGCTTTCTAGTGCGGGGTCGCTATTCCAGCACTTTGGGACCCCAACGTCCATCGGTTCTTCGAACTATGTACCCCGCCCATTGCCACTTCAGATTATTATCATTTAAAAGTATTAACTCCCATGGCACACCAATCCTCATTCAAACCAGCGAGGTGGGTCTGCAAAAGCTTTTTCCTATAACGAGGGAAGTCAGTCGCTATACCTATTTTAAGTGTTAACATTTTTTTGTGTCCAAAAAGCACAAATTTCGAAAACACTTGCTGATGCATCTTAATAGTAAAAGTATTCTGCATTAGCATTTTAGATATCGCATCAACTTTCGCGAATTCAGAATTTATTGATTCTATTGAGTGCAAAACAATAAATTACACATTCATAAGAAAATTATACAATATAATATACTATTAAATAGGTATAAGTTCGTTTAGTAGTAACTACATATTTTTAAACGTTTAAAAAAAAGGAGGAGGTTCTGAATTCGACGCGTATGTTATGATTGTTTTAGCATTTTAATGTTCATGAAAATCGGTTCAGTAATTTTGTGTTAAAATGAAAATAACGAAATTACCCGTACTGTGGCTGCCAAGCAACTAAAGCCGATTAAATCATAAAGCTACAGGATTAATAATAAAAATTTTAATAAAAAAAATACAACCGACTTCAAAACCAAAAAACGTAACCAGTAAACTAAAAAGCGAAAAATAACATCATAATATGTTCTACCTGCTGATCAGTATGTAGGCGGTGCTAAGCCGGTGATGTATTCAAGCCATTTAGATTTTGCAGACAGTGTTGTTTCATGTGGTCCTGTCAGAAATGGCTTAAATCAAGACAACACCGGCTAAGCACCGCCTTCATACTGATCAGCAGGTAGAACATATTATGATGTTATTTTTCGCTTTTTAGTTTACTGGTTACGTTTTTTGGTTTTGAAGTCGGTTGTATTTTTTTTATTAAAATTTTTATTATTTTTTCATTTTTAGTGTAAAATTTCATCTCAAACGAACACATCATACCCCTAATGACAGTCACAACCCATCTTGGTACAAAATTCTCAGCAATATAAATTAATCAAGCCCAAGCACAAGGTAGCTACCGTACACCGTTAAGGGGTTCCCTTAATTGACCTTGGTCTTCATCATCAGACCCCTAATGACAGTCACAACCCATCTTGGTACAAAGTTCTCAGCAATACGAATTAATCAAGGCCAAACACAAGGTAGTTACTGTAAACTGTTAAGGAGTTCCCTTAATTGTCCTTGGTCTTCATCACCAAACCCCTAAATGATAGTCACAACCTATCTATGTGGAAAGTTCTCATTAATACAAATAAATCAAGCCCAAACACAAGGTAACTGCTGTAAATCGCCGAGGAGTTCCCTCGTCTGTTTTATGGCTCCATCATCAGATCGATTTTAAACCTTCATGAAATTGTAGTGCTTAAAAATACTAAATGGAAAAGTTGACGAACACATTAGACACCCATATAATTTTCGAAAGTTCCCCTCAATTTCTCCAGGATTCCATCATCAGATCTTGACATGATGGCAATGGGACCAAATGGGGACTATACCGTTTCAAACAAAAAAAGAATTTTTGAAATCGGTCCAGGCGTCTTTGAGTAATCGGTGTACATACATAAAAAAAAAAAAAAAAAAATACCGACCGAATTGAGAACCTCCTCCTTTTTGAAGTCGGTTAAAAAGGAGTTCTTTCCCGTGGTTCTTTCGAAAACTGCTTTAATTAATACGTCACTGGCTTGGCACCGCCTTCAAAGTGATCAGAAGGTAGCACATACGATGTTATTTTTCGCTTTTTAGTTTAATTTTGTGATTTTGAAGTCGGTACAATTTTTTTGTTAAAAAATATTTTTTGTGACAATGCATTAGTATTACTGAGACGGGCAGCGTGACGTCAGGAATGTGTATTCAGCAATGAAAATCTTCGTATAGTTCCAACAAAGTGTATTATCACCAACAAAGATCGCGCTCGACTGACTACCAGACGACAAAATAATTACCGACTATGACTCAAACAGTTTTACAATTTAAAATGGTTTCTGTATCTTACAACTACTTTTTAATTAAACAGTTTTACGGCTTAGTCTAACATTATGAAATTAATATCATTATAATATTTAAATTAATTATAAAATGTAAATAGTTTACTTTAATCTGAGTTTAAATAATAAAGCTAAAGATAGAATCTTTAGGTTTAGTCAAATCAGTATCTTATAAACGAAAAACTGTAATCATGACATTGAAGAATTATTATCAGCAAATAACAGACAATGTTTATAATAACATATAGATAGTTTAGTATATTTATAGTTTGTTAGATGGAACTCGTAGGCCCTCGTAACATTAGTATGTTGAAAAATATGTTGCGAGCAGTTTACTTCAAAAATTCCTGGCCAAATTATCACTATAGTTAATAATGGTTAGATAATAATTAGGCCAGGGGATTTTTAGGCAAGCTACCCGCAATGTATTTTTTACGTACTAAATTTGATATAAAGCACTTTTCTTCCATTAAACAGATGGGTGAAGGTCGTTTTTAACTCGTATCTTTTACTATAGGGATATCACACATTTGTCGGTCCATCCGGTTGGAGATAAATATTAAGTTTCAAGTCAGCAAGTCAACACATTATATGGCCCGCACATTGCCACTTGAGTTTTTTTTGTTATTTACAAGTTAGCCCTTGACTACAATCTCACCTGATGGTAAGTGATGATGTAATCTAAGATGGTAGCGGGCCAACTTATTAGGAGTAGGATGACAATCCACATCCCTTTAGGTTTCTACACGTCATCATACCGGAACGCTAAATCACTTGGCGGTACGTTTTTGCCGGTAGGATGGTAAATAGCCACGGCCGAAGCCTTCCGCCAGCCACACTTTGCGGACCATTAAACATAGTCTGACGATCATGTTAGTGTAAGTGTTTTCAATGTTCTGTGCTGAAAATGGACAAAATAGAGTCCGCGCCACGAAAGAAGTCCTACGGCTAAAATCTGAACTAAAATTGACAGCACAAATGACAATAAGACCGCCATTACCAAATCACAATGAGCACCATTGAGACATTAGCGCCGCGTCTCATCATCATCATTATTATCAACCCATATTCGGCTCACTGCTGAGCTCGAGTCTCCTCTCATAATGAGAGGGGTTAGGTTAGCCAATAGTCCACCACGCTGGCCCAATGCGGATTGGCAAACTTCACACACGCAGAGAATTAAGAAAATTCTCTAGTGTGCAGGTTTCCTCACGAGGTTTTTCCGTCACACGTGGTTTATTTAGCGCCACGTCTACGGGACTTGTTTCGTGGTGTGGACTGTAACACTTCGTTTCGACACGATTCAATGTGTCAATGTCAATCGAAAGAATATTAACTGATCTAATTGAAGTTCGATTTCGAGAGGTATTAAAAGAAATTTATAAAAATAAAATCGCCTCTCAATACAAGAGCGGTTGGTAATTGCCTCCACTGTGCGACAGAGCGGTGAAAAAAAAAAGAAAATATTTTTTAATATAAATTGCGACGGTATCTATAGGTTGCAAACCGATGAGTTCGTTTAAAAAACTCTTTCATCGCTTTTTGCCAGAAAAATGGCATTTTTTGTTAAATAAAAACCGGATTTTTTTAAACGTTTTGAATACTTATAAAATGGACTTGCGTGAGATGTGTTTTGAGGTTACCTTTTTATATTTTTTAATTTATATTGTTTTTTTTTAAACATTTTGCTGTCCAATTTATTACTTTTGGTCAAAACATTTTTTGTTGTTGTTTTTAGGTAATTTAAAAACCTCAATGTTTATTTTACTGTGAAATACTGATAAGATACCATAGAATAACATTTTAAATAGTTCTAAATAGTAAAGAGCAAAACTTTTATC
Organism: Bicyclus anynana; assembly: GCF_947172395.1. Taxonomy (NCBI): domain Eukaryota; kingdom Metazoa; phylum Arthropoda; class Insecta; order Lepidoptera; family Nymphalidae; genus Bicyclus; species Bicyclus anynana. The sequence continues at coordinate 1,509,689 of NC_069093.1, read as the reverse complement.
GATAAAAATCTAACGCATTTAATGATATAATTATATTAATGCTTTTAAATATAAGATTCTCGATTTATAGCGTAATATATAAAAAATAATAATCATAGCATTAAAAAAACAGTAAAAAATAACAATGTTTAATAGAATAAAAATTTTAGACGGCATCCGTGGCGCAGTGTTGTGCGCGTTGGATTTACAAGACGGAGGTCATTGGTTCGATCCGCGCACTGGGCTGATTGCGGTTTTCTTAATTGGTTCAGGTCTCGCTGGTGAGAGGCTTCGGCCGTGGCTAGTTATCACCCTACGGGCAAAGACGTACGGCCAAGCGATTCAGCGTTTCGGTAGGATGTCGTGTACAAACCAAAACGGATGTGAATTCTCACCTTAATTGTACATATGTTTTCTGTACCCTTACCTTACCTTACCTTAACAAATAAGTCCGCTTCTATCTTAGATTGAATCATCACTTACCATCCAGTGAGATATAGTAATAAAAATAATGTTGTTATTGGTAAAATACCTCACTAAAATAATTGATCTCTGATATAAAGCGCCAGTCGCTTAAATCACAGCCGCACTGTTACCTCTATGGCTGCGGCTGTTATGGTTAATTAGCGGTCGTTCCCCCTTCAAAATAATTAATTGTCAAAGAGGTCGCATACCTCTGAAGGATTATAACATGTACTTAATTCAGAAACCGCGCAAATGCGGTCGCTAATGACAAATACCTATCAAGTTACGTCTAGGTTCATACACGTTATAGTATGCGCATTATCATCTGAGTCGTCCGGTCATAAAAGTCAAAAAAGATAGGAATGTGCAGCGCGCCTACCTGCGCACCCTAATTATCGATAAACGGCTACCTGCGCACGTGCTAATGATGAGTCAATAATGATTTGGACGATTCTGATTGGTCGGTTTCTAATGTAATTGCATTGCGTATTTTTTTTGCTATAAATGTGTTTACTGCAATTAAATAAATACATTCATGTGTTACTCGTTGCGCACTATGGATACTAATATATAATAAATTTGGCAGAAGACGAAGATTCTGATGATGAAGACTCAGATGAAGATTAATTTTATTTAGTTAATAATTATATAATATGAAATATGTATTATATTAAATCAAATATTGTTAATTTTTTTAATTTTGTGAACAAGATACGATAATAAACTTTACTTATCGATAATATGTCTTTCATTGTTACACCCTTCACTAGACGGCTCCATAAGACCCATAAGTGCAAGCGAGATAGATATAGAGAAATGATTTATGGCCCTAAGACTCAGTTGTTAATGCTATTAGTATAGTTGATACCTACATATCGTATAATAATAACCATTATTAAGTCTAAGTCTTGTATACTACGTACTGGAGTACATTTCATGGGTATTGGCAATTTATTCAATTTTGTCATAATGCTGATATTTTGTCACGATTGAATTATTTTATTAATTAAACCCATAATTACATCATCATTATCAGCCTATGTAAACAGTGGCCAAGTCTATATCTCTGATAAAAGATCAAAAACCTGTCATTGCCAGATTTTTGTCATTTTATAAAAGTTGGAAGTCTGTCAGCTCATGCTCCTACTATAAGTAAATTTTGTAGGAAAAAATGCAATGCTTATTGCTTATACAGAGGACTCCTACCATCCCCATGACTTCCCTGGCATTACGGTCAAGAAGGTTGAATAATAGGAAGGCGAACCCTGTATTTGCTCTTGGCGTATTTACCTACTAGTTAGTGGTGTTTACCCAAAAGACTGACTTAAGAAACTGCATTGAAAGGAAAAAAGGAAGAAATTAGGTGGCGTCTTTGAGAGTCAGCAAGTCATCGACAATCGACTGGTCGACGAGCTTACCAACATGCCTGGTATGTCATCGGCAACTTGACATTTCAGTCCCTATCGCGGTTAAGTCTCATAGTTTATCATTTGTGATACATTGGCTATAATTAGACAAAGCCATAAGCACTTGCTAGTATGTAAGAATGAATGCCTGATACATAATTACTAACAATAAATCATACAACAAACGAAACATATAATAAAAATTACGTAAACTCAATACAACGCTCGTAAACCAGCAACAAGAAAGTAGTTTAATTAATATGCATTCACCTCCAATCCGCTCGCATTCCTTTTCGATTTGCACCTTGCAATTATCGGATCACAATTTTCACTTAAAACATCGATATTAACAACAATCGATAAAATGTATAATCACTTCACTTGAAATCACACGGAATTCGAAAATCAAATTCTTTTTATTACAAAAAAAAAAACAACACTTTTTTAAATATCGAATCAATTGTTTATGTTTTGAGTTGAAAAAAAAATGTTTATCGTTCGCGCTAGTTTCAAAATTCGAATGTCGTTCGTCTGTTTTTGTTATCGCGGGAAGTTTACGAAGAAATTGCGCTAAGCGCGCGTTCGCAAAGAAACTGAATATAGAACTGAATGATAGGATGCTCGGCGCACGCGCATCGATAGTTTTGAGATGTCTACAGCCAGTTTGTGAACGATCGCTGATTAGCTATAAAATTAAATAGATAAACAAACTAACCCAAATCTACTAAAAAAGGAAAGCCAATATGCTAGATCTCAGTGGTAGTATCAAATCTCACTCGTTGGTCTACTTAAAATGTTATTACATTTTTAGTTTGAATGATAAAATAACAATATGCTCCCGATCGTGTTGTTTTTTTTTATTTTATTCGGCCACGGCGGCAATGGTGAGGTTAACCATGTATACAGGAGATATTATAGTGCACACGTGTATGCGCAAGCACAGGTGCACTATCTATTCCTTCACTGTCAGAGTCCGAAGGGACGGCAGACTGACACGACCAGTCAGAGATCAGGCACAGGATCGACGGCTTTACGTGCTCTCCGAGGCACGTGAATGAATAACGAATGAATGACAGATTTGTTTGTTTCTTTTCATAATCATTAGTTTTAGGTTGACAAATAAAGTTCATTTTAGTAGTTTTTTTTTTCTGATCAATATTTAGCTGCTTAATGGTCCCGCAGTCAAAGATTTGATAATAGAGATATGTCACTGGCGCGTCAAAACTGAGGCAAACAAAAGCGGCTAATTGTTTTAATTTCATTGAGTTGCATTGTAAACAAAGAAAGTGATTTAAACAAACGATACCTAAATCTTATTGTTAATAATGTCGAGTTGTGTGTTCAGGAACTTTAAAAACAGTATATAAACATAAATAAAGAGTTAAACACAAATGAGTGCACTCTAAATTCGCCTCACTTTTACGGTGATTTTGTAGGCACGTAACATGTCCATAGTATAAAATGTCGTTGCCCGAAGAAAAGTTACCTGGGTCTTTCTTAGATAGGAGATCTGTCTGAATTCTGCACAGAGCGTTTGGGGACATACATAATAATAATATACAAGCACGTTAAACTATTACAAACTACTTAGTTTGCCCTGATATACCAGGATGTGAACCCAGGACCCTCAAGTATGCTCCTTGCGCCCCGAGTACCAGGCTATCATAACAAAGAAGGGTGCTAATTCGACGCCGTTGAGTGATCATAGAATTTCCTCAAAGTTGCCCAACCGTGGCTAAACACCTTCCACTCTTCCGTAACTTTGTTGTTCACTTGTTTACGAAATAGTTTATACTACGACTAACTTACTCAATGTCAAATATTTTAGTACCAGTTTGTTAATAGAAATGTAAAATATTTCACTTACTTACAAAACGTTACACTCAACAAAATATTCACGACTAAATTAAAGTTATACGTTAGCTTCTAATTTAATTTCATTCTAAATAGGTAAAAATATTACAAAATTAAAATTTAACAAACGTAATTTTACGAAAATAAATTGAAAAGTTTGAAATTTGATTATAGAATTTCGTGTATCTACTTTAGTGCTGTGTAGTAAGAATTTTTTGGTTATCGATATTTAATATCATTCTGAGAACTACTTTTTTACTAGAATTAATTTTCTTATACAGTAGCTATAAGCCCCTACTGTGTTACGGAATGTTTTTATCTGTTATTTAATATACTGTCTAGAAAGTTTCCTTCTTTGACTAACTTAATGTTGTTATTCTAGGGTCCTTTTATCGAGTCAGCCGGGTACCCTAGCGTTTCTAACTTACTTTCCAATAAAAATGAGTTTAAATAACAAAATTATGGTCTGTTCTTCATTTTATCTTATGAAAAGAAGTTGTTCAAAGTATTTTCGGAATTTAGGGTACTATAATTTTTTAGTTTATTATAGTTTATGAGTTTGTGTTGGCTTATACTTTTGTCATCTTTTAAAAGCCGTAAGTTTGTCGATTCTTTAGGTTATCTATAGGTTAGTACAGTCGGCAACTAAGAAGTTTGGACTGCAATGGCTTGGGGTGATAACAGATATCAAGGGTTATAGTAGTGCTAACATTCGACCAAGTGTAGAAAAATAGACAAAATGTTGTCCTATGGCGGTTATCCATGTCCCACCTCTTTCATCCCTAAGCAAAGAAAGAGCCTGCCCCTGCAGCCAAGTGATACGACGATTCTCTTTTTAAGATTGCAAACGCTCGAAAACTAGAAAAATGTATGGGAATGACATTTGCTATCGACAGGTCATGTGATCAAGATCTGTCATTCCCATACATTTTTCTAGTTTTCGAGCCTTTGCAATCGTAAAAGGAGAATCGTTTGCGAGCGTAGAAAGAGAATCGACTTGCCACTTGGCTAGGGGGGCTGATAGCGTTATAACGGTTGAAAATTGTCTATTTCTCTTCACAAGATTATCTCGTTGGTCGCAAGTTAGCACTACAGATCCACAAATGCCCAAGTGTTGACGTATTTTTAAATATTTTCTACGGCATATCATATCCCTAGTTTCAATATCATATCCCTAGTTCCCACCACACATTTCGGTTCGTGGTTAACCTTACCAAACCAAACGCTATAGAACCTCTAAGTGTCGCCGCATACGGGCCACATGTGATAGCCAGCTACAAGAAGCAAGAAGGGGCCACAAAAGTAGCCGAAGCGCGCGATAGCCACTTGTGGCAGGTGGTCGATACTAGTCGATACTTATGGTTGGTGGCTGCTACTTTTTAACCCATACATGCTGTAACCTAATCGCGCGAGTGGCGTGTTGCGGCGTTTTGTGTCAATGTTTAGTGGTCGATGCGGGCCACAAGAAGCGAGCAGCAACGATTGTAGCGTGTGGCGGCCACCGGCGTCAACCGTGTGTGGTGAGTCCGTATAAAATGTATGAAAACTACAGGAAATATGCCGGTAGTTGCGTTTTGTGGTTGTGGCCGGTGACCCGTGTGCAGGAGCCTTTAGAATGGTTTTGAATGGTTTTTTTGCTTTTCGTATATTACAATTATGATTATTAGATATTAGCAATAAGACTGCCTTTGCGCATGTAAGCTATGTTTTCTATTATTTTCTTTGTAATTGTTATTTTTGTGCAATAAAGTATAAAAAAAAAATCTTAGCAGTTCCCGAAGTCTACTTTCGGTTAGGCATTTTTACTATCTAACCACGTAGTTTTTTTAGTTATTAGGTTAAAATAAAATTTCATAAATATTGTCGAGGGTTTACAATGCGTATTCTAAACCTTCAATAATTGTAAACTCCCAATTGTTGTGTATTTTTGTGAATGTAAGTAGATAAGCAGTTTAATTACTCTATTGCTAATTATGCTGATAATGTGTAATTACTAATTATTCATAAATCGTAACGTTATGCTCTTATAAGCAGACAACAGTTCCAAATAAGGGTTGTGTATGCAAAACAAGTAATTATCTAACTATTGCTGTTTCAACGGCCTCCGTGGCGCAGTGGTATGCGCAGTGGATTTACAAGACAGAGGTCCTGGGTTCATTCCCCGGCTGGGCCGATTGAGATTTTCTTAATTGGTCCAGGTTTAGCTGGTGGGAGGCTTCGGCCGTGGCTAGTTACTAGCCTACCGGCAAATACGTACCGCCAAGCGATTTAGCATTCCGGTTCGAAGTCGTGAAGGAACCGAAAGGGGTAAAGATTTTTATCCTATTTAACAGTTTGATTTTGTCCTGACAAATGTTGTGAACATAACCTTTGTTCGACATCGGTTTTTTTTATTTTTGTAATCCACTTCTATCCACTTCTTGATTGATTAGTCTGCCAAAAATTGATTAAAATAAAATTAATATTAATTAAAATTTATTTTGAGCATTTTTCTTTTTAATAAGCCCGCGTTGCAGCAGTGTGTACTTTTACCCCTTTACCCTTTAGCCCTTTACCCTTTTACCCCTTTAGTACCTATATTAATTTCAAAATTGCAAAACAAGGTAGTTACTTTCTCTTGACCTAGACAATATATTAAATTTCGCAGTAAACAAAATTATATTAAATTACAATATACAAATGTTTTTGTAGAAAACATGGGTTATATTGGCTTATATAAAGAAAAAGAAGAGGAAAACCTAATTTATGCACCAGACAATAAGCATTTAGAAAATAATAATTTATGTTGTAAATGTTGTTGTCATTATGATTATTGTGCAAACAAAGCGGGCGCCGCAAAACGCCTAATAACAAAAGCGATATCGTGAGTGTGGTTTGCCTAAACAGCCAAAAACGCGAGGTTGTTGAAAAAAGAAAAAGAACTAGAAAGAGGGTAGATCGATTCTGCCCCTAACAGCTGATGTCAACTTCGCATCTCGCAACTTCAGTCCCGTCGTGACCACGATCCATGCAACTGGGTCGAAATATCGACATTAAAAATCTCGTCATTTTATCGTGGTATGTATTATATAAGTAATAATCATAACTCAAAAATCCTTTACCTACTCGTATTTACTAGAGTTTTTTGCGAGAAGTTTTATTGAAATACGAAATCTCCGGGAAAGCACGACAAACCTTCATTTAAAATTGTAATCGGATGAGAGCCAGTGCGAGCTTTTACCGTTTGCCGATAAGAATGTCTGTTTGTGTTGACACACGTTACGGGTAGCTCATGCATTAATACAACAGCATCACCCGGGTACGCACGACTCGCTGCCAGATTATACGATAACATACATAATTTAGTGAAAACTAACTTAGCTTTACTGTTGATTTATTCTAGCTATGTATCACTTTAAATATAAAAATTTTTTAAAAGAAAGTATTGTACAAACATAATACGAAAAGTCGAGGAAATGTTGAGAAATAGTTCCAACATGCAAACCATTATAATATTTTGTTAACTACCAGCAACTACCAGCGTTCCGGTACGATGCCGCATATAAACCGTCAGAGATATTGGTAGAATAAACTTGAATTGTTTATGAAACACGACTAAAACTCACGTGTAAAAATGTCGGAGTATGCCCTACTAGTTTCGAACCCATACGGGACCTATGGTCATGAGCTGGTTCTTGCAACGCAGGAGAGTGCTACGGAACCTTCACTCCTCATCACTCAACCCCTCTCCCGGCGCGCGATGCGAGCAGCTGCGCGCCGCGCCGCCGCTTCGCAGTTTAGATCGTGCCGCGTTACAAGAACTAGCTCATGACTAAGGGCCCCGTATGGGTTCGAAACTAGTCGGGCATACTCCGACCTTATATCACGTGAGTTTTAGCCGTGTTTCATTATCAATTAATATGAATAACACTTACGATAGTTTAAATTCTAAAATAGAATATACTTTTTTTTTTCGAAGGGGGAAAAATCCTCATGGAATCCCATGTTGGGTATTGCCTTACCGGCTAAAAACCCTCCTACCTTCTAGACGCTGGTGTCCCTGCCATAAAGCCTACCGCCAACGTCACGATTCTTATTTGCCTCTCATTTTCTCTTTCATCCTTCTCCTTGATCATTATATTATCCAGATAATTCCTAACTATAATCCATTTCTCTGCATTTCAGCATTATATTTATTACATTGTCTTGTTCCAGGTCCTTCAGAATAAACTTGCATCTCTTCCAATTACGATAGCTTCCATCTTAGATTGTATAATCATCAGGTGAGATAGCTGTCCAGAGCTAACTTGATGTAGAAAAAAAAAACCTATAAAAAACATAATTATCAGCCACGGGCCAGTGCTGGACCTAATCGTATGTCCTGCAGTCGACAAAAGTTCCTACAAAAGGCATATTTATTTTGTATAAAGACTTGGAATGGGAAACACTGTGTTCCTAAACAAAGTCCATTTTGCAATTCCCTGCGTCAAGTCAACCGCTTTCCGCTGCGGAGTCTCTGAAAAAAAAGGCTGATGTTGATTTTTTCACAGTCGCAAATTTCACAAACCTCAAAAAGGCCCTCTTAGCGTGCCGCAAATATATAATTGCAATTTAGAATGCATTGTACTACAAGCTGAGCATTTCTGTACAATTTCCCGCCAAAGCCCGGAGCGCTATTAACAAGTTGTAGTGATTAAACGTAGTTTACAGTTCAGCAAAGATTAATGAGTGTTTCGTAGTTTCATGTGAAGTATGAACAAATACCAAGACATTTAATACCAATCCTACCCTGCAAGTACAAATCGCTTTTCCTTGAAAGTATTACAGTTTTGAACATAGTGCATTAAACCAAAAAAAAAATATACTATAAACATGTCACTAGCGCGTCAAAACTGAGACGAACAAAAAAGGCTAATTAGAAAGCGATTTAAAAGCAATTAAGCAAAGAAAGAAAGAGAGCCGTGATAGCCGAGTGGATATGACCTCTGTCTCCGATTCCGGAGGGTGTGGGTTCGAATCCGGTCCGGGGCATACACCTCCAACTTTTCAGTTGTGTGCATTTTAAGAAATTAAATATCACGTTTCTTAAACGGTGAAGGAAAACAATCGTGAGGAAACTTGAATACCTGAGATTTTTCTTAATTCTCTGCGTGTGTGAAGTCTGTCAATCCGCATTGGGCCAGCGTGGTGGACTATAGGCCTAATCCCTCTCATTCTGAGAGAAGACTCGAGCTAAGCAGTATTATAGGACTCTAAAGGTGATTACAAATATAAGAAAACTAATGTCAAACAAAGGTTATGATTCACAACACTTGTCAGGATAACTTAATTAACAAATCAAACTGTAACCAAAATAAGTCCCTAGAATGGCAGAGAATGACTTTGAGTGAAGTCACGTACTTGCGAACGATGTGTGTAGGGTTAAAGGCGTCTTTTACTGATATCAAACACTCCCCTTTTCCACTCAAGTCACTCTCCCCGACTATCCCAAGTAACCCATAATGAATTACACAACAAGAGATGTGGACGGCTCGAACGCCACGAGCACACTAAAACCAACACGAGATCGAGCGACGTCATATCCGTCACAGACTACTATTTCCAATACTAAACGGCATAACAGCAGTGAGCCGAATATGGGTTGATAATGTTACAGCGAGGAAATGAAATTAAGACAACTTTCAAACTGACAAAATATAAATTAAGACAAAAGACAAAGACAAGTCTTAATTTCATTATTGATACCTATAGATGTATTTGCTAACATTGAGTTTATAATAATCAGTTCCAGGTACACCGCACTGGGAAGCGATAGATGCTCTTAATTTGTTCGGAAGAACAAAAACAACCGAGCAGCTAATGATAGCTTGCACGCGAGCAGAGCCACGGACTGCTGGTTTGTTCATTACATGTGTACTGGACTGTGCAGGTGCAAAACTTTGTAAGTGACATCTTTAGTAGGAAAGAAAATGCCGTGAAATGTCAAAACATAGCAAGTGGTTATAGAGTCTGCGCCACGAAACAAGTGCCGCGATGATGCGGCGATGTCTTAATGGAGTTCAATGTCATTTGGTAATGGCGGTCTTATTGTCATTTATGTAAGGACTTATTTCGTGGCGCGGAGTCTAATAACATATTTATTGGAAAAATTAAACAATGCATTTTGTTCTAAAATCGTATCAAAATCTCGAACTGGTGTATTTGTTCATTACATGTCTAGTGCGGCTGTGCAGTTGCAAAACAATGTAAGTGACATTTATTGAAAATAAGCATTGTAAAAGTGTACCCTAATTACTTCAATATTTACAAAAAGTAACAAATCATTACTAATTTACATTTAAAACCTTCTATCGCCTTCTATTATCATAATCATATCCACGTTTTAAAGAATTTGTTTTCATAAGTATGACAAAAAAACAAATAGATATTAGAACAAAATATATGTATCGTAGATACATACAAATATGTGAAAGTTGGATATTCGTTACTCATTCAAGCAGAAGTGTCAGAACAACTCAGATACGATGTAACTCATGACGTGAGCTCATCACGACACTTAAAATAATAGAGAATGAAACATTTTACATAAATTGAAATTCAAAAATTTTACATGATAGTATAATGATAATATTATATTCTATACTTATAATAAATCTGTAGAGAGGTCAATTCTATACATGAAATATATTTCGAAAATAACTATCAGGGGGTGATTAGTGATCGATACTGATGCCAAAAATGCAATCAGTAAAAACTACTAGACGGATTTTAACGAAACAACAATGGTACAATTATTATTCATACTCCTGGGCAGGTTATAGTATACTTTTCATCACGCTACGATCAATAGGAGCAGAAGAGTGAAGGGAAATGTTGGGAAAACGGGAGAAGTTACTCCCTTTTTGCAGCGATACTACTGTAAGGGCTGGATTAAAGAGGTCTAAGAGCGGACGAAGTAGCGAGCGTCCGCAAGTGTTAGTATAAAGTCCTCGTAGTAAATTGTTAGGACAATAAATACTATCACTTAAACCTTAACCAGTCCCACGAGAACTGAACTATTTTTTTTTGTACCTAAAGAATCTTGTAGAAGTGTATGGATTTAAGACCCATCACACTCCAGTGCAGGCGGGCTTAGGATGAAAATGGTTTTAACAATCATTATTAGATATTAGTGATGGCTTAATCTTCCACAGACTTCCAAACTCCTGGATTTTACTGCGAATTTCTCAGAAGAAAAGCTCAGTATTTCGCCTCAAAATGCCTCGAACCTACGAACTTGCAATACGAAGTCACACTAGTTACCCACTGGGCCAATGGGGCAGTCCATGTAATAAATATCTGACATTAATTACCGCGTGTCAAGAGTCTCAAAGACAATACGTTAAGCAGTTATCGTCTCTCTAAGTCCCCGGGCCAGTGTGTCAACTATGCGATATAAGGCTGATCACATACGATCCATTTTGCAGAACGAACGAATCCACGAATAGGTAGGTTGATTTTGAAACGATCATTGACAGAGGTTAATATGTAGGTAACAGTAGCGAAGACTGAAATTTTGTAGTAGATATCCCGTTTATGTGTTTTTTTAGTCAAAATGTATTTTGACTGATTACGTTAAATTTTCTCTCATTTATTTATTAGACCTTTTTTTTTTAAATTCTATTAAAAATTTATAAAAAAAAAACCCTCCCGATGCGGGACATTTGAGTGCCCAAGCAACCGGTGGTCAGGGCTCCAGAGTAAGGAACCTCCTCACAATACGCACACTCTCAAATGTCACTTTGCCTTCTGTATCCGGCTCTTGATCCAACAGTTAAGCAAAAGCTTCTTATGGTGTTGGTCAAAGCTTTTCGCTATAAGACCATTGATTGAAACGACTATCGAAAGTATAATAGTTGACTCGACATATATTATATAGATATTATTATTACTTCGCTTGTGAAAACGAAAGCCGATTTAATTGCCTGCAATACAATGCATTATTAGAAACATGAACTTATAAATATAACAGTTATTATCATAGTTAAACAATAGGTCATTGATATATTTATGTACTTAACATATAATTATTGTTAAATTTACTTTATTATTCAACGTTGCGTCAGAGTTAACATAATACAGATTATACTCCTGTTACGGAGTGAAATTTACCAACTAGAGGTATTTTTTGTCAGATCTGAGTGATATTATAGCATCACATCGTACGAAAGCATAGCAAAATAAAACAATTAATTATTATTAATTAAACATTGTGCTTAAATCATAATATACTTCCGTAATAACATTAGCTTTTGTTGTAATGTTAACAACTCGGCTTATGGAAACTATCATTTATCTCTTTTCTTTTTTATACAGACTCACATTGTTTTAAAGTAGTAAGCACAGCTAGTACCTTATCTAATAACTGTAGGTGGAATAATGTTTCCTTAAGTGTCTATCGTATATCTTTTGAATTGCAACGGCACACCATTCAGTTGTCTATTGACTTTTCTGTCTATACCTAATATTTAAAAGTTGACAGTTGTTGTCAATTATACTGTAATAACCAACGTTTATTACCGTGGAGGGAGAATAGTATGGAGTAGCTATAAGGAGTCTCCCGGTAAGGGACAACAACAAAGTACATAGATTATCTGGTGTTACCAGTGATCGAAAAGTTACCCTATATTTCAAGACTAGCGTTATATTTTTATTTCATACTATTTGACAAGTCTATAAATATTTTTATATCATACTATTTGACGAAATTGGCCAATTCAGAAGTCAGAGCGTAAAAGCTGGCACCGAGGGGTGATGAATCGATCCCCGCCCCGTTCGAGTATTGTTGTACCCACTCTTGATACAGTTTGTCCCGACGAGTTGGAAAGGAACGGGAATGTTGGTCATATATATATATACAAAAAAAAGCATTAAATATCCTGATTTAAAAACATATATACAACCAAAGTCCTTTCGACAGTCATATTATTTTACTTTTGAAGGCAATTAGGGTCAGATATTTTGAAATTAGAATTCATTTTTTAAATAAAAATATAACTACTAAAAATGAAAGAATTTGAAATTTTCACAACTAACTGATTTTGTGTAATTGGAAATAAATAGTCTTCAGAAATAATACGCTTTTGATTGATTGATTTATTGATTGCTTGGTGTATTTTGTGATTTGTTGATTGTGTACAACATAAAATATTAGTTAGGAAAATATACTAGCACAGCATATAATTAAGAATAAAATCTTTTTACCAAAAAAAATTTACTGTCCTTTGAATAAAATTAATTTCGTGTAAAAATTTCTTACATTTTCTTCACAAGTTAAGGATTTAGTACAATAATGTAACCTCACATTTAAGTATTTTCTACAAATGGCTTTAATTAATAAAATATAATGGTGGTTATCACGAAAATGGTCATTTTCGGAAAATAAATTAAGGTCATTTCGTACAACATGCTTGCAGTAGATGCTCCATCAAGTTTGTTTTGCTTATTAGTAGTTTATTTTTTTTAAATATTTCCTCCGCTATTTCACATAATTTAATAACTGACGGTGACGGATAATGAAGGCCACCTTTGTCTTCCTGTCTTCCTGTGTCTTCCTGTCTCTTCCTGTCGCCTTTGTCCATATTTTATTAATAAAGACATCTCGTGGAAAACTGGAAGAATAAACAAAAGCACCCATGTTCATCACACAAATATAGGTCACAATGACTTTATATAATGTCTATAGTAATATTTTTATAACAAAGCTTTTAACAATTAAAGCTATAAAAATACGAGTTACTACTTAGGCAATGAAAAATATAAGTTACTATTTTTCCCTAATTTTAGGGAAAAGCTAAATGTAACACAATTGGTAACCCCAAAATGCAGATAATCCGACTAATTTAAAAATGTTTCTTAATGCACGGAAAATGGCTATTATTATAACCTACTCAATTTCGGTGGTTAATCACGCAAAATTTCATTATTTTGTAAAGACTATTTACGAGTTTCTTTTATTATTTCTGGATATTTTCATTGTCATTCAAATCCTAATTACAAACTTTACCTAAGTATCATCTTTCATGATAAAAATAAGTTGAAATTATAGTACTAACGTATGAAAGGTTATGTTTTCACATTTTCGTTCAGTGCGGCTTTTGCAGCCCAAAACACTACAATTCACCATTTTAACTATCTAAAGAAATAATTATTACACTTAATTAAGATCATGAGAACACAATTTATACTTTAAAAAACAAATTTTAGTCCACATTAAGTTTACTCCACAAAGTTCGTCTGCCCCGTGAGGCAATTCTATATAATTCTTTTTCTTAGTTTATTACAGTATAATTGACAACAGCTGTCAACTTTTAAATATTGTATCCTGTGAGTTCACTGGCTATTCAGTAACGACGTTCTGACGACTTGTAAGAAAGAGTTTCGAATTCACTAGAAAAATTCTAGGAGTATGTATGATGACTTCATCACAAATACTTTTTGGCCGCCTGCGCTTAGTAAGCTAGTTGAAAAAATCAGTTCATTTCTTATCCGGCATCCGGAATGTCTAAGGCATTCGCCTCGCGTGTGGTCAGCCTTAGGGTCTGTACATAATGTAGTAGCTGGAAGTAGCGGCGCGTTATTAGCGAGCGTTTCTGTGCTAATGATAGCGATTAGTTTGTAATGTCATTGTGTAGTCTGCCTTACCGCTAGTTGTACATACTGAGTTGCTCTTTTTAATGAAAGTTTATGTTGACGTCAATCGTCGTCTCTGGCATAGTTGGGATTTGTTTTATTTGAGGGTCCCAGGTTCGTTGAACTTGTGTCACTTTTGAGATTTTTTTTTATAATGGCTCATGAATAGAATAGTAATAACCTGTTTGCTACTGATTTATTGAATACTGAATAGTCCAGCTGACAGTAGCGACCAGTTTATGTTAAGCGTGATACTAATTTGACTCCATAGTCACTCAAACATCAGCAACCATGATTTTGCAGAAAAATAAATATAAATGGCGACACTCACAATAATCTCTACTAAGTAGGGACTATTGAAACTCTGTTACCAAGTCTTTATTACGCAGTCTATAATAACAGAAACACAACTGTACTGTTTAAAACTGTTAGAACTGCTACAGTGAGCGAATATTCCTCGGAATTGAAATAATCAACATAATGAGTATCCACAAGTGTTTGCATTCCTCAGATGACACGGACTTGGATATAGCTAGACACTGCTGTGCATTCTTTAATGTGAAATGTACAAGAAAGTTTTAGTAAGGAAGAAGGCGTATTTTAGAAGCAAGAAGGAACATTTTGAGAGGCCTTTTTGAGCGGAATACGATAATAAATTGTAAAAAAAGTGGTGAAAATTACTCTAGTCACAAGTAAAATATTATTTATTTAATTAAACAATAATAAGATTTGAAACACAACCTTTTCAATTTTAAATGTATTCTTTATATTTCATTAATTTTTATGTATTTCATAAATTAATGTTCAAATAGCCGCAATCGTATTCCACATTTTAGGAAAAGAAAAAAAACTATTCCTAAATTAGTTAATAAAGTTAGCTTCAGACACAGTGAGTTAAAAAAGCAAAGACGCTCCAACACAAAAATATATAAACCAAAGAAAACATTTTATAATTCGGTAAAATTCTTGGCTCACGTAACAGAAAATGGTACAAATTTACCTAAAAGCTCTACTTTTAGTGACATTTCAAACCCTCCACAAACAACGTTCCCAAGGCAGAGCATCCTGTATACGGGGCACGCGCGTAGCTGTATACGAGACGTGACGAGACTGCACCCGCGTTGCACTCTGTGATAAGTGACAACTATTACTAACCTACTTGATTTAGGAGATGCTTATGTGAGAAGATGAGAAATAACCTCAAGGGATGTTCTTCGTTTCACTTGTTAGATGACATATGGAAAGCTTTATCGGCGCATACGAACTTTTACAAATGTAACTTGATAAATTAAGAACTTTTACCTTTCAACCCCTATTTTCACTCCCTTTTGATTTAATTTTAAAAAAGTAAAGAAGGATGATATAATCTTCCTTCCAAAAAGTAAAGAAGGATGATATAATCTTCCTTCTTAACCTTCTTCGTATTATGGTCTCAAATCGTGTCAAGTTTCATTTGAAATCCAGTAGTTTCAGCTTGAACAAAAATACGGACGGATAGACAGACAAACAAAATATTTTAGTTCAGTTATACTTCAGTTATAATGCCTTTCAACTAAAATTTTTAAAATATCTTTAACTTGTATGTAGTATAGTTACGTTGAAAATAAAAACATTAACTGTCGTAAATGGTACAGGATTTGACCTGTATGCCTAGTGGGAGTTTACTGTTACTATCGCGTTGACGTAAACGCGAATTTATATGGAATTGAAACAGTTGAGCAGTAGTGCCACTAGATGGCGCTGTTTCAATTCCTTAGAAATTCGCGTTTACGTTAACACGATAGTAACAGTATCAAACTGCCACTAGGCCCTTTGTTACATTTTTTATTTGTATTTATAATTTGTTTGTACAGCTTTTTCGTTACCGTTTGGACCGATAATTAGAAATTGTGAAATTAAATTCTTGTTAAAACAACCTTTTTTAGCAGGTGGGTGAAAAGACACGACTGTTATTCTTTTAAAACAAAATAAATTAAAAAAAATAAGTAACAGTGTAGACACACCTTAATTCCAAATTGGATCCGCTCCGGTCGATCTGTTCCCCAAAAAACTCAATTTAGACATAATAAGGATGAAAAAATCTATTAACCGAACAAATTGACTATTAAGTATTATATTACTCAGGGCAAAGATGTTACAAAAAGTTTTAAATTACTCTACTATTTACGCGAAAGTTCGTGTGTATGTGTGTACGTTTGTTACTCCTTCACGCCGCAACTACTGAACCGATTTGGCTGAAATTCGGAATGGAGAAGATTATACCATGGATTAGTATATAGGCTATGTTTGATGGTTTCCGCGGCATTAGTTTAAAATAGAATTAAGCCCAAACAGACCCGCGTAAATCTGCTAGTTGTAGAAATGTGGCGAAAAAGTTTTTATGTTTAAAAGTTTGTTACTCGATCACGGATTTAGTTACATGTTTGTCACACAGATTATCATGTTACAAGTACAAGTCTATCTCATAGTATAGTTCTTAGATCAATTTTAAATATTAATTTATCTATTTGGTTTTATTAGAATTGAATCGTGACAGTTATATATAATATATATATTAATACAAATCTGAAGAGTTTGTTTGTTTCGTTAAATCTAAGGAAGAAGTATTAGTTCGAATTCAATCTCAAGAAATACGACTATTAGTTCGAATTAAATTTATCGCTGCCGTTTGCGCTGCAGAAATGTGAGAATAATTGACACTCGCCCAGTATTTCGCCTCGCGGCTCGTCTCGCCGCTTGCGCGAGAGTGCTAATGAGGCTATTATACATAATTATATTGATAGATAAATAGATATAGATTGTATCTCATTTTGGTGAGATTCCACCGAAATTCCCCCGTCTCAAAAAGCCACGTAGAAAAAAGTTAGGATCCTTTTGGGAGAACACACAGACACACACAATACATATAAATTTACAGATACATCTATTTCATTGTGTCGATAAAAAAACAACTTTTCTTAAGCGTTTTAACCAAATATTAATAAAGTGAACGCTTTAGCGGAATGTTTAAGGAATAAATTGGGCACCATCAATTTCCCGTCGACACTGGAAATTGCTAAAAGTTTTCCTGTTATTATCGTGAAAAATTGATTCCCAAGAGTTAATACTTTGTTGATAGTGTTACACTGTTATTAACGATATTATATCACAAACAAGTTACTATATTTTATAGAATTTTGACTGCCTCATTGGTAAATGATTAAACATATTTAGCTCTTTGATGCTTTGGATACCTAGACACATCGATTCTTTTTCTACAAACGCTAACGCTTCACAAACTAACAACATTTTGACGGCCTCCGTGGCGCAGTGGTATGCGCGGTGGATTTACTTGACGGAGGTCCTGGGTTCGATCGCTGGCTGGGCCGATTGAGGTTTTCTTAATAGGTCCAGGTCTGGCTGGTGGGAGTTATAGTATAATATTAAAATATAGGTACTTGTAGTATAACTCAAAACTCAAGTCTATTTTTTTCATTTATTTTTTTATTCTTTCCAAGTAAGCCCTTAATTGCAATCTCACCTGATCGTAAGTGATGATGCAATCTAAGATGGAAGCGGACTAACTTGTTAGGAGGAGGATGAAAATCCACACTCCTTTCGGTTTCTACACGACATCGTACCGGAACGCTAAATCGCTTGGCGGTACGTCTTTGTCGGTAGGGTGGTAACTAGCCACGGCCAAACCCTCCCACCAGCCAGAACTGGACCAATTAAAAAAATCTCAATCGGCTCAGCCTGGGTTCGAACCCAGGACCTCCGTGTAGTAAATCCACCACGGTCTGCAGAAATTTTGTAGTTGGTATCTAAAATTATAAACAAAACTCCGTAGTATTCCTTTGATGATGATAATTTTTTGCAGCGATAACGAAATAGAGAGCAGCCCGTGAATTTATTACTTAAAAACTTTTTTTATAACATCTCGAATCTTCCGAATTCACCTTTTTATGGAACTCCGGTCCGACCGAACAAGTCCAATTTGGAGTAATATTATTTTTACAGCCATAGTATAGGATCCCACCTTACAATGTGTAAGGAAAATAATTAAAATATGGATGGCCACTTTTGGTTGGTGTATTTCATGAAAGACGCGGTGCTAATGTCTTAATGGTGCTCATAGTCATTTGATAATGGCGGTCTTACTGTAATTTGTTTAAGGCGCTCACAATTTTAGTTCCGGATTTATGCGCGGGATTTAATTTATGAAAAAAACTCTATTTTCCAACTTCTGATAACTTCTCTTAAATTAATCAAGAACATCCATAAGTGGTAATTTAATGTGTTATTATATTTGCATTCATTTATGGACGACATTGGGAAAACAAAAATGATAACAGAATTAGAGGAACCAATCTGGTGTTACAGCTACATAATATCTAAAATTATAAACCTTTTATTTTCTATTACACCATCTCATGGAACTTGTTTCAGTGAATCAGGACTGTGTTGTATTGTATTGCACAGCCATTTCGAAGTGTAACTCCATTATAAACTCTCTATAAGTACGTTTATTATAAAACAGGCGTTTTGTTGGTGTAGGTATCGTTTACCGTATGCCCCGCAGAATAGTACATACTAAATTATTCACTTAATTTTTACAAACAGCCATGTAGTGGACTAAATATTTTTTTGGAGTATATCGTTTATATAGCCCCGGGTATGAAAAAAATATAGGCAGTAAAATTCGATGAACGAATGACAGCGTTACATTTTTGTTCGCAACCTATTCTGCGCACCTTTCATCGTACGCTGCCGCCAACAACGAATACATGCGTGTGGGCGCGCATGCTGCCGCCTGCTGCTCCTTGGTTGCGCACCTTTCACTTTTCAGGTATTGAGGTATTAAAACGTACACAGTGTATGCTGCGGGGCAACATACCTATTTAGACAGTCGATCTGAAAAAGTAAACTCCGTTCGAGCGTCTAAGCTGACACACACTTTTTGATGTGACACTTCTATAGCCGCACGTCAAACCGAATTTTTGGCGACGCCACGCTATAAGATGGTATACATATACAGTCTATATGCAGTAGTGTGGACGGTGTGGCGACGCGTCGCCATGCGCAATCGACTGTGCGATTCTCTCCCACTCGAGCCGGCGTATGCTCCGTATTCTATACAGTGTTGTTAAACTTTTACAAAATAATGTCGATGTTTCACATCTGCCAGGCGACCCGTGACGGTTCATATATTTTTTTTTCTTATTAATAGATACATCACAATATCATCACATATTACAAGTTCCAGTTTTAATAAGAAACTCGGTGGGAGTAGATTTACGTAAGTCGGGCTCTTAGACTAGCAGTAAACGTCGGACCCGAGTCGTGAGGGACGCTGGACGTTCGGTTTTTATTTGCCTGTTTTATTAAAAATATTATTTGCGAAGTTTTCTCATTAACTTGATTTTCCTTTGAAAAGGGCGAGCTCAGTTGAGCGAGAGACATCATTCTTCCAGTGGTGAAAAGTTGGAACATCGACTTTCTTTATTAAAACATTTTTCTAATGTGCTTCAACTTTATTTTATTTTACAAATCTTGTCTGTTTTCGAAATACCAGTCTTTTATTTTCATCATTATCAACCCATAATCGGCTAACGAGCTTGAGTCTCCTCTCAGATTGGCCTAATTCTGTGGTATGCAGGTTTCCTCACGATGTTTTTCCTTCACCATTTGAGACATGTGATATTTAATTTCTTAAAATGCACACAACTGGAAAGTTGGAGGTGCATGTCCCCGATCGGATTCGGACCCACACCCTCCGGAATCGGAGGCAGAGGTCATATCTACTGGGTTAACATGGCTACAGTCTTTTATTTTGCTTTTGCTGTATTACCTTGTCTTGTTTGGCATACCTAGTAGTTTGCCGTCACCCTATTTGATTGGCCCACGACAGGGCTCTTTTTCAGAGGCCAGGCCTCTGACTACAAGACCTGGCCTATGAAATGGACCTGGACCTGTACTGGGAGGGAGATTTGCAGTTTGATTAATACACCAACTTAAAGTTACTTTTACTTTTATAACTTTTCACGTCGAAAGATTACGTCGTTTTGGAACGAAATTTCTCATAATACCTTAAAACAACACTTTTATTAGTAAGGAATTGTGGTTTTTTTTTCAAAAATTAACAAAAAGTGGTAACTTTATTCTTCAGAAACATCGTCATCTTTCAAATAATCTATACTAATAATATACAGCTGAAGAGTTTGTTTGTTTGTTTGGTTGAACGCGCTAATCTCAAGAACTACCAGACCGATTTGATAAATTCTTTCAGTGTCTTTCAGATAGCCTATTTATCAAAGAAGGCTATAGGCTATATATTATCCCCATATCCCTACGTAAACGGGAACCACGCAGGTGAAACCGCGCAGCGTCAGCTAGTATGAATATAAGTAGATGTCTGCAATATTTAGTATTAAAGTTAAGGTATTTTTGCGCTTAACTGAACTCCTCTGAAGAAGTTTTTGTAAATATAATCTAAAAAGAAACTCAAGCATAGTTCGTCTCAGTTGTAAAAGAGCGAATAGCGAACTAAAACTTCGTAAAAGCAAACAGCATAATCACAGGATGATATCGCGTGTTGGAGTCTTTTGTGCACTATATTCAGGACTTTCTTGTTTTGTTTCCCACAAACGACCAAACTTCGAATAAGTTGCTAAAACCCTTAATATAAAACTTAACACAACAAAGGTTTTTGAATTTCATATTTCACTCCTCCTGTAGCAGAATCTTATAATATTTTTCTGGACAGACGTTGAATTATTTGTTGTCGTTAATAAAAAAACATTTGTTATTTATTAAATGCGGACGAAGTCCCGGGCATCCGCTAGTGTGTAATAAGAATATTTAAAATCCGACAGTAAATAAGATAACCCACTCTTCCTTCTTAAGATGATATTATTACAGATGTTCATTTTTACTATCAATGTTAATGATTAATATTGAGTGGACAATATATTAACGCGCTCTTCAAAGTACAGGGTGTAAAACAACCAATATCCCAGTTGCAGGCTCCTACCCCGAATTTCTTAGAAGATTAAAAACCTCAATATTTCATAGCACAACCCAGAACTGAAACCCAGGACCGTAAGTTACAAAACTAACTGGATATAGGTGAATGGTAAATAATAAAAAAAAAAAAACAATTATTTTACAAAAGTTTTTAATAATACTCTTACATCTCTTTTTTGTATCTAAATACAATATTTACAAAAACCTTAAATTATTTTTCCTACTTATAAACAAAATATATAATTCCTACATTATACGTAATATTGTCACAAATTTCGTTACTGTCGATATATTTCATCTAAATCGATACAGTAATGTAGAGACAGCTTTAGGCAGTGTCGTTGCTGATTTGAGTATTGATTATAAAAAGCTTGAAGAAACTAAATTTACAACTAATAAATACTATAACTATCACAAAGGCACACAAGATGATGAATTTGATGATCCCACTATAAGGATAAACTTAAATTATTTCTCATAAACTTTCTCTACTAATCTAAACTGTATCAAATTTTATAACATAGAAATGAATTTATCCAATTAGGTTATTCGTGCTTCTTCACTTCCATTCTCATTTGGCATTTGCATGAAGTTTGTAGATTAACGACTAATTAAAGATTCTTTAAAGTTTTAATAATTTTGTAAAAATTAAAATTGCCAAATTGATGATCTACCATTGTATGTGAGACTCAATATAAAAAACGAAAAATTTAGATGAAATGCGGTGAAGCGAAGACCAATCAACAATTTTTAGGTCTTCTTATTTTCGAAAAAATTAAATTAAAATTGTTCGATATTTTGATGCATTCCAATATTCATATCAATCATTTGTGCACCTTTGGGAGAAAAATCTTAATACAAGCCAATGACGATAATTTAGACTTCGAATTGCAATTCACTTGATAAATATATAACTTGAAGATCGAGATAATTTTAAATTTAAGCAAAATATCAATACAATCAATATGTTATTTTAAGTAAAATACAACTAAATAAAGCTAAATATATTTAGCATAAGATAGCTGTTTGAATAACTTAATTTTCGATAGGTGTAACACAATTTTCATAATAATTTTTGGTGCTAAGTTATCGCAAAGGCTTGTTATAATAAATCTACATACAAATACCAATAATGTTATATAAAAAATTTACATTATATCACACGAACCCTATCATCCGATATCTAGTGCTGATATAAGAGCCTTTACATATGACGACCTTGTTATGCTTAAAACTCTAACTAAACTAGCGACCAAAGTAATTCACGAAATAATAACTGTATAGATAAACGAGACTGAACAAGAATATGTTGTTGAATAAGAGTTGCATGTCAACATTAAACTCTTCATCAATAACAAAAAAGATAAAGATCGCTTTGCAAAATAACTTTTCAAACATGCAATTGGCTCGTTTGGAGAACTTGATAAAACTTTACATTAAAAACTTCAGTGTAGAAATAAGTCGTTACATGAAAAGGCTACGAAATCATTTAAGACCAATAAATATAAACATATTCAATATGGCCCTACAAAGGTCGATATAGGTGGTTTTTAGTTTAAAAATTAATCGATTATGGACGGAGTGTGTTAAAATGAGTATTTTGAAAACGACATCTTGAGGTTATTTTAACGGCTACTGATTTTGTATGAACTAAAACTTAGCTTAACCTTGATAGCTAATTTGTAAGCAGTGTAATAAAACTCTTTTGAAATACAAATTAAATCAACTAATCCAAACAAAGATTTACGCAAGAAACAAAGTAAGAAGACTCCTAGAAAAACTGTTAAGTTAATCTATGATCTAAATTATGGTAATCATTGTATGTATAACAGTTAAAATAACCTAAGCCGTATATCAATTTATAGATGGTATTTTAGTCGAATATCAAGGGAGGATTAGATACTAGACACTATTCTAAAGTTATCCTTATCTCCTAGCTGCGGGAGCCTGAGTGTGGTGCTGACAACCTTCGACGTTCTCTGGCCAATCGCAAACGTTCTCATTGTAGTTGAAGACCAGGTTCTGTGGGCACGGCATGTGGTGTTTTCTCTCACCCTCGCACATGTAGTACATGGTACAGTCCGCTTTGTCGGGGTGGTAGGATATGTGGCCGTCTTCCTCTTCGCAGGTGACCTCGTTGGCTGTGAAGCAAAGAAACGCAAATTGGTCATAATGTAAAATTTATAACTCAAGAACGGCAAAACCGATTTGACTGAAGATTGGAGACGTAGCTAAGAACCAGGAGACGGCTATAGGATACTTAGGGTAGTTGTAGGGTGAGAGTAGAATAGGATAGAGGTAGGGAATGAGTCAAAGCGAAGCTTGACCGGGTCCGCTAGTTACTAATAAAAATTATTCTGAATGAAATTGCCGCATAGATTTATCAGGGGCGAAAAAAAGCAACAATTCATTATTCATTGTGCATATTGAACTTCTTCAAAGAAACACATGCTACAAAACAATCAGTGGCGTGAACATGGTTGATATTGCGTGGTTGTTAATTAGGATAGGCACTATATGTACAATACATAATATTTAAAATTATTTTTCCAATCTCTATCTCTCTCCAATCGGTCCCTTGGTCAACCTTGGCGAGTTATCTTTTGGTATACAATGCTCCTCCATCAAGTACGGTCGCTGGTCATTTGGACGGCACTGTAAAAGGTGATCCTGGTTCCATGAGAAGACCCTACAGGCAACTCCTAACAAGTTAGCCCGCTTCCATCCTAGATTGCATCATCACTACCATCAGGCGAGATTGTGATCAAGGGTTAACTTGTAAAGAATAAACAAAGTGTATAGTCCAATTAAACGAAATACTTACGATTTTTCGTCGTGTATTGACTATTAGGATTCGAAGATTCATAGGGTCCGTCATACTCAAGCTTGACCTTGAAATCACCAAGCTCTTGTTTCATAGCAGTGATGAGCGGGTACTTTCCGGTACCACACGATCCTCTGAAGTCGTCCATGTCGATTGACCACACCATGATGCCTCCGAAACCTTCTTCTTTGAGCCACGCCATCTGAAAATAGAATGCATATGTTTAATCGAATACTCGAAGCCAGTGGACGTTGGGTTCTAAACTTTGTACTGAACCCTGCACCGGAAAGTGCAGTGTTGGTTGACCCCCAACTAGGATGGTGGATCGACGACATCTAGCGGGTTGAAGGTTCTGGATGCAGGCGGCGGTGTAGTGTTTGGAAGTCGTTAAAAAAGGTATATGTACAATAGTGATGATATAAACTTTGACTCAACAGAGGAGTTTACAGGTGTATTTATGTGTCTGTCTGTAGCATTTTGGTTTACATACGAATGATTTCCAAAACAGAAATCACTTTTTCGGAAAATGGTTTTATGACGAAAATTGAATTCAAAGATATAGGCATATTTTAGTTGAAATAAGTTAACCAATTATCTCTCAAATTATTTAATTGCATTTGAATGCGGTTTGGTTTAGGTTCTTTTTGATTGAACTGATTTTAAGAAAACGCCACTTAGCTAATCTTGGCGTTGAAATAAAATAATATTTTAAGTTCTTTAAAAAAATGATTAAGTACCTACAGGTAGAATAGTTTTGAAACTAATATATTTAAGTATTTAATATACTTAAGTTTTGGCTGGTGGGAGGCTTCGGCCGTGGCTAGTTACCACCCTACCGGCAAAGACGTACCGCCAAGCGATTTAGCTTTCCGGTACTCATCCTCATCCTAACAAGTTAGCCCACTTCCATCTTAGACTGCATCATCACTTACCATCAGGTGAGATTGTAGTCAAGGGCTAACTTGTAAAGAATAAAAAAAAAAAGTAGTTTTAATTGTTGATAACTTAACCATGCAATAAATAAAATAATCAACGTACCTTGGTCTTCAGTGACCTCTCGTCATCGAAGCCGACCCACTGGTCTCCGCGGTACGCGAAGGGCACCATCTGCTCGTTGTCCCACACCAGCGTGGTGTTGTCCTCGCGCAAGAAGTCGCAGATCTCGTAGTACGACATGAAGCCGGCTTCGTTCGTGAAACGGCTGGCAGCGCCTGTAAGATCATGCAATGTGTTTACACGTCACTCATTACTTTGCTAATTTTAAAGCAAACAGCCTTTTGAGAGGAATTTCTTCAGGCAGCAGGGGCGTAGCTACTGCCAGATTAGCCATATCAATGATACGGGGTCCCCGTATTTAAAAATGCCTATAGAGTTTCACCAAAAAATCCCAAAAAATTTGATCACGCATTTTGGTTTCTTTTGTGAGAAATTTTTACCCTGCATTTTCATTCAAAGATTTTCGCTCTAAAAGCACTTGTAGTTTACGTTAATGGGATTTTTTAATACAAGAAAAGTTATAATAGTAGCCTGGAGTTGGATTTTTGGTGGTGTCAATACACCCCGGAGCACTTAGTCCTAGGGGCAGACGCAACGGTTTTACATGCTCTCCGTCTTTCACCGGTTGTGTCTATTATATTATTTAAGTACAGTAAAACAGATAGCCCTGAACATGAACTCTGCCTCCGATTCCGGAAGGTGTGGGTTTGAATCCAGTCCGAGGCATACACCTCCAAATTTACATGCATTTTAAGAAATTAAATATCACGTGTCTCAAACGGTAAAGGAAAAACATCGTGACCAAACCTGCCTACCAGAGAATTTTCTTAATTCTGTGCGTGTGTGAAGTCTGCCAATCCGCATTGAGCCAGCGTGGTGAACTATTGATTGAGAGAGAGGAGATTCGAGCTCAGCAGTGAGCCGAATATAGGTGGATATTGACAGGAAAACAGCATAAAGAACTCACCACCACCAGACGCTGGGGCGCCGATGTCGAATTGAGTCTCGTTGACGAGAGTGAACGACCGTCCGTAGGTCGGCATACCGATCATTAGCTTCTCTTTAGGAGCACCTTGCCGCACCCATTCGCGAGCTGAGTAATCCTGTGGAATACAAGCTTCAATTCAATAGAGTTACATCATCACACTAATTAATATTATAAAGGCGAAAGTTTGTGTTAAAGTGTGTATGTTTGTTTCTCCTTTGCGCTGTGGCTACTGTACTGAAATTTTGAATGGAAATAGACTTTTCACTCAAATCCATGGTTCCCGCGGGATTTGTGATGGATGAAGCCGCGGACGGCCGCTAGTATAACAAAGGTGACCCAGTGTGTAGTAGGTACATAATATAATATGATTGTACCTTTTATATAAAATTCTCGTGTCACATTATTAGTCGCAATACTCTTCCGAAACGGCTTTGACAAAGTACTATTCTAATAAATTATTATATTGCTTGCAAGCTTGTTAAAAATTTTTCATACCATGCAAAACTATCAGGCAAAACACGTTTGCGGGGTCAATTAATATCATTCTAGGTTACGTTACTCTGAACTTCTCCTGTAGTTACTTCAGGGTTCATTTCATTTAGGCTTTACACGGACATTAAAAGCAGAAATCAAGGGCGTATGAGGCCAGGATTATTAATTAGTAAGATCAAATTATCACAATATTGGTAAATTTGATTTTACTAAGTTTTTTAATTTTAGGTGCAACTCAAAAACGAAATACAATAAAACACTTTTTAGTTTATCTATAAGTTTACATATAATATATCTTTTTAGTTTATATATAGTAAACCATAGATTTACGAGTCGGTACAAGTACATTTAAACCTACCTTTCAGAAACTAAAAACATGAACTTTTTCACATCAAAAAAGTTTACACTGTAAAAAATTAGTAGGTAAATTCACAATATTTCCCTGTATACTTATTGTTGCATCCAAGCTATATACCATACTAGTTTCAGAAATTGCAAGCATATTTATGCAGCTTTTACACATCGAGAAAGTTTCCAGTATAAAAAATAAGTTAATTTAAAATATTTCCCTGTATATTTTGTATCCAAGTTAAAGAAAAAAAGATACTTCGTACGTTCACCACCTGCTAGCAACTACGAACTATAGTAATATAACAGTTTAGAAAACTCAGTTTACTGTAGAATTTACTGGCCGGTAAACTGCAGGCGCTTTAGACTCGCGGGAAAAATAACAAGGAAGAACCTGATAGAAAAACTTCGCTCAAACCTATTAAAATTAGGGTCCACCCACATCTATACTGTTTTACCATGTGTAGTACATAATTTTATTTAAGAGGCAAAATAAAATGCGTGTTTTTGAACGTGCATTTTAATATTCTTATATATGAATAGTATAATGTACTGACATGTGGATTCTGTCATAGATTTTAAGTAGATATACGTAGGCTTAAGTATTGTACTAACACCTAAATTAAGTTTAATGTTAACTAACACTACTATGACCCCCTTTGTAAGTCGAAATAAAAGATTTTTATTTTTTATTTATTTTTATTTAGAATGTCGACTTATGATCTCAAAAAAATATTAAAATGAAAAATGGCATTATCAAAATTAAGTGGATACGCTGCACGGGATTATGACCTTGATTAAGTGATTATTATTTTATCTTATTTTTCATAATCTTATGAAGTATCAACTTGGTACCTTATAAGATTATGATCTTGCCTACTTATGTGACTAATTAGTAATTTAACTCATAATTACTTACTTTTCTTAATAATGTTGAATAAAGTTGAATTAAAATAATTCATTATTAATGAATTATTTTAATTATATTTGTACCTTTATGCCACATTGTAACTTTAAGGAGAACCTTATAAAAAAAGAAACATCTTATAAATTTAAATCTAATTTTTTTAAAATCTTATACAAAAATATTTTCACGTCAAATGTGGGCGTAGCTTTACTTACTCGTTTAGGTAGTTATTTAGTAAGCAGTATAAAGTTGTTCTGAACTTACCACGGTGAGTTTCTTCTGGTAGCTGGTGGCGGTCTCCAGGGGGAACAGGGGACTGTTGTGGCCCACCTGTCTCTCCCACTGCCCGTGGAAGTCATACGTCATCACGTTGATGTAATCCTGTACATATTATGACGTCATTGTTGTGTTTATATTTCATCATCATCATCATCATTATCAACCCATATTCGGCTCACTGCTGAGCTCGAGTCTCTTGTCATAATTAGAGGGATTAGGCCAATAGTCCACCACGCTGGCCCAATGCGGATTGCAAACTATATTTGCAAACGTTTTTTGACACAAATGAAAGTATTTGTTTTGAGAATCTTAAATATATAGGTATCTTTTTGTCAAATATTTAATTTTAAAGTTTCAAGTTATTCATGTAAATAGAAATATGGAGGAAAAATGGCTACTGTATTTTTCTAGTTATCAGATTTTATTCGACCTGCACGTACTATTTAATTTTGAAATATAGCCTTAACGGCTCAACGGTAAGAGCGGTCGGACTCATCACCGAGGGGTGGTGGTTCGATCCCCGCCCCGTTGGACTATTCTCGTACCCAACCACACACACACAGCCTTTCCCGACTAACTGGAGGGGAATGGGAATATTGGTCATATAAAAAAAAATATATAGCAAAAAAAATGACCCGAAATTAAAATACATTTCTATATACCTAGTGTAAATAAATTAGCTTACCAAATACTTGGAAATTTCAGGAACGTCGTATCCGGCGGCGATAGCTTCAAACGATGCTGGCACAGCGGCTGAGAGGAGCAGTCGAGGCTGTCCGGATGTCTTGGCCTCACCCTCGAAGGCCAGTCGCAGCTCTTTCAGAAGAGAGACGAAAGCGGCGCGGTCGTCTGCTCCACTGTTAGATGAAAGAAATTGTGAACTGATACATCAATTTTTTTTTTATGATCCGTGATAGCCCCCCCGATTCCGGAGGGTGCGGTTTCAAATCTGGTGCGAGTCCATGCACCTCCAACTTTTCGGTTGTGTGCATTTTAAGACATTAAATATTACATGTTTCAAACGGTGAAGGACAAACGTCGTGAGGAAACCTGCATACGAGACAATTATCCTTATTCTCTACGTGAGTGAAGTCTACTAATCCGCATTGGGCTAGCGTGGTGGACTATTGGCCTAACCCCTCTCATTCTGACGATGTGGGTGACGTATTAGCCCAGTGGATATGATGTGATAGCTTATAATACCTTCGATTCGGAGGGCGCAGGTTCGAATCTGGTCCGGGGCATGCACCTCCAACTTTCCAGTTAAGTGTATTTTAAGAAATTAAATATCACGTTTCATAAACGGTGAAGAAAAATCCCCGTCAGGAAACTTGTCTACCTAAGAATTTTCTTAATTCTGCTAATCCGCATTTGGCCAGAGTGATGGATTAAGGCCTAATCCCTCTCATTCTGAGAGGAGACTCGTGCTCAGCAGTGAGCTGTATATGGGTTGCTAATGACGATGATGATGCCTATGACGTCTTATACACAGCATTGTAGGTACTGGAACGTTAAATTGCTTGGTACCTATGTCTTTGCCAGTCGGGAGGTAACTAGCCGATTTACCACTAGACCAAACTTGAGCTAATTTAGATATTATGAAACCTAAATTATTGACCTGAGCTGGTAATCGAACCCAAGACCTCTATGTTGAGAACCACAGCATTACCAATTCATTGCCCCAGAGAGGTCATCGAACTCTATTATAACTGCATGCAATCATTTGCATTTAGATTAGAATACTTATGACTGAGCATACGCTGAGTCGATGCTATGCATACAATATGATGAAACTTATCATGAAGAATTTTGATTTAAGCTATTGAAACGATGGATATTTATAACACTTCAGAGTCAGGTCTCCCTTATAGTAGATGGGATATAGACCATAAAACCACCACGTAAGTCGAAGGCGGGCTAGGAGACATAGGGTGACAATGTTGACTGTTTAACGATCACTATCAGAAATGTCATTAATAATGACCAAGACGGACGACTTATATATATACATAGTTTACGAGACACGAGGTGTGAGATCACCTATTTACCACCACTGCGCTACGGAGGCCGAGGCAAATCTTACATCTCATAGCCCAGGAAGCTATGAGATAGTAAGATTTACTAAAAAATCGAATCAGGAATCGGATCGAGGAAGTTATAATCCACCACTGGGTCATCGAGAAAGATACGTTATAAATTGAAAAGTATAATGTTTCATGTTATGAATTTGGCGGATACGCTGTCGCGTATCTCGTGAGTGACATTGCATACCGCGGGTACTCCCAGTCGATGTCCAGGCCGTTGAACTGGTAGTCCCGCAGGAACTCGATGGCTTCGTACACGAACTGGTTCATGCGGAACACGTTGGAGGTCAGCTCTTTGAAGGGAGTGGAGCCGAACGCCCAGCCGCCGATAGCAAGCAGAACCTGATGAATGAGATTTTATTTTTACCCGACTTAAAAAAAGGATGAGGTTCTCAATTAGATGCGTATGTTTTTTTTTTTTTGTGTTTGTTACCTCATAACTTCTTCATTTATCAACCAGGTTTGATTTTTTTTTTTATTTGAGAGAATATACTATACTACAGCCTTTCTTGATAAGTACTGTTAAGTATTTATAATAAACTAGCGGATGCCCGCGACTTCGTTCGCGTGAAACTCGATGTAAACTTTCAAATACCTCTACCCTACCCTACCCCTACCCTACCCCCACCCTACCCCTACCCTACCCCTACCCTACCCCTACCCTACCCCTACCCTACCCCTACCCTACCCCTACCCTACCCTACCTCTACCTTACGCTGAAATTTTTCCTGAATTTTCTTTGCTATAAACCTCACGGAGCCTGAGACCTTTCCAACGAATGCAAAACCGTGGAAATCGGTTCGTGCGTTCTGGAGTTATAGCGTCAGGAAGGAAAACCCGACTTATTTTTATATAGTATAGAAAAAAGATAAGTCATGAAATGACATGCATTTTAACCGACTTCATAAAGGAGGAGGTTCTCATCTACCTTCATTTGTAATTTATTTGTTGGTAAACAGTACTCATCAAGAGAGGCTGTAGTATAGATAGGTCACATTTCATTTTCAAGAAAATCGGTTTGGTTTAATATTGTGTTAAAATCAAAATAACTGAAATACTTCTTTGAAATCGGTTCAAGTTATCACTTTACGCCCGCACAATTCAGTTTTTCACAAATCCTGCGGATACCATTTTTTACGGAATAAACAGTAGCCTGTATGTTGTTAAGTCTCTTTTATCTTACATTGAAAGTCACATAAAAATCGGTTCAGCTGTTCCAGATTGCCCAGATGAACACACAGACAAATAGACAACAATTAAAAAAAGTTTGATTGTGCATTAGTATCGTATAAATAACTATAAACTCTTAAGTCCTAGTAGTGCTATAATGTAAATGAAGTGAATATCAAGAGAAATGGGAATAAAAAAAACAACTAGACTTTTTAAGTTAAAAAGCTCAGACAGAAGCTCAAACCATTGTTTGGTCAAGATGTCTAAAGTGCCAATCAGTCTGAGATGAAATGCAATGCTACTAGAATGAATCTAAAGTAAAAAAAAAGGGAAAAACAATTCGTAGTGATCTTACGTACACAACAAGAAAGAAAAAAATATCAAAGGCTTGTTTACATAATTATCTGTGTAAAATTAACGTGTCTTAGCAAATATTTAGGTTAAAACTTAAAAAAAATCATTTTATGTGTCACTAAACACAAAATATTACTTATATAGAAGTTGATAAACTCAGTAATACAATCTTACAATACATTTGCATGAATGAATTGGTTTGAATCCAAATTTAAATATGAATTTATTCAATTAATGAAGTTCATCTGATACCGAAGCGATACGCCTCAAGACAAATATCCTAATCGGATTTCATCTCTAATTAATTGGCACTTCGCGATGAGTTTATTGTCTGATCAGATAATGGTTTTAGTCGAGTTTCATATTAATGATAGCGAATTACTGTATAATTTTCAATCAGAATATTTAAATGACCGTGATCCGCTGTTTTTTTTAGTTAAACAGTTAAAAGTAAACAATAACGTAGGACTATCGTAATATATGTAATAAATAATGTTTTATACATGGACATTGGACAATAATAATTAAGGGTGTAAATCCTCGAAAGCTTGAAAATTTCGGTGTAGTGCCTTTAGGAGGTTAACACCTAAAGCTACCACAGTCCAAACTCTATAGTTGCCCACCGTACTTGTGGTATAGTTCATTTCATGTAGGATGGTTCGGGTGACAGTTCGTTTCACTCTTGAAAGTTTGCCGCGATTCACGATAATAGTACGTATTATGAACAAATCTTGATGTAATGCTATCTAAAAAACACTATAGGAGTATGAATTGACAAAATTTAAATTTTTATTAAATGACAAAGGTCTGGTCACCACAGCTTCTTAGTTATTTTTAAATTTGGAATCGGTTATTACCTTCAAATTAGGGTTCTTCTCTCTCAAAGCGACGACCTTGTCATACATATCGGCATCTTTGTCGTCACCTTCAGCAAGTTTGTGGTCTTTCAGAGTGGCGAAGGCGTAGATGACGTGTGTGCAGAGAGTCGGGTCAATGTTTTCGGGCGTGAATCTTCCAGCGCTCGGCCGTTTTGCTGACCAGGATGTGAGGTAGCAGAGGATGTAGGGATCACGTCCTGAAAAATGGATAAAAAATTACTAGTTGAAGTACTATGTTGAATTACGAAGCGTAAATAGCTCAACCGATAAATAAGCCAGCCTCAGCTCCGTTCCATCCCTGGTTACTCCTAACTCGGTCTTTTCCGATTAATTAGAGGGAAATGGGAATATTTTTTATCTATACTAATATTATAAATGCGAAAGTAAGTCTGTCTGTATGTCTGTTACCTTTTCACGGCTAAGTCGCTGAACCGATTTGAACCAAATTTAGTATAGAGATAAAGTATACCTTGGAGCAGAACAAAGGCTACATTTTTCCCGGAATAATCCACGGATTAAAAAATCAGATTTGACTTGAAAGAAGTTGCGGGCATCCGCTATTATTTAAAATACATAGTTATTATGGCAGATGTTATTTTCATATTAAAAAAATTTGAGCACGGCGACCGAATCAAGAAATTTCGTAACGAAAATAAACCTAACAGCCAAGCCCTCCATCAAGTTAACACATTTCGACATTATCATATCGGCTCAACTGGATAAGGGGTGTGAAATTTTGGGGCAAAACTTATTAAAGAGTTCAATTCCAGCTCAACATAAAGACATTCGTTTTATTTATTTTTTTATTTACTCTTCTCTAGAGAAAATAAAACCCTGCATAAATAAAATTAAATAAATAAATAATTATAATTGCATAAGTTGATAAAAAATGCTATGCAACAGCTTTACCGGTGCCACCCTTTTTTATTTAGTTCAGTAACTAGTAGATGGCATAGTTATTACAAAATCGAGCTTTAATAATAAACTTGTAAGACTCCTTCTAAGCAAAGTTTTCATTTGACGCAGCTTTGACTTATTCTAATAAAAACGCCCATGCTAACATCACGACCGACGGAATATGAAAACTTTAATAATGTTTCATTAAACGTCTCGGGATTTACGGAATTTCGTGATAAATTTACTTCTTACGAGGTAGGCACTCGTATTTGAAATTCTTCGTTCAAAAAGTCAATTACATTATCAGATATCGACGAGACCAATAAATTGTCTGATATTAAATTCCATTAATCATCATGGTATTATTAATATCAAGTTTCTTCTTATATTCCAATATCGATATTTAAATTAAGATTTGTCAGCTACTTTATGTACTGATTTATTATAAAAAAAAATGTAATATTATTCTGACTTTTGATCGAATCTTTGCACCAAATCTATCTGAATGGGTTACCTACTAAAGGTCACAGTCTACTAAAAACAGACTGTGTCGGATTAAGGAGGTCTAAGAGTAGACAAAGCCGCGGGCGTTCGCTAGTTCTAGTATATAGGTTTTTTCCCTAAGCTGACTAACCCGAAGATAAAACATTGTGGTGGGTATAAGTTTCATCTTCCAATATTTTGTAATACTGCCTTTTTTCATTGGGTATTTTAAATAACTATCTGGTAGCTTTAATTATTTTATTAACTGGGGTAGTGTTATCACGAGCGTAGATTATGATAAGATAATTTCCTAATAAATTTAATTATATTAAACGTAGAAAAAATATCTACCAAAAATTGCACAAATCAAACATGGCTTCCATATATTCATAGTCACATACATTTTTGATGTTATCCTAGAAAGTTCGAGAAGAATACTCATAAACATTGAAGTACTTTACTAACGCCCCATCAAGAGGGCGTAAAACATAGAAGCGCTTGTCGGACTGCCGCTTAACGTCATAAACCTGGTAAGCCTAAATCTCGAGGCGCAAACTTCGTGCCACAATGTACCAAACACCTGAGAGCTTTGTTTCCCAACAAAAAAGGAAAGTTGTTCTGCAAATTCATGGGTCTCCGTATTCTGGTTGTTATGGGCCTCAACTTGAAAGCACTCGATGTCTAAAACTTTTAGTAACTATGTCGCGAGCGGTCGTTGTTCGCAGCCATTCTTGGCAGTTGGGAAAAACGGAGCACCTAAAAGTGACCCTTGTAACACCCCTTTTTAAGATCGGTCGCTTTTAGTGTCACGTACATACGCGAGGTTGGAGTTTTGCGAGTGGAAAATGTAAATTTATGAAAACAAAGCTGCGAAGCATGTTGTTTATTATGTATGCTGTCGGCTTAACGGGATGTGTCATATCTCCATAACACTGTTTAAGATGGATGTTGTCAGTTGCTTGTTGATTTACAGGTGTTCAAAATATGGCTGTTTATTGCGTGGTCATTTTAATGAGTTATCCTTGTTAAACCCGTTCAGCTATAATGGTAATAGCTCAATAACTGTACCTCAACAACGAAAGCTGTTTTCCATCCCCGCCGCTGGACTATTATCGTACACTCTCCTAGCACAATTTTTCATTCTAATTGTAGAATAACGAGAATATTGGTGATATTCAAAGATTTGGCAAATATTCTTTAAAAAAATTAAAAGAAGAAAGAAAAATGATCTTACTTACAAGGAAATACTCAACGACAAAGTGGTATTAACAAATCAAAAACAGCCGAATAGTTTCTGAAGTTATTTATAGAGAACACATAATATTAAGGGCTCAACAGGTATACATTTCAGGGAATTTAATTCAATTTCGAGAGGTCTTACAAGTAATTAAATAAAATTAAATCTTTATTTTAAGTCTATAAAAATAAGAGAAACAGGTCCTACAAGAAGATTCTGTCATAAAAACAAAACATAAAACTAAAAGAAATAACAATATAATTAACTTATCTTGTTTTACTGAGGTTCTTGGCGCATCTGTATGCTATGAGTACTCGTATTGCCTTCATTAAAACTACTATAAACATAATAAGTTAAGTCATAAAGTTAACATAATGTTATGGTTAAGGAATGAAATATGTAATGAACCTTTTTAAAAATAGTTTTCATTCTGTTTTATAAAAGATTCATTTTAAGTTTTTAGATAAAGAACTTAGAGCAATGGTAATGGAATTATATAACTTATCTACGTATCTGATTTTATTATAAAAGATTAAATGGTTTATGATTTAAAATTATGGGTAGATAGGACGTGATCTTTAGTAAACTTAAGAGTTTATATTCTCTTAACAAATTGGCTAAGGCCTGGTCTAGTGATGGGATTCGGCAGTAACTAGTTCTTACGCTAGCGCCAATAATGTACCATCAAGAGACTTTGGTGTTCTACCACGAGAAGAAGAAGAAGAAATACTTTATTTCACACAAAAATACGAAAATAAATTAAAAATATTAAATATTAATAATTAATAATTTAAACTTATAATTAGCATGCTAATCTCTACCAGGCAACTCCTGATGAGTACGATATCTTGAAAAATGCCGTCAATGGTGTGAGTAAATTATACCGGTACGTGTACTAGGTTCATCCGCTATAATATAGTCACTTAATAGGTAAGATTGATTTTGCAGTAAACAATGAAATATGCATCCAAATTCATACTAGCACAATTGAAGGAAAAACTATTAGTGAAATAAAAATTACGTGAAACATAATGCTAACGTGCCGATTGCTTTGGAAAAAGTGCGGAGAAAGTTTTCGCAAGCTGCCATTTGATATATGTATAACGTTTCTCTAGATTATATTTTGATAGCCTATTAGACGTGGTAACGTCTCAAAACTTTCTTGTTATAAGTACTTGGTGAAAGTTAAATACGTTCTTTCAACGTTGGTGACATATTGTTCAACTTCTACTGAATATTTGATAAAGGAAAATTTTCGTTTACATCTTTGTAATATGATGTGTCAAGAAAGAAAAAAGAAAGAAAGAAAATAAATTTATTCAAATTTAAAAGTTACAAACAGTATCCTTAACTAAAAAGAGCATGTCTGTCTGTAACCACAGGCACACAGTTAATGTGGAACCAAAATGTCTACAAATGCAAAAAGAAAATAAGATATGAACGACCGATGAAAGTTTTTATACCAAAAAATGGTTCCTAATCTTTTAAATGTGAACCTCCCTAGTCGATATTTGTAAAGTTTACTTTGAAGTTCCTTCTCTGTGTCTCGGAGAACAAGCGGGTAATAAACCCCAAGCAATATTAATTATTGTAGCGTTAATTTAAACCTTACCTGAAGGGGTTTTCTGTAACGATATTTTAATAAATGGACAGTACGTGTTACTAACTCTTCACTCTCTCCAGACATTAACAGAATTTAATTCGGAACATACTTTCGATTCGAATGACATTGTTCTAAAAATTTAATGCTGAATTCACTTAATCTGATTGACAAATTAGGGCATAGAGATTAATTATTGTATTAATAGTAGGTATATAATCAATTAATTAAATTAAATTGTAAGGAAAAATTTAAAGGCCAATTAATAAAAATAAATCAAAGAAATCTTGAGATCTTTAGAAATCTACATAACTCAGACATAATTTCTATATCTTTTTAAAACTTACTAGATTTGTCGACAGCAGCTAACGCGTTGTTCTTAATAATGCGGTTGATTTTAGTTGGCTTCTTGATCTTGCTGAGGACGTCTGACAGGCTGATCTTGATGGGTTCAGGCTTCACTTCTTCTTCGATGACGATGGTGGAAGCTACTGAAGCCCAGTCCACGTCCTTGGCGTCTTTACCGCGAGATATACCGCGTAGTTCTTCCCTGTTGACGTTAAGAATATATATAACAAGGAATTTTTTAAATATTCATAATTGAATTGTCAGATTTCCTAAGCCCTCATTTGCACGAGAATTTTTTTGACGGACGTTAAATAGCGTTTAAATATAGTGTGAAGGCAAATGAAGGTCTAATTTTAACGTCCAAAATTAAAAATGCAACACTGCTCGAAAAAAGCGACGTGTTTTAAAAATGCTCTCATGTGAACATATATATACTCGGGAATGCATTTGTTGTATTTGAACGTTTTTTTTAACGTCCGTTAAAAAGCTCGCGAATGAGGGCTAAAGAATGTGATAATTTGTAGAAGTTGGTAGTTTCCATAAATTGCAAGTTGTTTAAAATTTGGATGTTTTGAATTTGAATTTTTTTATCTTAGTGCCGCAAAAGCAGTGGGCGTAATACTATTTCGGTTCAATTTAAAATTATATAAACTGTCTATACCTATAATAATTTAAATTAAAATAACTGCTAAAAATATATATTTTATTAAACTAAACAGCTAGAAAACTTGTATCAGCTAAACAATAATGATAATGATGATAATAATTGTAAACTGTAATCCAACGAAAATTATTTTTCTTCAATAATTTTACGTACGAGCACTCAAACACAATATTCGAATATAGAAAACCAAGTGTACAAGCTACTTGTAGATCAAAAAATGAATGCGAAATTTAATAGAAATAAAAGAGTCAACGTTATTGTATCAAAAATATATTATTTGAAGTTGGCAAAGTTCAGTCTGTTCCCGAGAGAAATTCTCGTGATAAAAGTAAATTTTGATTTGCTCACTCCATTAACTCTCAAGACGAAATGTTTACGAACCATTTCGTTGTTTCTCTTCAGATGTAGATTAGGGTGAAATACTTCTTTTCTGCTGAATCCACTTAAATGACATAGAAAATTGCTCGAAAGTCGTAAACTTTGAGCTGGATTTATTCAAAGTATTTTATACCTTGAACTGGTATAAAATACTTGGGTTTATTTCCAGTGTTTTATATTTCCAACTGGTGTAAAATACTTGGAATTAATCCAGCTTTTAGACAGAGCTGTTACAGGACTTTAACTTAGCAAGCTTACTGGCATTTTGACGACTTCTCTAGCGCCTTTTTTATTGTGTATTCCCTGTAAGATCTTTAATAATGCTGTCGCATTTTCACCGGTTTGGGCAAGGGCAGAAGTTTTTCTAAAATCGAGCTCGAGGGCTATAAGAATCTTTAAGGCTCGAACATTAGATGAAAGGGAATATTTAAACCTATAGGGATTTGTGATCTAGTTGTGTTCGTAGCTTGGGTTAATTTTATAGTTAATTTTGATGGCGTCCGTGGCGCAGTGGTATGCGCGGTGGATTTACAAGGAGTTGGGTTCGATCCCCATCTAGGCTGATTGAGGAGGCTTCGGCCGTGGCTAGTTACCACCCTATCGGCAAAGATGTACCGCCAAGCGATTTAGCGTTACCGGTACGATGTCGTGTAGAAACCGAAAAGGGAGTGGATTTTTAACCTCCTAACAATTTAGCCCAATTCCATTTTAGATTGCATCATAACTTACATAAATGTGAGATTGTAGTAAAGGGCTAACTTGTAAAGAATAAAATAAGAAAATGATTAGTTTGTCTCACCTCATAGCACCAATGAGGGGGTACTTCACATCCCCACCACACACAGATCCGGAGAAGTCATCCATGTCCACCGTCCACACCATGGCACCACCGAAGCCGTTGTCTTTTATCCATCTGTAAATTTAAATAAAAGAATTATAGTAAAATGTAAAAAATATTGTATCTATTATCTATACCTAGCTACATAAGATGCAGTAAGTTTAGCATAATCACGAAGTTTCTTACTTATTAGATCTTAGCAACTTGTACGTCGAACAGCTCAATATAATTGCCGGAAAATTTTACACTAACGCCCTGAATTATGGGTTAGTGCCCGCAAGACGAAAATGTTGCCGCTCTACGTCATAATAAAACCGTTTCCCACGATAAATTGGCGAATAGAATTTATTAAACTTATACAAAAATATATACCACAGAAGGATAACTACATCAATTAATCTTAATCCACATCAACCTAAAATACGTTAGCCAATGGTAGTTCTTTACTAAGGACAAACTTAAGTTGGGACTGCAAAATCCACAGTTCTGAGCTGCAATAACCTTCTTCTTGGATTCGTTTGAAGTTGTTTAATCCATGTTGTAAGCGTACATACAACCAACCGTCCAGTTACTAGTGCAAGATCGCCATTTCAACACCTCGGGAACCCTACGACGAATAGTAATTCTTCAACCGTGTGCCTCCTTGCTTTATTTCATTATTTAAATGCGTGCGAGGTCTAGTACTTTTTACATTTCTTTTTCTAGTTCTGCAAAATGTGTAAGTATAGAAGAAATACTCTTAAGTAAAATTTCTTACCTCATCTTATTTCTGATTGATTTCTCGTCATCGAAGCCGATCCACTGGTCACCGTGAACGCAGTATGGCACTTTCATCTCGTCATCCCATACGTAAGCTCCGCCGTTCCTTAGAATCTCGCAAACCTTTGAAAAAAGAAAACATCATCTAACTATCATTTCATATGGAAGATGGGAAGGCCTTTGGAATGGGATGGAACTTGTGTGGACACCCTTGCGCCTTCACACATTCCTGACACGATGGGCTGTGCGAGCGCTGCTGCTGCACCAGCAGAGATCTTCAAGCGGCGCAAAGAGAGACGAATATCTTAGCAATCCATGGATTCACTGTGCGGGGTCGCGTGGTAGAGATAAAAACTCCGAGCAAAGATCAGGACTTGTGACCACTGGATGTAGTGTTAAGGTTTCACACCTTCATTCTTTGATATCCTTTTATATTGACAGGATATGAAAGGATATAAAAGAATACGTCCTCCGATGTCTGGAATGATGCCATTCGAACTACAGCGGAGATATTAAAACTGTAAATGCCTGTAAATTCAAAGACAACTATAAACTTTAACTCTTCAAACATTGACACTGCTTCTGGCAGAAAT
This sequence comes from Bicyclus anynana, assembly GCF_947172395.1. Classification (NCBI taxonomy): domain Eukaryota; kingdom Metazoa; phylum Arthropoda; class Insecta; order Lepidoptera; family Nymphalidae; genus Bicyclus; species Bicyclus anynana. The sequence goes on along the minus strand of NC_069093.1, from coordinate 1,469,213 downwards.
AATGCCACAAGCAATATCAAAGTCTTCTAAGATAATTCCTTAGACAAGTTTTATTTCAAAGAACTCTATTATAGCTTGGTAAATTCGTTCGTAACACTCCCGATGGTCCCGAGGGGGTAGCGTTGCCCCGTTACTTCATACCCGTGCAGTCCTTCTCCTCACGTCGCCCGCATATCATGAGTGTTATTAAAGAACTTGCCAAGCTATAGTATTATAGAAGAAATGAAGTCTATAGATAAACACAATTCCGTGGTTTCTATCCTCTATATTCCTTTCCATTAAACTTAATCGCTGACTTACCTTAAACATACATAACCGTTTCGCAAATTGCGTTCACCGAGGTTTGAAAGAAAATCATAAAACGTGTCATAAATTTTATTACTCATTAACTCCGCCGTTAACTGCTAACAAGAAAAAGCTGAGCTTTTAGCTGGCCTTTAACCTTGAAATTAAAGATCTTGTCAGTTAGTAAGTTTCTTATGAGACAGGGCTGTAATCCCTCGAAGATCCTCTTAGCACGTTTACACTAAACTATTACGATTATTTCTTACTAGTGGTTCCCGTTATTATAGGAATACGGGGATAATATATACACTATAGCCTTCCTCGATATGGTCTAACTCACACTGAAATAATTTTTCAAATCGAGATTAGCGCGTTGACAAACAATCAAACAAACTCTTCAGCTTTATAATAATAGTATAAGGCTTTGTGAATTTAAGTAGGTATCTCTTTCTATACGTAAGGTATACACGAAATTGTCACGATCGTTTATAAGCCTAGAAAGAAAATAAACATTTTGTTGGAGATATTTTTATTGGACAGATAAATGACAGCACAGAAACCTGAAGGAAGATTTGTGCGTGCGAGTTATATTTTTATTTATAGCTGTTGAACTTTATAAGCCAAGGAATCGGCTTCTTTTCTACCGTGAGAGACCAGATTCATTTTAGAGATTAACTAAAACCAGTTTAAAGTGACAAGACCACAAACATATGCAAATCACACCAAATCTCATATTGTCCTTACACTGTTTACCATATTATGCAAACATTAAGTTACTCAGATAAGACCTTGAACGATGACATTCTAACACGAAATCTCGTTAGAGCACACACACACTAAATGACATAACGGTGAAATATAGCGAGCGCGACAAAACTGCAAAGCGTCTCATTTCGAAGCTAAACTTACACGGAGAGGCAATATAATCCGAGCACGTGTGTGTATACAAAACAGTAAGTCTAAGCCAGTGGTTCTTAACCGTTGGTCTGTGTTTCACTGGTAAACCATCTACCAGTCTCGAAGATATCAGAATAAAATCATATATCAAAAATGGTTTGCGAGACCTTTTTGAAATGCTGGCTTTCAGTTTTTAGCTGAGCAATTATAATTAAAATATTTTTTTATTATTCAGTCAATACATTATTTTATGATTTAGGTATCAATTTAATAAAAACTATGCAGTCACAATTTTTCATTTCAAGTTTCAAGGTTTTTTCAAGGCAAGTGTTAATAGAATACTAGTAAAGTATTCTATCAGGTCCAGCGTAAAAACTTCCAAAAAAAAAATCTACCGAAACAAAAAATTTTCTTTTGATCTTTCTTAATTAATTAGAAATAATATAAACTAACACATTAATTTCCAATTTAAGAGAGAATAAAAAAAAAGATTAAGCTGACCTGAAAATTTTCAAGATATCCAATATTATTATATATATATTAACATCAAACAATATTATAGAGCAAAACAAATAAATATTAAATGGTCCACCGTCACTAAACGGTTAAGAACCACTGGCCTAAGCCATTTATCAAGTGAATGCTTGAAACTAAATTTAGTTTCCGGATCAATTTATAATACAGCGCCTTGTTGAACTAAAAGTTGGTACTATAATTTTTATAAAACGACATTAACGTGCGGAAATCTGCAATATTGGGTGCATTGTGACTGCTGCAACGTAATCTTAGTTCTAGTCTTTACATAAAGCTGAAGAGTTTGTTTGTTTGTTTGAACGCGCTAATCTCAAGAACTACTGGTCCGATTTAAGAAATTCTTTCACTGTTAGATAGCCCATTTATCGAGGAAGGCTATATATTATCCACGTACTCCTACGTCAACGAGAACCACGCGGGTGAAACCGCGCGGCATCAACTATAGCATAGTACTTTATATGACGTAGTTCGTCTGGGGATGTACTGCAATCATGCTTCTTTGCATGCATCTACCTAGATCTTATTATTGACGGATTTTATAGAAGTGACTTTAAGCTTTGGCTCATCACACCACCAAGAGTAGTGCGGCGGGTCTTGGTAGTATGATGAGGATTGCATGCCAATTTATTGTTCTATTTGCCCCCTCCATTTGTGTTTTTTTTCATTTTTTTTTTGTTTTTAGTACGTAACTTTTGTTTGTGCCCGTGAACCTTTTTAAAGGCTTTCACTGTAAACCAGCGTCTGAAACTACTGAATACCATGCTGTGTAGGAGACCTTTATTTGGTCAATGCGCTTTTTTTATATATCTGAAAGCTTAAGTTTTTACTGACCAAATCAAAATATTTTGCTTTCTATCTTTTTATTTTGTATTTATCTTATCTTGTGTGTGATGAAGTTTCTTCTTCTTCTAGATCAGTGATAATCTTTAATTTATTTGATTTCAATATTTTATTGCCTGACCATTCCAACTCAGGCATCATGATCCTATGCCGCATATAACTTATGAGCCAGAGTCAGAAAATTAACATAAGTAGATCGTATCTACGTATTGAAAACGGAGTACGACCTAATGCCGGTAATAATTTTTAATTAAAATTGCTTCGTAATACGCAAGTCAGTCGACGTCCCTTTGCGAATTCCCCGCTCGTCTGCTGTCGACTCGAGAATTGACTTTAAAGTCCATATTATGTTCTAATGGATCTAAAGCTTTTGGAAAACTTCTAACATTATTGTTCATCTTTAAACATAGCTTTATTACTAGCAAAGTATAGTAATATATATGACTTTAAACTACCTTGTTTGTTCAGTGATTTGTGTCTGCTACTTCATTAGGCTTTATCTTGAGTAAAATTCTCAGCCCGGAAATGTAAAGTTGGTGGTGTGGTAAGTGATGATGCAATTTAAGATGGAAACTGGAGGAGCATGAAACCCACACCCCTGTCGGTTTTTACACAAATGCCGGTAGGGTGGTAATAGCCACGGTCGAAGCCTCCCACCAGGACCTGGACCAATTAAGAAAACCTCAATCAGGAATCGATCTCAGGACCTTCGTCTTGTAAGCCCTCCGCACATACCAATGCACCACGGAGGCCGTGTTACGTAGTTTATATATTAGAGATCAATTGCGAGTATTTATTTTGGACTGCATCATCGCTTAACGTCGTAGTCAAGGGCTAACTTGTCATAAATAACATGTACAAAGAGCCTATTTATATGCACATCTCCGTGTTTGTCCTTTTATAATGTCACTTTAAACGCAATCGTGTAAACACACCAATATGTTGGCTGACCTAACAAAAAGCTACATAACATTTTCTCACCTCATAATACGCAAGGAAGCCGGCCTCTTTGGTGTATTCGCCCGCCTTCCCACCGCCGCTGGCCGGGGAATTCACTTTAAAGTTGTTCGGGTTGGACAGAGTGAAGGTTCGTCCATACGTCGGCATGCCTGGAACGTACATCATACTTAGAACGCTCCACGGTACGAGGGGTCGCAGATTTCTTAAAGGGAGTTTGTTATCCCTGGAATGTAAGGGTAGATAGTAGAACGAGAGGTTGCGTAGCCAGAATATCTTAGTCAGTTTAAAAAAAAATGATGTTGTCAGTCGGTGGACTCGTCGGAGTCGTGTTGGTCGACGTCAACGTTGAGGTGTCAACGTTGACGTCGACCAACACTGCGCATTTTAGTGCGGGGTCGTCATTACAGCACCAACCAACGTCCATCGGCTCTTCGAACTAATCATACCAGGATATTGTAAAATAACAATTACATACTCGTAGGTAATCTTTACTCCTTTTATCGTCCTTATTTAGTAACTTGGGTTTATTCTCGGTAGTCCTTGTAGGCTGTAGACCCTAAAGGCTCCCGTGGTGCCTTCGAGACATAATTGTTTATTACTTTCTTAATTGTTGCATCCATCAAAATATAGAATTTTCGAGTAATTTTTTCATGGTACACCTGGTTTTCTAGTTATACCAGAATATTGCAAAGTACTAGTAACAATTACATAATCTTTTCTTTTTTATCGCCCTTAATCCCTATACTTTTTTTAGTCTGTACTCTTTTATTCGATGTACCCATCTAATGTATGATGAAATCTCGAGTAATTTCTCCTTAATAGACTTAGTTCTTACGTACCAATAATAAGTTTGTCTTTAGGTGCTCCAAGCTTCGCCCACAGATGGGCGGCGTGGTCAACGGAGAGCTGTTTCCTCCACTCCGAGTCAGAAGAGGGAGAGTACAGGGGAGCGTTGTGGCCGGTCTCTCTCTCCCATTTGCCGTGGAAATCGTAAGCCATCACGTTGATGAAGTCAAGGTAGCTGTGGGAAGAATTTTAGAAGTGAAAAATCAGGGAATATTTTTGATATTTAATCATTTATTTTATAACCAACAAAAGGTGCCATGTATCAAAACAACACTTTTACCCCAAACCTCTGATTGCGAAGATTGGTGGCTCAAACAATGGTAACTTAGGGCAAGCTAAAGACACAATATGCGCTCTTAATGATTACTGCCTTCTTTATATTTTGATCCATTAGATGTCGGTGGAAGTTTTTTGCTAGAAAGCAAACGTCTATTGAAAGAATACAGTCTCCGTTATTCTAAAGCCCGCACCTGATCCAAAAATTAGCGATGCTTTAAAAATAGTCTTACTTGATCTGATCTTTCAGATTTCTCAATTTCTTGTAGACACATTAGTTAAAGAACGACTTCCCGAAATCTAAATATTTATAGGCGAAAGGTCATTTATCACGAAATCGCTAAACCACTTGATGTACAAAGTTGAAATTCCCAAACACAACAGCCACAAATGCCGCTACAAGAAGCAAGAAGGGGCCACAAAAGTAGCTGAAGCGCGCGGAGCCCTTAGATTGGATTTTGCGAGAGAGCCGGATTGAAGAGATCAAGGTCGGCCGAAGTCGTGGGCGTCCGCTTATAGAAGTTATAACTCACCTAGCAACAGCAGGTACGTCGTATCCACTCTTGATGTTGTCGGGTCCGACAGGCACCGCAGCGGTGAGGAGGAGACGGGGCTTCTTGACTTCTTGCGCTTCTGCTTCGAATGCTTCGCGGAGTTCTGTGGACAATGGTAATAAAATTTAGATATAAAACACAGATTTGTCAAGAGCACAAAAAGTTTTCTGCCATCCATCAAACTTCAGTTTGAAAAATGCGGCAGATTATGTATAAAATTATATTTCCCTAGGAATTCTGGTATAAAGTTTATCTCACATTAAAGCTTGTATAAAGTCTTAATGTTCCGAAGATTCCTTAAAGGGTTTATATGAATCTCCGAACTCGACAAAATTCAAAATCAAATTTCCTCGAGTTCGAGGTACTTTTAAGATGAGCTTTTTACTCGAATAGGTGTAAATACATCAAGACACTGGTAAATCGCCAAAACATATATATTTTCTAATCTCTCATTATTCCTACCATCTGTCTTGAAAGATATGAATACAAATCCCTAGAGATTAATATTTCTGAAATAATTAGATTTCAAAATTGTCCAAGACATTGGAAATTTCATTAATGATGCAAAAAGGTTTTTTAATATAACACACAAAGCAGGTCTATGTGACTACAGAAGAATGATTACATATGAAATTTGGGCCCAAGAGAACAAGATCTCGAACTAATGCGAAAATAATTGCAACTCCCGACAAGAGGGACATTTGCGAAGGAATTTTAGAAAGGCCCGTCTAAATGTAGCAAGGACAATGCGGTTTGACTAATGCCTAGGTAACTTATACCCGCATCACTCGTGATACTCCTATTATTAATAAAAACTGTGAAAAGGTTGCTTATAATACTTTTGTGACTAGGCTGGTAATAATACTTGTATTTATTACGACGACCGCGTCTTCGTCCGCGTGTAATTTAGTTTTTAACAAAAACCTCGGGAACCATGGATTTTTCCGAAATGAATTGTAGACTATGTGTTACTAAAGGGTATTATCTATCTTTGTTTTAGCCAAATCGGTTCAGTATTTGCGACATCCATACAAACTTTTGCATTTATAATATTAGTAGGATTCTGCAATGTGTTACCTATACACAACTTCGGGTAAAGGATATTGCTTAGCGGATACATAAAAAAGTAGGCCTAGAAATCGAGTCATCAAATATGGATTAACGAATTGTTAATAATAGATACTTAAATCCACTTTAGTGCAAAATAAAGCAACATACACTTTTTATAAAATATTCCTTAATGTCCATTAAAATGTAATTATTACTGAAATCGAGGTTAAAACATTGCTATGAATTACATTAAACGTTTCATAAAATTACAATTTGGCCAATGTTTTTTCTTTATAAACTTGAAGCCAGTGATAGGCTGAAAAATTATAATTCTTTCTTCAGAACTCACACGGAAATTGAAGTTTTTTAATTTATCATGCTGAGCTCGAGTCTCCTCTTAGAATGAGAGACCATATAGAGGATTGTTCCACCACGCTGGCCAAATGCGGATTGGCAGATTTCACACACGCAGAGAATTACGAAATTTGAGGCAGAGGTTATCACTGGGCTATCACGGCTCTTATTAAAATTCTTGCAAAAACCTAAATATTAAATTACAATGAAATAAATCCTTTAAATCATCCTGAGACCACCAAAATATTCGTGACAAACTTTACTAAGAGCTTTAATATCGACCTTGAAAGAATAACAGTGTTTTGTTTGCCGCAAAATCTTCTAGAAGAAATTCTGAAGCATTATTGGAAAACTTCTGTTTCGTATAAACAATTACACTTACAGATATTTATTTAACAAATAATCCAATCCAATACGAGTAAATGTACTTAGTCCAGACACAATAATTGTTCACAGTTTCTTGTGAAATATTTGATTTAAATTTATTCCTCAGTAACAAAGGATATCGTAGTCTGGTTAATAAATGACAGCATGTCATGAATCGGACCCATAAATCTCTCTCCTATTATTAAATTCAGATTATTACGAGAGGACAGATGTCTCGTTAGTCGACAATGTACTGGAGAAATAATTAATCGAATGTAGTCAGAAAGCTGGAGGCAAATAACAAATAACAATTGTTGTATAATCACAAACATCAAAACAAGGACCGCTTAGACCCCGAAGGCTTTAATCCCGAAGGTCGGTAGGCTTTGTTTTCGTAGACATTAAAATTAAATGAGCGATATTCGAAGGCACAAAAGGTATTAAATATTTAAAACGAAGTGCTGATTCAAATAAGCAGGTAAAATCTGTCTCAAGAGTACTTAGTGTTTAGAATTGAAAATTTCATTTTGAAAGACTTTACAAGAGGACGATTTTAATTCGAATCTATACTAATATTATAAAGCTGAAGAGTTTGTTTGTTCGTTTGATTGAACGCGCTAATCTCAGGAACTATACTGGTCTGATTTGAAAAAATCTTTCAGTGTTAGATAGCACATTTATCGAGGAAGGCTATATATTATCCCCATATTCCTACGGGAACGGGAACCACGCGAGTGAAACCACGTAGCTTCAGCTAGTGTGGTAATAAAGTACAGACAAGCATTGGACAGGTGCATTGATCTGTAAGGAGAACCAGGAATGCAAAATTTATATCATAATACACTTCATGCAAAAAAAATTCAGTTTCATAATATCATGGATGTAGATTTAGATAAAATTTAAATTGCTGGCATTATTTCTTCATAATCTGAATGATTTATTACCTTCATGTTGTTTTGCAGGCACGAATTACCGCTGTGTACTTTACTGGATAAAATCATTAATATCTTAAATGTAGACGAGTACTTTTGCCACACCCTAGTGCGATCTACTCGATGGTTTGTTTTTTTTAAGAAAATAAACAACAAATACGGTCGAATTGAGAAACCTCCTCCTTTTTTTGAAGTCGGTTAAAAATGTAAAATTTTTAAAAAATGCAGACTTTAAAGGCAATTTTAATTACTTCGGCTTAAAAGAAAATATTAGCTATTATTTATGAGATTATTTCCTTCAAAAAATAGTGAAGGTAATGGCAAAAATAAGCTATAAAATAAAACAAATAAGGTTTAGCATTGACTGGTTGAATTTTTTATATACTCGAAAACAGTCAACGATTTCGAGCGAGTAAATATCACACTAGGGGAACAGATAACTGGTGGAATTTATCTTCCGTTCACTGTCTGCTCGTTAGAACGTTCGCTGCTTGTAAACCTTCAATTTGTGAGAAAATATCTCGAAAATATGCTCGCTTGAGAGTTTTGAGTGTACGTACTTCAAACTTAAGAGCGGAGTCACACTGTGACGTAGCTTCTGGCGATCAGAGAGCTCGTTTTAAGACGAAAATGCCAAAAGTGGCTTGGGAAAATACAAACAAAATAAAAATTATATAACAATTCTGTTGTTTTTCTATTTAATTATATAAATTTTAAATTGCAATAAAATATATTCTATAAGTATATGACCTATAGTTTGGCCAATTCGTTCGCATACTCCCGATGGTCCGCGCGGGCCGGGAGAGGGGTAGCCATGCCCCGCGTGCACGACTTCATACCCGCGCAGTCTTTCCCTCAGCCACGCTCGCACGACCTCACAACCGCGCAGTACCTAAATATTGTCTACAATGGCGAAATGTTCATACATGATGTAAGTAAACACAAAATCGTACATGTGTGCACATTGTGGTGATTTTGTAGGCACGTAACGTAACATGTCTAATCAACAAATTGTTTGTTTGTTTGATTGAGCTCGCTAATCTCAGGAACTACTGGTCCGATTTGAAAAATTCTTTCAGTGTTAGATAGCCCATTTATTGAGGAAGGCTATAGGCTATATATTATCCCCATATTCCTACGGGAATGGGAACCACGCGGCATCAGCTAGTAGGTAGTATAAAATCATCTTTGGCTTATGGATAAAGCCATGGCTTGTTAAACATCAGTTCAGTTTTTACTGTACAATTTTATGTAATCAAAAAAATAATCATTCAATCAATCATTAGAAAAAACTGTACAAATTGACAGACACAGACACAATCTAAACAAGTCGACTGTTCAGTTGTAACTGTATACTAGGGTTTACTGAAACCCTCGACTCCTTTTGAAGAATCTACGCTATGTATATGTACATGTTTCATCGCTTCATTGTGACGTCACAGTATTGTGTGGTCACAATAGTTACTTGCATACAATACGCAGTTTTTCTAATATTTCTTATCAAAATACAATGACAATATACACGTCCAAGCTTGATGTTGTTTGTTCTCTGTTTTCACCTGCAGATTGAATTAAGTATAGAGATGTGCTATCACCAATCAATAAGTAGGTATTCTACTTTCTACTAATATTATAAACGCGAAAGTTTGTATGGATGTTTGGATGTTTGTTACTTTTTAACGCCGCTACTACTGAACCGAATTAGCTGAAATTTGGTATTGAGATATTTTGTAGCCTGTATTAACACCTAGGCTACTTTTTATCCCGGAAAAATCCATGGTTCCTGAGGGATTTGTGAAAAACTTAATTCCACGCGAACGAAGTCGCGGGCGTCCGCTAGTATATAAATAAAATTGAAGTGTCTGTGATTTCAAAACAATGGTGTTTCCTCAAGTGCTTGTAGCTTTTTACACGATATTAAAATACAGTCAAACTTTTTTAAAAGTTTGGGCTAAAATCTGGTACGGTTGAACCGATTTTGATGGGTATTTCTCAGAAGATGGAGGAATTTATTGAACAACATACAGGCTACTTTTATCCCGCTAAATACCATTTGACACCTGGGTCGGGCTGTGAGATAAAGAGACCTTTCTTCCTCTAACAAATATTCAATAAACATACTAAAGACAGAGTTAAAAAGTTTGCCGGCGCCCGTGGCGCAGTATTATTCGCAGTGTATTATATATATAAGTCGGAGGTCCTGGATTCGATCCCCGGCTGAGGTTTTCCTAATTGATTGTTTGGTCTGGCTGGTGGGAGGCTTGGGCCGTAGCTAGTTAACGTTCGTCAAAGTTCTATAGTAGGCCATTAGAAGAGGTTGATAATGATGAATGAAGTAAATTTAGTTACATGATAATGGCTGCACCATTTAGGTAAAACTCTTAGAATAAAATAAACACTTCAGTATAAGGTCAGTTATAATAAACATTAACAAAAAGTGGGAAAATATCCTGAGCATCTTCAGCACAAATGTCGAGGACGTATGAATCACAATCTTATATAATTTTACAGCAAACAAAGGTCAGCAAACAAAGTTCTAAATGTTATGTATTCACCCATCACGTTACTTTGATGCGTGTTGGTGGGTTGAAAGTACAATGTACTGATCGTGAATGGCTGGCTTTAAATGTTAATGTTTTAGGGCAAATTTTTAATGTAAAGAATGTTAAAGAAAGTTTGTTTTGTCTAGACATAGTGCAGTTCAACGCACTACAGAGTAAATGAACATACATTTAGTATAGGTTATTTGCTTATTTGAAAATGTAAATGGATATATGTGAAATTTTCGAAAGGCCACTCATAACAAAATCTCGAAAACTAGACATTCAAAGATGAAATTTGGCAGGGGGGTAGTTTATAGCCGGATTAAGGGCGGGCGGACGAAGTCGCGAGCTAATAATATGATGTTTAAAATGATTGCTACTAGCCAATGATGTGTTGAAACACGTCATACGTCGACAAAGACACATTTTTGATGTGTGTTTTTTATAAGCATTGATTGTCCACTTATGTAAGTTCTTTTAATTCATGACAGGTACACAATATGTTTGGTTAGTTACTAATGAAGTGGGTTAAAGCTCTAGGTAGCCTCTCTAAAAGGAGGAAAGCCATATAAATTTACTGATAATGATGATGGTGATATTACAAAACGCCCAAATTCTGTAAAACATCATAATTTTAAATTCTTAAGTATTTAACGATGACCTTTAAGAAACAATTAGTAATTTCTATTGTGTCATTAGTAACCATACATATTTTTTATACCTAATAGCTATTACATAAGTTTATATAATAGGTATTCAAAAACAAAGGTTACGTAATTAATTGCATGAGCAAAGTACCGAAATATGTTATAAATCAGGAAAATAATAATTGTTAGGTATTTATTGCTTTTGCTGTGTTGCTAAAGCTCAATCTCTTTTTTTTTCAAAATATTGAATAATAGTATAACTAGTAAAGATTAAAAATAACAGTACAGTATAATAACAGTTTTACCTACAAATAAAACTTACCTATTATTTTTCCTGAGATATCCGGAATCCATGTTGAGTTTAGCCTTCCGTTTTTCATGTGTTTTGACTTAGCATTCCCCCGTTTCCATTACATTAAAAATCACGATGAATCAGTGTTGCTAGCCCACTTTATTTATTTTACATTGAAAACCTAAATCAACTCTCGAATGAAATGTAAACAACTAAATAACAACAAAAGTAACGGATCCAAACCCTGACCCTTTTTAAAAATTCACACAACGAAGGCGAACAAACAAAATTATCGTGTGTTTTGTTTTCAACGGAAATTCGTAGAAACATAACCTTTTTGTATATTGATACATTTTATATAATTATTATTAGCACCCGACGCAAAAAAAGGAGTGTTATAAGTTTGACTTTTTTTTTATTATTACTTATTTATTATTCAACAAAAAACACATTTCAATTAAGCCTAACCATAGTGCAACACAAACCACAGTTGGTTTTACTGTGCACAGGTTATTATTACATAATACAATATTTAACAACTAAAATAATTAACAAACAAAAATCAGTATCGGGTAGTTAAATAAATATCGTAAAAGTGTGAGTAAACCGCTGCTGCGACGTGTCTGTCTGTCTGTCAGTCTGTCTGTGGAACCATAGCTTCCGAACGGATGAAGCGATTTCAAGCTTTCACTCGAGACCCCAATCATGTACATTTGCAGATATTCGGTTATTCTTCCCCAATTTTAACCCCGAAAACGGCTTACCCGATTTTCATCAAACATGTCTAAAAACACTCGCACATAAGTCACCTTTCTTATAAAATAAACTTAATTAAAATCGATTCATCCGTTTGGGAGCTATGGTTCCACAGACAGATAGACACGTCAAACTTGTATCTCGCAAACACGCCTCTTTTTGTGTTATAAGTGTTTACAAAAGAAGAAAGAAAAGATCTTTATTTTTAAGTAATGCCACATATCACATTAAATCTAAATTATAACGTCATATTATGGCTTAACGTCCACTCAAACAGTGGAGCACTAAAGAATGCCCTGTAATATGTGGCATAACCTAGAAAAAGGCCCCAACTCAGCATTTTGCCGCATACTTTCAATAAAAAAAGTATGCAGCACTGATTTTCAGTTACTACCCAGTTCAGGTGCCGCCACGCACACAGTTCAACACTTTACGTAAACTATTAAAAAGTCCTACTCCTATCAAGTTAATTTTACTCTGTATTTATATTTTTGTGTAAGAGAAAATAAACCTTTATTAACTAGCTAGATAAGAATTTTATATTACAAAAAGAAAGTAAAGGCAATTACCCAAAAGTCCGAGGCCAAACTTAATCTCAAATATAAAAGGTAAATAAGAATCCTAAATACAAAAGAAAAGCTTTGTTACTACTTTTCCAGTCTACCCTCTTATTAGCGCGTTTATTAAAGGCCCAGTCGCTGGAACATGAACAAATGAACAAACCCGTAAATTTAATTAGAAGGAAACATTTTGTTCACTTTTGTGTACACTAAACGGTGATTACTTGATTCCACCGCCCTCTGGAGTTTGGTGTAATCATAGACGTAATAAGAAATCCAGACCCCGTCTAATGAGCTAAAAAGTGACGCACACCAATTCTGCCAGTTTGCGCCGTACGAACACAGATGCACACATGAAGACAGACTGCTATTAGAGCGGTTTCAGACTAACATTTTAAACGCGCGTATGAGCTCGTTTTTATACGCGCGTATAGGCACGCCTTTTGGCACACGCTCTACCTACTCGTGCGAGCGTTGAGGCGCTTCTAAGCTCGTATATGTTATGTTGATACACGACACCACCGTTTCGAGCGAACACGCCGAAATATGCCCGTTTACGCGAGAGCGGTTTTTTAAAGCGCGTAATGTTGTGCGCGTGTAAGCAAGCGCAAAAAATACGCTAGTCTGAAATCACTCTTAATCACTTCACACTCACAAATAGATAAATAGATACTCGTCGCTATTAGGGTGTTTCAGTTATTTGGCAGCGAGATACTGTCTGTTTTTTATTAGTCAATGGGTGTAATCTTATTTAAGACTTGGAGCTAGTTAGAGGCCAGTTCCTACTTTTCTTGACGCAAAATTAAACTATACGCGCCTTGGTCCGAGAAGAGCTCACGACAAACTTAGCCAAAGCGTAACTTTACCGGAATTATGTATTATCCGCTTCTATCTTACTTATCCGCTTCGTAACGTAATGCGTTACGCGCCACTGTCTGTCTCTGTCTGGTTTCCTTTTCTCTCACGCATACGTCAGCAGGTTTGAGTTATCACTCGATCGAGCGTCCCGAGACGCACAAATTATTTTTTAATATTTTCTTCGGCAGAATATGACTTAGCTTCGCGGCAAGACTTTGTTAAAGATAAGGGTTACTTTAAGGGTCGGTCGAAAAAGGATATTTTGAGGGTCCAAACCTTGAAACCCACTGCTTTCCAAAGTCACCATGGTCCAAACCCCATAATTTGCTAACTTATGATAGGATATTTATTATACTCAAAAAGCCGAGACCTGTGAAGCTAGTTTAAAAAAGTTTCAAAGGCAAAAACCAATCTGCCACTTTCAAGCACTCTATTTCCCCATTTATCACATACTATTAATGCAAAAACGACCTAATACAGTTACAAATAAAGTCTAGAATCACGTAAATATATCTCTACAAAGTAAAGAGTAAATAATGCAGAGATAAATTGTAATCAGGCGGCAGATTTTGTTTAATGTTGCAAATTTGTTGACTGTCTCGCGCCAGTGTGTACGCGCCCTAAAAACGCTTTGAAAACTTTTTTATATGCAAATGGGACAATACTTTGAAGTAGATTGTTAAGGACCGTATTCATTTGGACAATTTTTATAATTCCTCTTATTTATTGCTCAATATTATGTATAATTTGGCACTTCAAACGTAAAGTCATTCTTACAATGTTAAATCTTACTAAGTTATTTGAGGAAGGAGGAAAAAAGCTTAAAAATATTTTTGGTATGCGTTTTGCAAATAGTAAACGAGATATTATTTTATAATTTTTGTTTTTTGTCCTGTTTACATTTAACATTTTGTTGAGATCTGATGGTCAATGAAATATCTTAAGAGATGAATCGTTGAAAATAAACGACGAAGTGCGTGTTGGATTTGTGCACTGATGATAATGTCTCAGAAAACATATAATGTACGATATCTTAAAAATGTTTAATTGTTACAAACATCAAAAAAATTACTTGAAGTCTAATGAAATTTTCTTTTAATTTTTAAAAGAAAATTTCATTATACTAATTTTTTTTTTTCTTTTAATTGTATTTTATCAGTGTTACAACTCTAGTAATGTTGTAAACACATACTATTAAATTACAAAGGAATAGGTAGTATAAAATGTGACATTTTCAGTCCATCTTTGTAAGACCATTGTCAACCTTATCAAGTAAGAATGTCATAGTACGATGAACACGAGTCTTTATACAAATTGAAGGTTTGTTTTATAGGAGTTTCCGCGAAGTTTTATTACGGAAATCCATATCCAGTGTTTGGTAATAAATCTAAACGCTACTACGGTATGGTAAGGACTATTTGCCGGGTCTACGGTATTTTAATGCTATGGTAACATCCCTTTTATATTGCGAATATTTGCGCTATAAAGAAGTTATTAATATGCGTAAGAATTTACTACAAGTTGCAGACCTGCTCTACTTTACTACTTTTATTAACTAACCGAAGCCCGTGTCTTTTTCCGTGTAGAATACCTATTACCTGTGTATTTGTAATGACTAATAGTTACAATTATTTTTATTATAAACAAAAATCTCAGACCAATTATTGTAGAGGACCTGCTTCGCTATACGTTACTTTTCTGTCTAAGTATATGATCAAAGATCTAATGCGATTATTAAAACTGTCTATATAGTTGTAATCGTGTTCGTCGGTTAAAGAGCTCCGTAAAAATACTTTTTTGAGTGATTCAATGGTGTAAAAAACGGGTAAAAACTTCTAGTTTAGTATATGATATATACCAAATCTAAGCTCGTTTTCCTCAGAAAATGACAGACAATTTTGTTGGTGACTATGAGTGCGATACAGGTCTTTCTATAATTGGTCTGAGACAAAAAAAGGATATTTTCCAAATCGTTTCAGGTGTCTTAGAGTACGGTCGGTGTACATGCATAAAAAACATACCAATCAACTTGAAAACCTCCTCCTTTTTGAAGTCGGTTAAAAATATAAGTCATATACACATGTTAATATCCTAATATGCCACTAATGCGTGTTCCTTCATTTTTAAGTTCCGTTCCTAAAAGAAAAAAACGGTACCCTGAAGTATCACATTATTGTCCGTTTATTTATAAGTAGCCTGTATTATATTTTTATTGAAAACGTAATAAACTCGCACCTTCAGTTCACCTTCGCACAGTTTCACAGGCTTGATCAGAGTTGATCATCGCTGGTTCACTGTTTAGAACCAGTGATGATCAACTCTGATCGACAAACACACATTTATATGTTGACTATGGATATCTATGTCATAACGCAGTTATTGTATGCTTAAGAATTTACTATAAGTGGTCATGTACATAACTAAGAATATGTTTGTACTTAACGCATTGCGTCCATAAGGCCTAGTTCGCACTACTTTAGTATATTAGTCGAGTACGAACAATTTTTGGGCGGCAAATCTATAAATTGTTCGTACTCGACTAAAATACTATAGTTGTCTGTACGGCCTTTCACTTTAGACAATATTATGTATCCCATCCTTTAAGACCCAGCCAATGTAGGTTTGTTTATTTAGTACGGGTCCCTAGTCCATATAATGACGTCATGCTCTATTATTCACGAAAAAGCGAATTCAGCTTTGTGATTGTAAGCAGTTTTAGTAATTGTTATGTGGCGGGGCTCATTCGGGGCAGTCGGTACTACCGCCTAATTATTTTTAGCCAAGCCGAAATGCAGGCGGAACAAAAAAATCAGCCTTTAATCAGTGTTCGTGTGACATCACACTAATATTATAAAGGCGAAAGTTTGTGTGTAAGTGTGTAAGCGTGTAAGTGTGTAAGAATGTTTGTTCCTCTTTTACGCTGCGGCTACAGAAGCGATTTGGCTGAAATTTAGATTGTAAATAGATTTTACTCTGAATTAACACATAGACTACTTTTAATTCCGGAATAATCCATAGTTCCCATGGGATTTGTGAAAAACTGAATACCACGCCGACGAAGTTGCGGGCGTCCGCTAGTACAAAATATAATATAAATCTTGGATCAAAAGATTTTGATTTTAGGCCCTGCTAGTATAATATTTGTGATCAATTTGCAACTCATTTTTATTGTGATCAATCAAAACCAGCAAAGTTATATTTAGCATCGGACAAAGGACGTGAGTTACCCAACGAGTCGTGTGTTGCTAACTAAGCAGTAGGTCTATTGTGGGCTGCAGTTGAAATCCACACGCATTGCGATAGAGGCAATGGTACTTCGCCGGTCATCACGACTGGTTGCGCAAATGGGTATTGGTTGAAGCCTTCGATTAACAATTTAGTAAAATATGACGTATTATTTGACTCATTGGTTCAAGGATTAACCTATGATGCTTGTTATGAAGCTTTGAGAAGTTTGGAAGTTGGAGTTGCACTAGTCATTATGATCAAAATATGATAGTAATAGCGCTACGCATTAAATATTGTTGCCCACCATCCCGGCATTTGAGGAACGTAGGCCTAAGTTTCGAATATTTCGATGAGAGTGGTCTGAATCTGTATCGTAATCGGTACTGGTCCAATTTGAAAAATTCTTTCAGTGTTTGATAGCTCATTTATTTAAATTCATCATTTGGCTAGTTTAGCTAAAATAGGTTGATTGAATTTCAATATTAAAAACTGAAAAGAGTCATGTTTGGAAGTCCATAAATAGGCCTATATCCAGCAGGGGACGCCCCTTTATTGATAATGATTAGGATGAATTAATAAAATAAATACATAAATCAATAGATAGAATCATTATAGTATCCTTTTTTTGAAAATTACTGAGTTAATAGCGTATGTAAGGTAAGACTACATCTTTGATGATAATATTTACAAATTAGTTATCTATCTATAACTAATTTGTAAATATTACAATGGTGAATAACATGTAAATAACCATTTTATAGGCGAGATCACTGGTCATATTTTTTTAACTCTTGTATGTTTTTGCTTCTATGTAAATTGTTGAGTTAAAGCCAAGATCTATGTCTGTCACGTTATATTGCTAAACCTCATAGTTACACTGACATACTGATGACCAATGAGTCACAGTACGAAACGGGGTCATACGCCATGCGATAGAGCCTTAACGGAAAAGTAATTGCGAAAATGTTTTATCTCCTGAATTCGACGTAAAAATGAATCATTTTCCATGTAGGAATTCTTTTTATACAATATGACGTAACATGAAATCATTATCGTCAAACTAGATCTAGGTGAACTAGTAAATCTAGGTACACTTAATTCTGACAAGCGTCAATGACCACCGTGACGATAGTCTGACGCAACGCGCTCCGCATTATAATGAGTGCAGTGTGGGGTCACTCTACGTGCTGACCTTACTAAGAAACCATGAGTTACTTTCACTGAGACCCCGTATAAGGTGCGATGTCTAAGTCCCATTGCGTATGACATTCAGATGTGTAGTACCGTTGGTGCTGGTTCATCAATAATAACGCATATTCGACTCACTGATGAGCACGAGTCTCCGTTCAAAATAAGAGGGGTTAGTCCATCGTACTATTCTAATGCGGGTTTGTAGGGCTAATTATATAATCAACAATATTCTATATGAAAACTAAAGCAAGCTTAAAATGAATCATTTTCCAAGTGGGATTTCAATTTATACGAAAAGTGATTTTTCAGACTACTCGTAATAATAAAAAATAATTATGACTATCGATAATATGATAATCTATCGATAGTTGATAATTTAGCTACTTTACCACAGGCCAACACTAGTGGTGACAGGTGCGGGCTCGCGGCCACTCTATCGATGCTGCGGTGAATTGTGTTTAGATTGACCATAGACAAAATACTTCGTAGAAGTGGCAAATTTTCAAAAGTATGTAATTTTAACCTTTCGTCTATTATTAGTTAAAGTAGAAAATTGTTAAAGTTATTAATTAATTGAAAATAAAACAACATTATAAATTAGATATGAAATCGTTAATTTCGAAATTCATATAATTCATAGAACGGGATCTACTTATACATACAGGGACACAACTATACATTTATTTTAGTATGTGGGGCTACAAATTACAACTACATTAAACTACCATGTATCCATCAACCTGAGGCGTAGGTAGACACATATGGCGGCTGAAATAAGCATAGCGGTAATAGTTTCCCGGATGAGCTTTGACACAAATAATTAATAAATAAATATACTTAAACAATACACATCACTATCTAGCCCCAAAGTAAGCATACAGAGTAGCTTGTGTTATGGGTGCTAAGATAGTTGATATTATAATATTAATATACAATTATATACTACATATAAATACTTATATAATGTATAAATACACACAGACACTGGAAAACACTCATGCTCATCACACAAATATTTTCCAGTTGTGGGAATCGAACCCACGGCCGTGGATGCAGAAAGCAGGGTCACTACCCACTGCGCCACGCGGCCTTCAAGTAAGTACAAAAAACTACTACATATTTACTATTTTGTGCTGTATGCTAAATTTACGTATCTATTGCTGATTCTTATCACTATAGGTACAGCATATTTAACTAAATAATAAAAGTATAGATAGTTTCTAGACAAAAAAGTATATCAATTCTATTGCTGTAAGTTTATAAAGTCTACGGCACGGGCTATCCGTGTCCGATATTAGCCAATATTTAGTCTGGACCTGATATTGGTCGACTAGCGGTCGGTATCGTCCGTAGACATGGCTTACAGGCTATTTCTTATGTTTATGTACTATACGTACTCAATTTCCTATTACAGAAAGAAATAAATAATATTAAAAAATGACAGTACAATCAGTGGCGCGCACTTCATATATGCATTAAATCACTGCATACCCTAATAAATGATTTGTCAATGCTTATCAAATACACATTTTCCCAGTTTGGTTACATTTTGTTTCTAGTGCATACCCTGATCTACAACCTTATGCACGCCCCTGAGTACAATAGTTAAATAAGCACTTATGAAAATTCAAGACTATTATTTACAAGTATCTCTGACACCTTCAGACTAATTCTCTAACTTTGACGTTAGTTGACACATAAGAAGTTGAAATTCTATGTAACAAAATGTAATTGGGTTCCTATTGCCAACCCTTCGTGGATATCATACAGTAGGTAGATGACATTTCTCAGTTGATTGGATGTTTATTTTAATAAAGAGGGGAAGAATCGATGATAAACTAAGCAAGCTCTTTTTATGAAAGAAACGTGACTTATTTTTATTATGTTTTTGATTTGATTGTCGGAGTTTTAAGTGATATTTGGGGTAGACATACAAATATTATAAGCAGTCTAACCAATTTTTGACGACCTCCGTGGCGTTGTGGTATGTGCGGTGGATTTACAAGGCGGAGGTCCTGGGTTCGATCCCTAGCTGGGCCGATTGAGATTTTCTTAATTGGTCTAGTTCTGGCTGGTGGGAGGCTTCTGCCTTGGCTAGTTACCACCCTACCGAAAGGGGTGTGGATTTTCATCTTACTCCAGTTAGCCCGCTTCCATCTTAGATTGCATCATCACTTACCATCAGGTGAGATTGTAGTCAAGGGCTAACTTCTAAAGAATAAAAAAAAACTCACACAACTTTGTGTTTATATATAGATTTATAATATAATATATAAACCCGTTTTGCATACGCTTTCATTGTAAATGTATACCAGGACAACATTAATCCATTATTTATGAATCATGCAAAGGAAAGTCACTTTCAAAAAGTTTATTTTAACATCTGAGTGGCTAAGTTTTGTTGACTCACGGTAAAATGCTTTCTAATATCTATCGGTAAATTAGTAAGCTGTAAAACAGACATTTATGTGTTTTTGTTTTTTGGGTTTCTAGGTAAGTAGGATGTAATATTAGATGACAAATTTTTTCTTCTGCTGATTAATATATGAGGTGAATTTTTACCGAAAACCAAAAATTCTGATTTTAGGTTATTTAAATAATGAGGTAAACCTATATATCTAATCATTCAAATTTTCTAATCATTATCAAAAATATTGTAAAAAATATATTTTGAATGTCCAGAATTTTCCATTCGCTTACAAAAAAATTCAGGTTAATTTAAACATTTTTTATTTCCATTATATTTTTTAATTATAAAATAGAATTGCCTTTATGATTATTTCTTCTAGTGTCTGTATTTATTCGTCACTTATCTATGTGTTTGTGTCAGCCACACTATGTCAAAAACACACAAATACGTTTAGAAAAGTCATACTCATAGTATATTTTATTTTTTAGATACATTTAAACTTGGGAATTAATTTGATTTAAATAATGTAGTTTAATTTTATATATCTTTTTCTTTCTTTTTTGTTATTATTTTAACTAGTTATTAGTTTTAATATGGTTTAGTTTGAATATGGGCTTATATTGTTTTCATGGTGACTCTTGTTCTTGGAACGGGGTCTTACCTGAAAATCAGGGCTGTATGCCCTTTTTCTAGGTTATACCACATATCGCAGCTTATACTATTCTAAAATAATTGTGATGTGTGGCATAATGTAGTAATAAAGATATTTTCTTTCTTCTTCCTTTATTTCTAGCAGTCCTATCAAAATATAGTATCTTACCTTTAAGCAACAGTACGAAGTTCTTCTTATCGTCGCCGCCCTTGGGGTACTCCCAGTCGATGTCCAGACCGTCGAAGTTCCTGTCCCTCAGGTAGGGGATAGCCGAGTAGATGAAGGTTTGGCGCGAGTAGCGAGTCGCTGACATCTCCTTGAACTTCTGCGTTCCGAATGACCAGCCGCCTGGTAACGGGAACATTCAATTATTTAATATATCTATACTAAGAGGAAAGAACGAAATGCGTATGTAGAGATGGATGTGTGGTGTGACAAGATAAAATAAGGAATGAGTATATAAGAGGAAGTCTGAAGGTGGCGCCAGTGACAGAAAAATTGAGGAGTAGAAGGTTAGCTTGGTATGGACATGTAATGCGTAGAGAAGAAAGTCATATTACTAGAAAAATGTTGAATGTGCAAGTGGAAGGTCATAAGAGGAGAGGAAGGCCAAAGAAGAGATAGTTGGATTGTGTGAAAGAGGACATGTGTGTAAAAGGAGTGGATGATGAGTTGACGAGTAATGGAGACGAATGAAAAAGATTGACATATTTTTCCGACCCCTCTTAAGTGGGATAAGGGTACGGTGATGATGACTAAGAGGAAAGATTTGATTGTTTGTTTGTTTGCATTGAGTAGGCTCTGAAACTACTGAGCCTAATGATGTTAGAAGAGAAACGATGTAGATAAGTTATACGCGGACCGCAAGTGGCACGTTAAAACTATGCTAATTAGCAAATCTTTGAATTAAGCTAGTTGACATATGCGAAATTGAGATTCTGTGTAACAAATGTCATCCGGTGCCTACTGGTGGATATCATAATAAGAGATTTGATGTTCATTTTAATAAGTTGATAATAAAGACCAAAATAGTGAATAGTTGTACTGAGCTCAGTCGCCGAACTGTCATGGCGCCGTCGACATCGCGGCTGAAATAATTTACGTGTGCCAGTTTTAAACATCGTATGTGGTTTATGTAACCAATCTACCTCTTTTTTCTTCTAACATAATTGACTAAACTGATTTGAAAAATTATTTCACCGTTAGGAAGCTACATTATCCCCGTGTTTCTATGGAATGGGAATCAACAAATCAATCAATCGCGGTTAACCTAACCTATAATTTCCATGCAGTTTTGACTAATAGATAGTGTGACCTACCTCTAAGTTAATATATTGAAATAAAATGTTAAATAAATTAAAGAAATAATAGACATTACACATTAACAAAAAGTTGAGATCCTAGTTAAATACAATTTATATATACTAGGTACCAGTGTACCATACTGGTAGGAAACATGTGACGAAACTCAAAGAATTCCTTTTCAATGTTACATACAAAAACGTCTATACAATATAACTATGCCGCGTAAATGAAAACCTAACCTACATTTACCCACCAATTGTCTCAAAATTCCATTGTGCGAAAATCAATTTAAACTCTGCGCATACCGCTCTAGTACGAGTTTACCCGATGCGTATTCGATGATCGAATTATTACGTTACAGTTTATTTTTCCAAGATATTTGACATTTAAGATTGGAATTCTTGGATGGCGTAACAGATCGTTTAAAATATAAAAATAATTAATTACGCTCATTTTGTACCAATATATTTTGATGTTTTTTTTAATAAATTATTGGTGTTTTTATATACTTTTTAACCGATTTCAAAAAGGAGGAGGATCTCAAGTTGACCGGTATTTTTTATGTATGTACACCGATTACTCGAAGGCGCCTGAACCGTTTTGAAAAAATCTTTTTTTGTTTTATTAAAAGCTTAAAATCAAATACGTACCAATAACACATTAATCATTCGTAACTTAAATACTTCTAATAGTCTGTCTCCAGAAGGTATGTATCTCTTGAAATTATAGTGATAACCCTCATAGAAAGTAATCTATCGATAATTATCAATATTTCCCCATCCTACCTCCATCCCTGTACCTATGGGCCCTATCTCAATTCGATTTCACTGCAGAAGGTTTTTCCTAATTAAATGCTATGTTTGCTAAAGACTTTTTACCTTTTCATTGTCTCTCTATTGGCATCTTGATATCATCCGCCCAGCAAAAAATACTTGATAATAATATCGAAAACATCGCCGCTTGAGATCTCGTGCTAAAGGTATAAGTACGACAAAATAGTGAGGTGAACGTTGCAAAAAACCCGATGTCGATTACATTAAGAGCCTTTGTTACGTTCCGTTTCACTCGAGCACAGTTTTTGTGTGCCGCGTGAAAATAGGTGAAAATATCGAACGTTCCGAGGCCGTGAGAACAACGGCTTGTTCACACGATAGTGATGGTATCGATGTGCCGATAGTTTTTAGTGTTGTTACGCGAGGTGTTATTTTATGGTCTAATTAATTTTTATAATGGTTAATTTCTACAATTTCATCTAAGATTATTAATAGATACTCATATTTTTATTTAACCATTCGCTGCCCGCGAGTATTTTATCGAAAAACCCGTCTGCGTTGAAGAAGCCGACAGTCAGAGAATGCGGTTTTAATCTACCGTTGTGAACCATTTAAAAAATCTTTATATTCCTATATCGCGCGGAGCATGATACTGTGCTCGCCTATTGCCCTAAGTTTACTTTATATTTTTTTACATGTCACGTAACGGATACGAAGGGCACCCGGTCGTCCATTTAGGAGTCAAGAGGAGTCAAGAGTTAATATGATAAACAAAGTATACAATATGAGTGCACGAGTTAAACTATGTTTTTTTCGAACATACATCATACTTTATCTCATTAGTAAAATTATAATACAGTATAGTTCAGAAGTTGTGTAGAAACTCATGGACATACATGGGTACCAATATACCGGTTAAATCATATATGTTGTCTTTACTTTGACAATTTTTAAATCCCATTATAACCGCACGCGGATTATGTACGATAGTAATATAAGCACTATACTAGCCGACGCCCCGCGTTACACCCGCATAGTTCCCGTTCCCTTGAGAACACGGGGATAAAATATAGCCTATGACACTCACAAATAACGTAGCATTCTAGTATTAAAAGAACTTTCAAAATCGGTCAAGTAGATCCAGAGATTACCTTCGACAATACAACAAATTTTACCTCTCTATAATTTTTTATAAACGGGCAAAGGTCTGGGATAACACAGGCTCTCAATCTAGAGTGTAAATATGCAAAACGATCTAATGTGACAATCGGCGATACACAGAGGTGTTACACAATAGTACCAGTGTCACAGTATGACAGTGTTACGTAGACGAATGTACTTTCTAACGCACGCGCGTGACACTTCCTCACAACAACGCCTAATGAGCACAGGGAAATGATTGTTTAACTGAACCTTTATGTAAATGATGAGCTATCGGAGTTTTCAATGTTTTCATACAGTGACGATCGCGTAAACGTAAACGCGATTCTATATGGAATTGAAACAGTTGTGCAGATGGCATGGAAAGGCGCTGTTCCGATTCCTCAGAATTTCGCGTTTACGTTACGCGACCGTCACAGTATGAAAATTGCCACTAGGCAAAGTAACTCTTTTGAGCAGGGGCGTAGCTATCACCGTATCAGCCGTATCAATGACTAGCTGACGCTGCGCGGTTTTATTCGCGTAGTTCCCGTTCCCGTAGAAATACGGGGATACTATATAATCTATAGCCTTCCTTGATAAATGGGCTATCTAATACTGAAAGAATTTTTCATATCGGACGAGCAGTTCCTGAGATTAGCGCGTTCAAACAAACAAAGTTCAAAAAAACGTTGTTTTTTAGGTTGTGTGTTCACAAGAATAAATAAGATTTTACTACCGTATCTATAAGTATCAAAGAAAATAAACATGTTTTATAATACATAAAAAATAAGCAAACTAAGAAATATGCATAGAATATGCATTGTAATCATATTGAATTTGTGTTTTTATTTAGATAGACTGTACCAGGAACTAAAATAATAACTACTGCATTATGGTTGATCGGAGCAAAGGTTATTTTTTTCATTAAAATACAAAAACTATTATTACAGTTTTTTAATCAAAAATAACAAAACATTTTATACTAGGAAAAAAGATATTTTAAATGCATTTTAAGGTACAATATTAAAACATCGACTTTGATTTTTTTATTTTATCGGCAGGCTTTTCTTTTAACACGTATGAAATCCTTTAAAAATATTTACTGAAAAATAAAAAAGATGATTACTGAAGAAGAATCACTAATATTTTAGAACAATAAAAGAGAGAAAATGTAGCCATGTGGCGCGTCGATTCTTTATCTACAAACGCAAACGCTTCGAAAATGAATTAATGCATGGTAATGACATTTGATAGGTCACGTGTTCAAGTTATCGATCGGATCTGTCATTCTCATAAATTTTTTAGGGCAGTGGAATCCGCCAATCCGCATTGAAGCAGCATAACGGGTCTAAGCTCCATAATATCCCCTCTCCTATATTAAGGGAGGCCGGGCGCAGAAGTGGGCAGTTAAAATGGTCTGTTAATAATGATGATGTACATACATACAAAGAATATGGTAAATATTGTGTTACATACGTACCTAATTACAGTTATTTATACGTTTATGCAACTTTGTTTTAATTGACGTGTTAATTTCGTAATCACTGAAATTCATACAGCGGGCAACGAATAGAAAAATAAACGTAGGTATACGCCATATATGGTCATAACCAGGCCGGAAGCTGGCCGGAAAGAATAACTTTTAGCTATAATTGCACATCAATTAATCACAGTGTGTACCAATTACTGATGATTTGTGTAATTGAATATATTACTACCGGTGGACACGCAACTTTATGTGTTGATTTTGTGGAATTAAAATATTGATATTGATCTATTATTATTATAGAGCATTCTATTTTCTACCTTTTATTTTACAGGAAAAATCTAGTCGCGCGTATCTTGTATGTATGTATGTTGTACTCTTATGTATGTAACCAATAACAAAAAAAAACAAACAAAAAGAAAAATAAAAAAGCCCAGTCCAGAATTGTAGAAAGAAATTAGAAAACAGTCGGGACCTATTAATTAATGCAGACTCAAATCATTCTTTCCAATATTGATCCCGACTGTTTTCTATTTGCTTTCTACAATTCTGGACTGGGCTTGTATTTTTTCTTTTCAGTTTTTACATTTTATGCAGTCGGGTTTTATTATTTTATTATAGAACTAGCCTATTATACAAAAAGTACCCACTCCAAACAGTCCAGACTGCAGTGTGCCTGAGAACGTTTACCATTTCTTAGTGGAATGTGTCCGAAAGAACATTTTATAGAGTTTGATGTGATAAATGTTGTATTAGGAAGCCCTGCCAGCAAAAATGCAAGATTTTTTGTACAAAATAGTAAAAGATAATTTGGATAAACGTACGTAATAGTACATCTATTCTAATATTATAAAGCTGAAGAGTTTGTTTGTTTGGTTGGTCCGATTTGAAAAATCATTTTAGTGTTAGATAGCCCATATAATGAGGTAGGCTATAGGCTATTATTTATCCCCGTATTTCTACGAGAACGAGAACCACGCAGGTGAAACCGCGCGGCGTCAACTAGTTATGATATGAGTCCGGAAAGTTGAAAATTACAGCCGAGGCGATATTGCAATTGGTGAAATAAGACATACTTTACGAGCAAATGTGTTATAAAGTTATCAGTCTTAAGATAGTTTCTGTTAATGAATGTTTTAGCTTATGTAGCATGACGAGAGCTACATAGTCACTTTAGTGACTAAACTAATTTAAAAGAGAGAAAAAAAACTAGCTTTGTCCCTCAAAAGAGCTGATACTGATGACAATGTGATCTGACTTTAAGCTAGATGATCTATAAACAAACCAACTTACCAATAGCCAACAAAGTCTTCAGCTTAGGGTTAGCTTTCTTCAGCGCGTTGATTCTGTCGTACAACCCAGTCTTGCCGTCCTTGGTCTCGTCATTGGTCTCGAAGGAGCTGAGCTTGCCCTTCTTCATCCAGCCGAAGGAGAAGATGATGTGGGTGCACAGGTCGGGTGAGATGTCCTCGGGGACGAACTTGCCGATCTTCGTCCGGTATTGGGACCAGTTTGTGTAGTAACAGACGATCTGAGAAAGATACGAATTATTGAATTGAAGCAGGTATTTTGTGCATTTTTTTATCTTTTACAAGTTCGCCCTTGACTACTTATCTTACTTGATGGTAAGCGACGATGAAATCAAACAAAAAAAAATCCACAACCCTTTCGGTTTCTACACGACGTTGTACCGGAACGCTAAATCGCTTGGCGGTTCGTCTTAGCCGGTAGGATGGTAACTAGCCACGGCTGAAGCCGTGGAAGGATATTGAATATGAGTGAATAATTGATTTATTTTGCTGTTATCAGCAAAAAACCGTCGAATCCAAGCGACAACGTAATTTTCAATTAAAATTAACTTCGCAATTGAACATTTTCTGTCGGATCTCGGTGACGTTGTCGTTTGGAATAATCTAATTTTTGATAAAAATTATATCGACAGTAGTATGCAGTATGGAAAAAGAATACAATAGAACAAGAATTGTGCCCTCGGTTAATGGTAGCAAGAATCTTTATAATCATGGATACAAATTAGATTAAAACAAAAAAAAAAGAAACTCGAGTGGATTAAAAAAATGTTTTATGTTTAATATGGTTATAATCTGTGTAGCTGATATTAATTTTCGATTGTTTAAAATCGGATAATCAACGATTTTCTTTTATTTGAAAAAAAATTTGCCTAGCTCTCAATGGACTCTCTCTCGGTCTTGTTTTTTAACCGACTTAATTTTTTTTTTTAATGTTTGTTACCTCAACTTCGTCATTTATTAACCAATTTTGATTTTCAAATAGTATATATACTTCCAGATTGGTCCCATTTAATTTTCATGAAAATCTTAATTTTGTGTTAAAATCAAAACAGCTGAAATACGTCTTTGAAGTCGGTTCCATTTTTAAGTTATAAAGATTTATGTTATATTAGTGCGCAGTTATAGCTTGTATGATAGAAAAACAATCTAGAAATAAAGATTTTTGTGATTCGAACACATGCCGCGTCCTTTTCATTAGCTCATTCACGCGCAAGGTGTGATTAATATCAACAACTTGTCGTCGGTTACAAAAAAGCATTTGAAACTGTACCACAACTCTGTCCTTACACTATTTTAAACTATCATGTCCTTACATATATGCTATTGACCTACCGTCGCGCTCAAAGGAATCTAACCTTAATATACATAAACATAGAGACCTTTATGCCACTAAACTGTATATAAACATTAAACATACTCATTTTGAAGGCTAACAACTTTACTTTTAATACATTCGAAAAGCTTTGTCGACATCCGCGTTAACTTCTGGGGACAACTTTAACCGTGTCCTCAAATAACTGTTCCTCTGCATTTATTATCATAGCATTAAGATTCATTTTCGTTTGGATTTATGTGCCTTCGATGGTGTATAAGCGTTTGTAGCAGGCGTTGGCAAGGTTTAATTTGCGCCGGTGTCGTTTCCTGACATGCCTGTCTGAGGGAAATTCTCTTGCCTTTCTAAACAGGTATATTCCATATTAATTTTATACAATTTTTTCTCTAAAATTAACTTTTGTCTGTATAAAACACTAACAGTCCTACTTTGTTAACCGACTTGAAAAAAAGGAGGAGGTTCGCAATTCGACGTGTATGTTTTTTTTTAATGTTTGTTACCTCAGAACTTCGTAATTTCGTAACCAATTTTGATTTGTTTTTCGTTGGAATGTGTATACTCCTGAAGTGGTCTCAATGTCACATCATATAATTTACTAACTGATGATCAGCTTGAAGGCGATGCTGTGTTAATATAAGCCGTTTCTGAAAGAACTACATGAAATAACTAAATATTTATGAAAACCTAAATCTTTATGATATTCTTACATGGCTTGAATAAATACATCATCGGGCTAGCACCGCCTTCAAACTGATCATCAGTTAGTACATAATATGATATAGAACTTAGCATGATAATATTTTTCGCTTTTTAGTTTAGTCACTATGTTTTATGTTTTTGAAGTCAGTTGAATTTTTGTTTTATTACAATTTTACATGTTATGTATCGCTTTAACTTCTAAGAAAGAAAGAAATTAGTAAGTATGTCACAAAGTTTCAAATTGAAACTTTGAAACAAAAAGGCCGTGAGAGCCTCGTGGATGACCTCTGCCTCCATTTCCGGACGGTGTAGGTCCAAATCCGGACCGGGGCAAACACCACCAACTTTTCAGTTACGAGTATGTGCATTTTAAGAAATTAAATATCACGTGTCTCATACGGTGAAGGAAAAGCATCTCGAGGAAACCTGCATACCTGAGAAATAGGAGTTGAGGCTTGAGGCGACTATCTCAAGTGGTCCAGAATACGATTTCTGGATAGAGTGGCAATTTAAGAGGAGCGCTAGATTTATAATACATTCATAATATTATGTTTGAAAAACGCTAATCATTAACTTATTTGTGAGTATCTACTCAAATGCTTGCTTTTTTACCACTTTTTATACTATCCTAAATAGACCGAAGCTGTAAATTGAATTTAGGACCAATATGTCGTAAACCAAGACATTACCATCAGGCCAGAGAGGTGGTCAATGACAAATGACCAATAACCAATCAAGCCACACTCACATCCGTTGTCCTTGCTTCGTATAAGGTCACAATAACGTACTGATTACATTAAAATTATCTCGAAGGAATTCGTTTTTACATAAAAGGGATATCCGTTGTATGTACCGATATGTAAAACGAATTATATGTATTATTAATGTTTGTATATAATTTTTTATTACAATTATATTTTTATTTCATTACAATATCTATTTATATGCTAGTTTAGCTGACTAGACAAACCTGTTAGTCATTTTTCAAACAAAAATACTAAAATGCTTTTGCAATGATATCATTGCCGATATCATTGCTTTAAGTTGCAGGCTTACTTAATTTTATAAGGTTGGCATATATATCAAAATTATATTTTATCTTATTTAGCCTTTAGGTTACTGTAAGTTGACGGGTCACCTAAAGCTGAAGTTCGAAAATACGCTAACTTTAAAACATATTGTAGAATAAGTCTAGGCCAAATTTTAACCATAAAAAATCCCAAGTTTATACCAACCTTGTATCCATCTTTGTCTTTATGGTCATCAGTGCCAACTGAGTTGTCTATCGCGGCAGAAGACTTGCGGCTCGCAATGGTTGGCCGACCACGTATTTTTGGCCTGTTCACGCTAGCCGATATCACCTGATCCGTGGACCTTGATACGCTGGTTGTGACTGATGTGGACACCTTGCTCGGCTTTCTTAATCTTCTGCGTACACCTGGAAAGTGATGGATGTTGAATTTTTTTATTGTTGTAATTGTGGAACATAAGCATATCGAATCTCCTGTCAGAATGAGAGGGGTTAGGCCAGGGTCCACCACTCTGGACCAATGTGGATAGGCAGACTTCACACATGCAAAGAATTGAGGAAAATCTCTGGTATGCAGGTTTCTTCACGATGGTTTTCCTTCACCGTTTGAGACAATGATGTTTAATTTCTTAATACATTTCAAACCTTTTAGTATACTTTTAATATTTTAACACTTTTTATTGTAATAATTTTTGGTAACTCTATATTTTCAACAACATTAACATAAAATAGATAATAAAATATTACGCCGCAGAAAGGAATATGAAAATGAAATGTTATACTTTTAAACTTCTTCCACTAAATCAGCATTAACATGCATACAGATCTAAAATTTAGCACATAAAACCAACTTGCAGAGCCTTCAAATATAACGAAATAATAAAACCAAACTGAAATACACCTTTATTATTTTAATATAAGGTTCATTTTGGAATAAGCAGCAGTCATATCAGATATGCGAAGCGTTGTTCCCATGAGCTTTTGAATCCAAAATAAAGAAAATTTATTGCTCGGAACGGATTGGAAAACAGTAACCCCGGTCTCGCGTGAAAATATTTTTTGAAAATCTCCGCTCTCGACGCTTTTTTTTCAGTCGCAAAATCTCATAAATAAAATATTATACCGCATTAGGTATTTACCTACCGGCGATTTCTTCGACGCAATCGTGTGAATATTTGAACAGCTCATAAGTTACGTGCAAGATATATTCTGTTTTCATTTGGTTTACTATTTTTCATACATATTTATTTAAATAAACGAACCGTTAGGCTAACACACACACCTAAGAAAGTATAAGTTTGTCTGTCTGTCTGCCTACTTATTTCATTAGGTGCCTTTTGACTATTAATGGTTAAACTGCTTCTATTTAAATTTCGTATATAGATAAATGGAATCTCTATAAAGAACATAGGCTACTCATTGTTACGAAGATACAAACAGAAGGGGGTGATATATGGGTTGAATGTATATTCGATAGTCCTTCATTTTTGATACATTAAGAAAATTTATACAGTAAGATGATAAAAAATCTACTAATATTAAAGTTATTTTACTACTAATCTTACTAATACTAATACTTAGATGTAAAATACATGTCACACAAAAACTACTAAATAGACTTAGATGTCATTTCAAACGGAGATAGCTTATGCATTAGATTAACACTATACTTTTTATCCCAGAAAAATCCATGGCTATCATATTATTTGTGAAAAACTGAATTTCATGTCATGTGTGCTAGTATTGAAATAATTTCGTCGT
This sequence comes from Bicyclus anynana, assembly GCF_947172395.1. NCBI lineage: Eukaryota > Metazoa > Arthropoda > Insecta > Lepidoptera > Nymphalidae > Bicyclus > Bicyclus anynana. The sequence continues at coordinate 1,437,342 of NC_069093.1, read as the reverse complement.
ATGATTTTAGCCGAAGGACGTTGGTGCTGTCGGGAGCACAGCGGCGTCTTTAGTTCACCTAGCACTCTCTAGTACCTATTAAAATATAATAAATATATATTAACAGCACTTCAAGTTACTACAAACTGTCTTTACATTAAACAAACACCTTGTAAGTAGATTTGTCTAGTTTAGGCTCTGCTACAACTAGACACATTTATTTAGGGACAGCTCTAGATTCCATGCATAATGTAGGAATGCATACAGGAGTATTTTTTACTTCAGGTTATGTTAGGTTACACCGCGCCCGGTGACGTCATCTTATCCCGCGCGGCGAGTGGCGCTCGTGCGCCCCTGGGATCGCGGCGCCCGTGCAACGCACTCCCTGCCCTATAGGTAAAGACGCCTCTGCTTAAAATCTATGCCCAAATCAGATTGCAATATTTTTAAATTGTATGTATCCTTAGAAGTAGAGTGAAACTCACTGGTGGAATCTGAGGTGGGCGTGATGACAGCAATGACGAGCAGAACGGTGAGCGTCCACCGCAGGAGTCGTGGCGGCCACTGCAACAACACACGGACGTTAGTACTCAATACATTGAACAACATTTACAACAGTCTGTAGAAATTAATTCATTGTCCGACCTAATCTTTGGAAAGGCTGAAAAAAATTGAGTTTTAACCATTCGCTGCCCGCGAGTATTTTATAGAAAAGTCCGTCTGCGTTGAAGAAGCCGACAGTCAGGGAATGCGGTTTTAATCTACCGTTGTGAGCCATTTAATAAATCTTTATATTCCTCTATCGCGCGGAGCATGATACATGATACTATTGCCCTTAGTTTACTTTATATTTTTTTACATGTCACGTAACGGATACGATGGGCGACCGGTCGTCCATTTAGGAGTCAAGTGGAGTTAAAGGGACTTTTACTTAAAGATAGGGGAGGTTGGTTTTAAAATTCAGACAAATCTGTAAGTAGTTCCGGCGTGTAAGGGTAATTTTTTTTTGTTCAAAAAATAAAATTTGTCATATCTTTTATAGTATGACCAATATTCCCATTCCCCTCCAACTAGTCAGAAAAGTCTTTGCCAGGATTGGGTACGACAATAGACAAACGGAGCGGGGATCGAACCACGCCTCGGTGATGAGTCCAACCGCTCTTACCGTTGAGCTATTGAGGCTTTAATTAATAAAAGTACAAACTCTCGCGTTTATAACATTAGTAGAACTAAGTTATAATTGAAGAAATTGAAACCGCGGGGCAAAGCAAGTGGGAAATAAAAACAGTTTTAGTGGGTAATTGGAATTCACTTTTTCGTTTTCACACCAGAATACTGTTGCAAGTTAGTTTAAAACTCATTGCAACAGTGCGCGGGGAAACTAAACGCAATGTACAAGCCAACTTTACCGCAGAGTTTTGGCGCGTTTACCATTTTCCCGGTTTTTCTTTTCGCGGGAAAGTTCTACTTGCGTTTGCATGAAAGAAAATCTGAACACATTTCGCGAAAATTTCCCAAAAGGTACTTGAAGACTTGTGTGCTCTGAGTTTTTGAATACATTAAATAGGTTATTACGAATGGGCTTTCGTTTTTTGCACTGTAATTTGTAATTTATAAACGCAATACTGAAGGATTTACATAATCCTTTATAGGTACGGTAGTTTTTGGTTTAACGCCCTTTACAAATTGTGTACCTTCTTTCTGCTCAATATTATAATGGCTATATATAATCTATACTAATATTATAAAGCTGAAGAGTTTGTTTGTTTGATTGAACGCGCTAATCTCAGGAACTACTGGTCCGATTTGAAAAATTCTTTTTCACTACTCTTGCTCAAAAACACTGTCATATTACCACTCCACAGCGGGGCTAAACAAGCATATTAGCCTCTAGGGGCTAAAGTAATTTTGTTTTTTTAATTCTTGTCTGTTACGAGTACTAGCCTACTATAAAAAGGAGGAGGTTTTATTCGAAAATTGAATCATTATAGGTAAGGCTCTGATTGTTTTGAAAAATAAATAAAAAAACTTTAAATTGGAAATAAATGCAGCGTTCTTGTCTGTGGAATGCGTTCATTCTTTTATTTAATTTTTATTGAAGACATGGGACATCCTTTACGGTGTAATACCTTTGCCTTTAACTCATGTGAAAAAAATAAAATTAAAAAGCGAGAATTTAAAAAACAAATAATACACACTTGATTTAATTCAGAAAATAATTGTAAATTTGTGACCGTAACTTTCATATATTTCAACATTAATTGTGATTGGTGTCTTTATCTACTCAGAATGGTGATCCTAATTTGGAGGTGGATGAAATTTTCAATCTGTTACCATCAAAGTCCAGACGCATTTCCTTGAATACTTACCTACGAAAAATTTAATAAGTGAAGAAAACAATAACAAATGGATTTACTTACGAAAGGAGTTTTTTAAACTATTATCTCCCACGTTTACCTCATATACTCGTTATCCATCTTCACAGTAGTCGGAAATTATGTTACCTACCGGGTAAAAGCATCTCCCGTAATATCCAAAATTGTAGACTTTGTACATTTAATTTTCAATTAAATAAATCATTGAATATTGAACTAAACTATTTTATTTTCTCGCAATCGTAGTGAAAAGCAGAGTGTAACACGCGGGGCTAAACCCATTATATACTCGGTTTATATTTAGGCGGCCCTCGACTTACGTCTCAGACCCTAAAAATACCTCGTATATAATGGGTCTTTTTAGCCCCTTGTATAACAATCTACTATTAATGTTAGATAACCCATTTATTGAGTTAGGCTATAGGCTATATATTATCCCCGTATTCCTACAGGAACGGGAACCACGCGAGTGAAACCGCGCGGCGTCAGCTAGTAGCTATATAATAGCTTGTGCTTCCTTTGCCTTTATAAATGCAAAAAAATATTTTTGAGATAAGACGGTACTTCCTTTTTTTAAGCTTTTAAGATAACTTTTCACCTCAGGATTTTTTTAATCAATCGAAAAATATACTTGAAGCGGTACATAGGTAGAAACTAGCTATTCATATGGAAAAGCCCCGTAACTAGGAGCAATATTATGGCAAAGGCTTAAGCTATAACAAGGGATCCTTAATTAGGCTCGGTTTGTAAATCGCCACTAAAATTAGCATTTTAATAGCACACATAGTGCCCTGAACTGATCTCTTATCGTTCACTAGTTAATCATAAAACTTTACGAGGTACCGTCGGCATAAACTTTCAAAAATGTGTATCATCACATCACATCACACTCATCACACTCGTATTATAAAGGCGAAAGTTTGTGTGTAAGTGTGTGAGTTTGTGTGTAAGTTTTTTTTTTATTCTTTTCAAGTTAGCCCTTAACTACAATCTCACCTGATGGTAAGTAATGATGCAGTCTAAGATGGAAGCGGGCTAACTTGTTAGGAGGAGGATGAAAATCCATACCCCTTTTCGGTTTCTACATGACAAAAAAGTATGTTTGTTCCTCTTTTACGCTGCGGCTACTAAAGTGATTTGGCTGAAATTTGGGAATTTCATCCCGGAAAAATCCATGGATCCCGCGGGATTTGTAAAAAACTGAATTCCACGCCGACAAAGTTGCGGACGTCCGCTAGTATTACATACAACACTACTGCTTGTATGTGATATACTAATTTATGTATATTACATAAATGGTGTTTTGTATTTTTAGGCTTGCGCGACCCATCTAGTACCTTCATTATTGCTTTCCATCAGGCAAAGTTGTTGTCAAATGCAGGATTATTATTATCTAGATATTATTAATTAAACTCGGCTGTTTTTCTCTGATAAAATAAGATTACATTATCCACGCAATATCTACCATAATCAGCTAATGTTTTCATATATTTTATGTTTTTATCGATTTTGATTATATTTTTTTGCTGACTGTACACTTCAAACAGGATTATCTTCAGGTTTTATTATTTGGTAACCAAAGTAACTACAATAGATAAAGGCTTAAATTCTAACGGAAAGTAGAGTCGCTGTAATTTTTGAATGTTATTAGGATTAGGAATCATATTTTTCCTCTTATTTCCTCTAACTCTAAATATATAACTAATTAACCATAAATATATAATTTTGGGTTACTTAATAAGGTGGGTTCAGGGTTAAAATATACTGATAACGATGATAGTGACTGACAATGCCACGAGCAAAGTCTATTCTTACATTATTTAATTTAGAATTCTGTGGGCTAATCTCGCCCATATCATATTATATTATTTCTATTTTATATATTATAGCTTAATCACATAGGCACATAATTAAATAATTACCTGAACTAAATAAGCATATTTATGTAAAATGTAATATTAATGACATTTGAATGGATATTATAATATAATGTATTAAATTATAGATATTACGTAAGTTTTAATTATGTGCCTATGTGATTAAGCTATAATATATAAAATAGAAATAATATAATATGATATGGGCGAGAGTAGCCCACAATTCCACTTAATTTATAACGGATAAGTAGGTAACCTCTTTCGTGTGGATTTTTCTCTTTAATCCAGACGTGTAGAGCGGTAACGACGTCATAAGAATTCAAAATGGAGTCACTCCAGTGAACTAAGTAGAATTTTATTATTATTTTATGTCTCGCCGAATCGAATTTCATGCAATTTCATAAGAATAGAATTTATGAAACTATGAAATGGAACTTTCTAGGTGACTGGATATTTAAATAACAAAAAGAATTTTATTCTTATAATTTTACTGTTTACGGGGGTTAAAGTACTAAAACGATTATAAATAACTAAAGTAGCAGATTTTTAATATCTCCATAAACATGGTCAAAGTTACCTTAACTATTTGAGATGTTTCTTAATGGATAAATGAAGTTTCTACGTAGAAGAATTTCACAAGTTGGACGTATAAATATTTTGCAACTTACTTTATCATCATCATCATCATCATCGTCATGTCAGCAGATGGACGTCCACTGCTTGACATAGCCATTGTAGGGACTTTCAAACATCACGATTCTGCCACCTGCATCCAGCGATGAAACTTACTTGATTCCGAATTATTAGTTATTTTTTTGGCAGGAACAAACCTCAATGTTATCATCAAAATATCATCCTTCTCTCTTCATGTTCACAAGCCGCACAGCCTAATCAACGAGTTAAAAACTATTTAACCGTAGCTGAGATGCGGAGGTAGTAGAAAATAACTAATTAATTAGTTGTAAAAACCAGCAAAAACCAGCCGTTGGTCTGTTCAAGCCACATGCAGAGGAATAAGGACAAAGCCCGGAGCAGTTTTAATTTTAAAATCACCACAATAGGGCGGTGGGACACAAAAAAAGTAATTAAAACGAATGCAAAAGGTCCGTAAGTAATTTCTCCTAAGATTAAAATTTCTCAAGCCTTTTCATGGCGCGCACTAATGAAACACCGTCCGAATACTAAACTTTTCCTAACAGAATGATCGGGCATTTCTCTTTTAATCCTTATGGATCGTTGTTATTATCTTTGTTACTTTGAAAAAGGATTAAATTTAGAAAAAAAAATCGGTAAAATTCGGTAAAAATTTTCAGCTTCGACTTTTGAGTTTAGAGACCTTGGGGATCACGTTAACCCTTCAGTCCCATCATGATTTAACATTGTAACCCTAGAAATGGAAAACGCAGCAAAGACGTACACACTAAGACTAAGCGGGCGATATATTAACAAATGCACAAAATGAACGTAGAATCAAGTGAAATCGTGATTTATCGTAGAACAAACTGCACACCGCGGTCCAGTGCTGGTATTGTGGAGCGGACGCAAGGCCAAATGAAAGGAATGGAGCGGACAAAAACTGCACAGACCAGCTGTTGTTCAGAGAACTATTTATTAACCCTATTTGCGCGTGATATGTTAATTTTACCACACTCACCGAAAAAACGTTAATAATTCGTTAATCAATCGTCGATAAGTTTGCGCCTTTTAGTAGCAGCCCCTATATTCCTTCGCATAAGCTGAAAGGACAATTCCATTCAGCAAGAAGAGGAAAAAACCAGCTGCTGTTCAGAGAATTGTTTACTAACCGGCCCGGCGGCGATATCTTGCCACCTCTTGTTTTATCAATATTATAAGCCAAGTGTCTGTATTATTTACAATATTTTACCAACTTCCAAAATGGAGGAAACAGAATGGACGGCCAATGGATGACCAATTAAAAAAAAAATGGCAGCAAATAATAATAAAAAAAAATATATTGCCAATTGATGATTTATATGTAGTTCCCATTCCCGTGGGAAGAATAAAATATATAGTTAATTCGTGAATATGTTGGTAATGTCTGCATTAGAAAAATAATTTTTATAATCAGGGAGTATTTTTGAGTTAAATCGTACCCAATTAACAATCGAACAACGATGTATATTTTTTATAGTCTCTGTATTGTTCTACTCTGCGCCCGCGCATGTTATAAGGTCACTTTGTACTGATAGGTTAGCTCTCAGATTGTCTCAGTGCTGGACACACTAGTAAGGTAAAATACTACATCACCAACCCATTTTATCAATATAACTTACTAACAGACGACCCACGATTTCCCCGCATAGTTCCCGTAAGAATCATCATCATCACATCAGCCGATGGATGTCCACTGCAGGACCCTATGTCCTGCAGCATCGGCTGATGTGAGGATCCCTTTTGTAGGGACTTCCAAATATCACGATACTGAGCCACCTGCATCCAGCGAATCCCTGCTACTCGCTTGATGTCGTCAGTCTACCTGGTGGAGGGTCGGCCAACACTGCGCTTACTAGTGCGGGGTCGCCATTCCAGCACTTTGGGACCCCAACGATCATCGGCTCTTCGAACTATGTGCCCCGCCCATTGCCGTAAGAATACGGGTATTAAATATAACCTATTATATGTTATAGCTTTCTAATGATAAAAGAATTTTCAAACTTGGAAATAGATCCAGAGATTGAGCCCAATTTAGATTTTCTTAATTGGTCCAAGTCTGGCTGGTGGAAGGCATCGGCCGTGGCTAGTTACCACCCTACCGTTTACCGGCAAAGACGTATCGCCAAGCAATTTAGCGTTTCGGTACGATGTCGTGTAGAAACCGAAAAAAGTTTTACATCTTACACCTAACAAGTTAGCCCGCTTCCATCTTAGATTGCATCACCACTTACCATCAGATGAGATTGTTGTCAAGGGCTAACTTGTAGAAAAAAAAAATTGTTGCTCGTAATATTAACTTTTCTAACTCGTATGATCAAATTATGAGAATATGTGTCACACGACAGTGGGAGATGATAAATGAACTGGCGGATGGGTATTTTGACGATATTTTCAGACCCGACCTGACTGATACGGTGATTTATGGCGAGGCCATTTTTTGGTATGATTATGCCTTTATTTGCATGCATTTACACTCACGACGACATGTTCTCCACCCACACTAAGCAATTTATGATGAACTAGCCGACGCATCTTTAACCTCCGTAGTTCCCCTTCCCGTGAGAATAGGGATAAAGTAGCCTTAGCCTGTGACACTCACAAATAACGTGGCTTTCTAGTGGTAAAAGAATTTTCGAAATCGGTCCAGTACCTCTTGTATAGATTTCACTACAAAACATTATTGCACAAATTCAGTAACACCACAAAACGTGACTTAGACTTCACACACGTAGAGAATTAAAAAAAAAATTTGGTATGGAGGTTTCTTCGCGATATTTTTACTTAACCGTTTGAAGCGCGTATTTATATTGTTAAAATACACATAACTGAAAATTTGGAGGTGCATGCCCCGGACCGGATTCGAACTTATGCCCTCTGATTCGAAAGCAGAGATCATATCCACTGGGCTATCACGTCTTGTTTTTTTTTTACCTTCTTACTTATAATGCTTAATTTATACAGTTACTAAAGATTTTAGTTGCTGCATTGCATGTAGTATACGCTACCTATTGTAGAAATACTAATGTATTACGCATGTAAAATTTTTGTAATCTGACCTCGTTATAGGCAACACTTTTCCATGGAAAATCAAAATTATACCAATTCTTTAAAATTAAGGAATATTCTCGATTTAAATTTATGCCAGCTAAATCTACCATAAATATTTTGAGCAAATTCAGCAGCTGCGCTGCAGCAAAATTGAATGTTGCCAAGCTCACAAAGAGTCGGTCGGGCTTGTTAATTTTTTATCATCAGAGGTTGGATGCAGCTCAGAAACAACATTAGGTCGGCGGATACATTTCCAATGAGACACCTTTTTTGTGCAGCTTGACCCAAAATCGAGATTAGGGATGGGACACGCAAAATTATAAATGTTATCGATAACTTTCGGTATCATCCTCTGCTATCAAACAATCAGTTTATAGTCAAGCGACTTATCACAGATTTAACTGAATATAAAAAAAGCTTTAGATATTGGATAGAAGCAGGTGTTATTTTGCGGAAGTTCCTCATGAATATATAATAATTAATTTATTTTGCTATTATCCGCGAAAAACCGACAAACCCATGCAACAACGTTACCCAGGTCCGACAAAATCCTCTCTACGTAATAACGTATACCTATTCTCAGCAAAAAAAAGGACAAATCCTAGTGGAAACGTTATGTCGCGACAAAACCCTTTATATACTATTTGAAGCTCAGCTTAGCTTTCTTTACCTACATACTCGTATTCTAAGTGTCGGCAAAGAAATGTAGCTTTTTGTCTCATCCGAGGAATACTACTGATAAGCTTGTGTCGACCCATGCAGCATTGCTGTGTAACGTGAAGCATGAAGCACGTGGCTTGTGAAGCTTAACGTTGAGTCCATCAACTTTAAGCTAAATGACCCTTTGAAATGGGACGGCACATTTCCTCGAATGTCCTGCGAAGTTTAACTTGTTCCATGGCATAACAGTTTTTAGTATAAATAGCACATTTTTTTTGTTATGAAGTCGTTTGTTTTTTTTTATTATATTCCACAGATTGTTATACATTGCTAAAACATTAACAATGTTGTATTAAAGTTTGCCTCGGTTTCCTCTTGACACATTGATACATCGTTAACAGGTTTACCATATATATTTTTGCATATAAAGAAGTGAGTCCAATCAAATGTGTCAATAAATGCTACCTATAAAATTTATTAAGAACTTGATTATAAATAATCTAATGGCTGTCGACCATGGACACTGGCCTTGGTTGGCCAGTTTTACTTTATTTTGATCAGTTATCAAAAATATAAGTTCGACGAACGTCTGGAACTTGTTTAAGTTTTTTTTTGCCTATAACATAATTTTTTGCAAGTAAATATATAAACTGATATTTCTTTTAAACAATTACACTTTTTATGATGCCATAGGAATTTATCACGTTAAAAAGAACGAAAAACAAATATTCTTGGAAGTAGTCTAAAGACCTAAGCACTGTTTATTTTGTAATAAGGTATATTCCTAAATTAGGCCTAAACTGCGTGATGTGTCATAAATCGTCAAGACATTTTTATATCGCACTAGATTGGTAAAAAACTTGTTTATATCGATATTTTACTAAAAATCGTTTAAGTCAGCCAATTTTTTTCATTAACATAAATGCTATATTCGCCTGTTAAATATACATCAACTTTGAATCCAAGGTTCATAACACATTATAAAAAGGTCACTACATTTTTTGATTGTACGTGTTAATATACTATTTTTATTATAATTTAGATATGTTACATAACCGTGTCGTTTTAAATATCGATTGTATTAAAATTTAAATTAAATTATTGTATTAACTGATCAATTCTATATTTATTTCTCATCAAGTGGAAAAATGTAGTATTTAATAATAGATATTGACATCGTAGATTGGTAAAAATACATTCGGATTTTAAAAGTTCAATTTAATCACGTTGCATTAAAAATTCGAGTTTTATTTATGGTTAAAAAACAAAGCTTGTTTATAAGAGATTACTTTAACAATAAGACTGTCTTAGCAGTTTTTTGTATTGTATATATTTTTGTAGAATAAAAGTTTTTTTTCATAAATCGATATTAAAACACTAGATGGCCCATCCCTAAGCCATGATACGTTAGCCAAATGGTACTGCAGAACGCTGCCGTATCGAGATAATTTGGAATTAGCACAGTTCTGTGTGTATAAAATATGCATAGATCATAATGGACTTATTTTAGGTCACAAGCGAAAGCAGTTTGCTACCTTTTACATTATTTTAAACTTTGAAATTGGGTCAGAATGGGGTTGAAGTGGGTAGTTTAATAGGCATTAGCCTCAACTATTTTCTGTTATTAGCTAACTACGGCAAAGCCAAATGGAAGGGTTGTGATTATTTGTTTGGTTTGATATTTTATATGTTAGTGAAGAGATAGATATTTTATGTTTTATCGCGTTTTTTAGTCGCGTTTGTGAAACTGAAGGAGCGTCGGAAAATCAGTGTTTTTGCTAAAATACGAAGCAGTATTACTTCCCCTGTATGACTTTAATGAAATTAATGACGCATTTCTGCTATGCTGGTATTCCTTTTGCTTAAACACTCAAAGACGTAATGGTAACTGTCGAATAATTTCTACATTTAAACCAAACAATCTTCCTGAGCAAGTATTTATAACAATAAAAAAGCGGGGAAGAAGGCGCGTAAAAGCGTATTTTACTCTTGGTAAGGTGCTACGTTTTGCTATTTAGCAAACATACACTTGGTTTCTATTGATTTATGCATAAGTCAATGTAGATGTGTGCAAATCAAACATTATATTATTTCTAATAACTAATAATAAAAGGGCTGAACGTAATATGCTGGTCGGTATACAACGTTTTTTCTGGAAACAATTTTCTGAAAGGTTTGGTCTCGTTATAAGTGAATTAGAATTGTGATAAGACCCAAAAATAGATACGTGAATGAATCGATATAATTTATTGTCGATGATAATTTTTATAAGAATATCTATAATTTAATATGTTTTACTTTGCTATTCTCCTATAGATTTTACAAAATGTTTTGAATGCGAATAGTTGAACATCTGTAGAAGTAGAGAGGTTTCGACAATGAGTTACCGTAAAGGAATATAAAAGAAAAGCCATTACTATTTGTAAAACAAAATACATTGAATGATGTTAAATGTATCTTTTAATATTTTAAATAACTTTGATTCATACCTGATATTCATTGTTGATGTCAGCAAAATGATCCAGATACTCTTGAAATCTAGTGACTGAATCTAATTATTATAATAATGCCTATTTGCTACGCTCTTGCTAACCTAACCTAACCTAACAAGCTATTCTGTAATGCAATTATATATATGCACTTTTGCGTAAAATAATTGTTTTTTACAGTTTTTTCATGTACTATCTGCGCCATAGACCCAATGGACGAGTATTATACTACATAATTATTCAATAAAGAAGCTGATCCAAATGGCCTCTAAGCACCTTTATCATTAAGGAACTCATCAATAGTGTAGTAACCTCGACTAAGTAAATGTTTTTAGCACATTGCTAAAACTATGCATTGGCAGGTTCATCACTGAAACTCAAAATAATATAGTTTTATTCTAATATTTTCGGATAATATTACGTTTATCGATATCGATGTTTACAGTATCGATTTTCAGTTGTAAATGTACATCCCTATTCTAAACTTTGTTAAAACATTGGTTTTGAACAAGGGTTGAAAGCTCCACGCCTATTTAAAGTTGTGAAAATTTTCATTGAGAAGTGAATTTGAATTGAATTTTCCACACGTCACTGGCAACGGTTAGTGCAAAGTTTATTAGGGTCGTGGGTTCAATTTTGAAGTTGCTAAGTGTTCGTGGAAATATATTTTATTATTACGTTTATTCAACTAGGTATATTTAATTATTATGATATGGTACAAGTAACAGATCATTGTTTAGATCATCTTTGCATCACAACATACAAAGAATTGAGTTGTACAAAAATGGTCAAAAAACAATGGTGATGAATTGAAGTATGAGTATGAAGTACTTAATACCTTTCTTATAAGTAATTTGTGACACCTCTAACAGTATAAACACTAACTGAATTAAACCTAGTAGTAGTAGGTACCTAGTTTATTAAATTTACGTGATTTAGATACAAAGAAACTCTATACGAATTGAAAATACATAGTTTTTTAGGTCCAGCGATGAAGTTAATCGAGTGATGACAAGGATAAAATTTAGAATAACATCGTCGTTATTAACCCATATTCGGCTCACTGCTGCTGTGCGAGTTTCCTCTCAGAATGAGAGGGGTTAGGCCAATAGTCCACCACACTGGCCCAATGCGGATTCGCGGATTTCACACACGCAGAAAACTAAGAAAATTCTCTGGTATTCCTTGACCGTTTGATGCACGTGATATATAATTTCTTAAAATGCACACAACTGAAAAGTTGGAGGTGCATGCTCCGGACCGGATTCGAATCCACACTCTCCGGAACCGGAGGCAGAGGTCATATCCACTGGGCTATCACGGCAGAATAATATTAAAATTGCTTAATCGTTAGAAATCATGAAAAATTGTAGTTTGTTTTACTTTTCAATAACAAAACAATTCTCGCACGAGTGAGAGAAATATCTATTTGTACGCATTGTAAATATTTGCTTAGAAATTGACAAGTAACACAATTTGCAGCAATCAGAGCGCGACGAGCGGACACGCAGGCGCGGCGCAACTTACGATCGAGTTGACGCTAATTGTTGATCATTTAGCAGTCCGTTTGTATTTCAAGATGGCAATCGTTACGCTGGAGTTACGTTGGGGTGGTGTTTACGTCAGTTGTGAGACTGTACGTCAGACGTGGGGTTTTGTGTCACACTTGAGACTTGACGTCAGAGGTGAGGCTTTGCGTCAGATGTAGAACTTTACGCTAGAGGGGAGAGTTAATCATTCGCTGCCCGCGAGTATTTTATCGAAAAGCCCGTCTGCGTTGAAGAAGCCGACAGTCAGGGAATGCGGTTTTAATCTACCGTTGTGAGCCATTTAAAAAATCTTTATATTCCTCTATCGCGTGGAACATGATACTGTGCTCGCCTATTGCCCTTAGTTTACTTTATATTTTTTACATGTCACGTAACGGATACGATGGCTGACCGGTCGTCCATTTCGGAGTCAAGTGGTTGGTACGATGTGAGACTACGTAGAAGAGTTACGTCAGGTCAGATGCGAGACTTTACGAGATACGTGGAGACTTGTTTTCGAGGCATGGGGAAGTAACGCAACAAACTTTTTAACTCTGTCTTATTGCCAATAATTAAACATAATCAAATCAGATATTCGATTGTTAAGTTTATAAACATCTTTGAAACTTTTAAATAAAATGAAATGTAATTTTATAAATACTAAGCTATAATAAATCTCAACATTCTTATCAAATCTATTAACAATTTGACAGTTTAAAGAAAGACAAAACCAAGTAAAACTGAGAGAAAAAAGAAAAAGAAAACTATGAACATGAAATGGTAACACAAACAATAATGTGAAATTGTTTAACTGAGTAAAGAGAAGAAAAGTAATCTTTGATTTTTTTTTTAATTTGGCGTTAATATTAATAACTTTAAACATATAATTAGAAGCGTTGGATCATTCTGTTATAGATACCGAAACGCCTTAAGTTAGAAACATACGATGATAAATTTTTAGCTTATAAAATGACCAATCTATCTCTAGAGCACAGGGTCCTGCTCTATAGCCGAGAACGCAGTTCCCTAAATTAGGACCATATCGGTAAGTACAGTCGATAATCGCTTTACTGTCGTGATGACGTCACGAAAGTTACACGATAGCTGAGGGGACGATTTGCTGAACAACCCGTGTCGGTCATAACTGTAACGAGCGAAGACTTAACATCTGTTTTTGCTAAAGTACTACAGCTAGTGCCTGCAGGAGCTAGACATACCTTACAAGCTTTTATTTAACTTGTAATTAATGTATGTATGTTTTTTTTTATTCTTTATATGTTATCCCTGGACTACAATCTCACCTGGAGGTAAGTAATCTAAGATGGAAGCGGGCTAACTTGTTAGGAGGAAAATGAAAATCGACACCCCTTTCGGTTTCTACACGACATCGTACCGGAACGCTAAATCGCTTGGCGGTACGTCGTCGGTAGGATGGTAACCAGCTGGGGATCGAACCCAGGACCTCCAGCTATGGTTGCCTTCGTCAATTATATTTATTTGCTCTTATTTCATAATCGGTTGGTACAGAATTGGTGGGTAGATGCTTGCTTCACGTAACATTACAACGTAATTATTATGTAAATTTGTTACACATTTTTGCACAATTTGCACGATGTGACAATAATACGAGTACATTGCAATCGCAGACAGCTAGACTCAGTTGTCAAGGTGGAAATATTTCAGTTTGTAACGAACGGCCTGTAGGGCCAGACCTGCGATACTTTGGCAACCAAAAAAAAACTAACTTCAAAAATAATCAACCTGCACGTCAGAAAAGGATATAGAAGGTTAGCCAAATACTAAAAGCACTTCGAAAATCTTACGATTTGAGCGTAATGTAATGGAATGGGAGGGTAGAATTGATATTGAAATAGTGGTAGAATTGTGCAAACCAAGAGGGCGCCGCGAATAACCTAATAACAAAAGCGATGACGTGAGTGTGGTTTGCCTAAACAGACAAAAACGTGAGGTTGTTGAAAAAAGAGAAAAAAAAACAAGAAAGAGAGGCTAGATCAATTTTGCCCCTAACAGCTGTCAACTTCGCATCTCGCAAATTTCAGTCGACATTAAAAATCCCGTCGTTTTGTCGTGGTATATACCCGTTTAAATAATATTCGGAATGGGAGGGTCCCAAAGTTACAAAATACGTAACCCATAAACTTTAGTTTTCGAGTTACGAGCGCGATTGATTTTTTACTTATTTTGAAGGAAATAATCTCTTAATTAAGCGCTAAAATTTTCTTACAATTTCAGTAAATAAATAAATAAATGATTTATTGAGCAAAAACATTTTTCATACAAAAACCTATAGGTTGAAACGGCAGTTGTGCTAAAATCTATAAAAGATTTTGCGTTAAAACTACCGTCTCCTTACGAACGAAGATTACAATATTTTAATCTGTAGTACATGTACAATTAAAAACTTGTTATTAAATATAACAAGTTTTTATTAATTAAGCCAAAGCATTAAAAATTGCTTTTAAAATTTGTAGTTTTTTTTCCACCGCTAAAAGCGAAAGAAGTAAATAACCATTTATTCTTCCTATTATGTAATCTACCAAACGTAATCGGTCCCCATGACGCTTTAGTAACTGCAAATTTAGCATTCAAGGGAATCAAAGTAAAACCCGAAGTCAACGTATCATGGAATTCCGCTATTTATTAATATAAGTAGGATGTCTACATTACTTTCCTTTACTTAAGTTTCTACATTCTCCAGATATAGCGATCTGCGGCGGTGGTGAAAATATAAAAATGTGCAGACACACAAATTAACTGGAGTGTTAAATGCAACGATTTCACACTCCGCCAGCAGTTTCTAAACGTATGCTAATTTTATTTCTTTATACGGATTTTATTTCGCATGGTAAAATATTTTTTTCTTTTTCTTTTTGTTAAATATACAAAGGAGGAAAAATTGACGTATCATAAGTGCTTGTAAACTAAACTTACTTATTAAACTACTTCTAATATTATTGTAATTATGGTATTGCCTTTTTATTGTTCTTGACAAGTTGGCCCTTGAATACAATCTCACCTGATGGTAAGTGATGAAGCATTCAAGATGGAAGCGGGCTAACTTGTTAGGAGGAGGATGAAAATCCACATCCCTTTCGGTTTCTACACGACATCGTACCCGAACGCTGATTCGCTTGGCGGTACGTCGTTGTCCATAGGGTGGTAACTAGCCACGGTGGTGGTGAATGGAACGGAAAAAATTCAATCTACTTAATATTAAGTACGGTACGAACACCAACGATTAGAATGTAGGCGGTATTTTTTAACTGGTAAAGTGTTTTTCAGATAGCATGGGTACGGTGACAGTTGCTCTAAGTCGTTCATAATACGTACTGTTATCGTTGGCAAACTTTTAAGAGTGATACGAACCATGATAACTGAAAAACACTCTAGGAGACCGGCACCCGAACTGGTAGTCCATGAGGATTCCTTCCACACAAAAAAGAGTGTTGCTATTATAAAGCGATAAATTACAATAATATACAATAATTATTTTGATTTACAACTTCCTTATTAAATGCGAAATCTGGTTTGAATACCACCAAACATATTATTTCTCAATGGGATATTCGTCAATAACACCGACTAGTATTGGCGCATACGTTTGAAATAGGTATTTTCTGTTTCTTTTTATTCAAATATCCGGGAGACTCTCCTGATTATAAAAGCGTACAATTACAGTTGATATCTTTTGACATTTAATTGTATAAAACAACAAAAAATGAAATAGGTTGTCATCATCATTGACAACCCATATTCGTCTCACTGTAGCGCACGAGTCTCCTCTCAGAATGAGAAGGGTAAGGCGATAGTCCACCACACTGGCCCAATGCGGATTGGCAGACTTCACAGACGTAGACAATGGAGAAAATTCTCAGGTGTGCAGGTTTTCTCACGATGTGTTTCCTTCACCATTTGAGACAAGTGATATTTAATTTCTTAAAATGCACACAACTAAAAAGTTGGCCCCAGATTTGAACCTACGCCCTCCGGAATTGGAGGCAGAGGTCATATCCACTGGGTTATCACGGCTCAAGGTATTATTACAATATAGTATATAGTAATTCAGGAAAACATAATTTTCATAAAGCTATAGAGACATAAACGTATAGAGAATTTCTATAAAGCGAGTTATTCCTAAATATTCCGCAAGTGAAACTAACCGAGAGCAATTTTCCGTATTCCGCACTTTATCTCAGGCTTCGGGTGTAAGATGCAGATGCTCTTAAATTCCGCCAACACGTCGCGCTCATAAATCAGAAAGCTCGTTACAGTGCTAATGCAAATTTTGTTGCTATTTTCAGTTCACCATGATATTGTTTTTTTTCAGGACATAATATAGACCTCAGAATTACATCACATCACATCACACTATTACAAAAAGGCGAAAGTGTGTGTGTAAGTCTGTATGTTTGTTCCTTTGCACTGCAGCTACTGAAACGATAATACACATAACTGAAAAGTTGAAGGTGCATACCCTGGACCGGATACGAATCTACGGCCTCTGGAATGGGAAGCAGAGGTCATATCCACTGGGCTCTGATCGATCTGAATTATTTAAACGATAATAATCGTGACGTGACGACGTTTAATACAGTCTTCATGGGTAATTCCACACGTTTCACGTGTAGAAGATCGATAGAAGAACATTTCTTAGAAGTTAGAAGAATCTGGGACCTTTAACCCAGGGCTGAAATTATTTTTCGTTGTATTTGCGCAATTTATGGATTGTTTTATTATTAAAATTATATAGCGAAAATCAAAAAGAACAGTCGATAAATAAACAAATTCATATTGTTTGGATTGCAAACAAGATTATATAAAGTCTATTGAGTCAACTAGTTAAAATTAAACTTTACTTCTCTAATCTGTATAGTCAATTTACAAGATGAACTGACACATTCCAAACTGTTCTAGCTCGCTCTTTTTCATCAAAACCTACCTAATACCCCCATCAAGGCGCACTTATGGACAGATCCCGACAAATTGAAAACTAAGGCCACTCTATCCCATTTTAAACACGCTTTATGTTTTGGTGAAAATCGAATTTCTAGGGGCATAATAAATAAGGCAAGCCATTGTTGTTCCATCTTAAAAAGGGATGTTTGAGATTTTAAAGAATACGCCGTAAAATCGACGAAATGAACTTTTTATGGGCGGATCAAGTTTGAAGGGATTTTACTTTACAATTACTCGTAACTGTGAGCTTAGATTGTTTTATGAGTTTGAGTCTATGCAGAGTAAGTATACCTTGATTTATTTTGTTCACGTGGATTTCTATCATTTTGATCATCATAAATTCAAAATTCAAATTCAATATTCATTTATTAAGCTATAAGCTTATTAATTGTAATTAGTCTATGTAGAGTATAGTATACATTGCTATTATTATAATATGATTTATTTTGTTCACGAGGATTTATATCATTATCATCATCATATCATTTACAATGATGTCTCATGAATATGTTGCTATAAGCCTATTAATTACAATTAGTATATGAAGAGTATAGTATACCTTGCTACTATTATAATTTGATTTATTTTGTTCACCAGGATTTCTATAATTATGATCATCATATCAGGTGATGGACGTTTACGGTGATGTCATATGAATATGTTATATGCCATAACCTTATTAATTATAACATAATTTTTATGTAAAAAATAACTACTAAGTTTATTCCCGGCTCTTTTTATAAAATTTGATTTCCATTAGAATCATTCTTGGTTAGATTTAACTATTAAAAAAAATATTTTTCTAGATTCTGTTTTACGACTTGTTTTACGACATTTTTAATGTTCATACTCATCTTAAATTACAGGTTTCTTAATAATCTTTGCGCTAAACAGCGGACAGACATATTGACATGGCGAAACTATAAGAGATTACGGAACCCTAAAAGCTCCGTAGTCCACGGTGATATTATATGTGCTTACTTAAAATAATTTAAATGAATTTGATTTGATTTAAAAAAGTGAGAAAGTACGAGTATACGGTGATAACAAAAATATAACTGTATTTAATGAATAATAGATGAAACATTATCACAGTGTGTGAAGTCTACCAATCCGCATTAGGCCAGCGTGGTGGACTATTGGCCCAACCCCTCTCATTCTGAGAGGAGACTCGAGCTCAGCAGTGAGCCGGATAATGATGATGTATTTTATAAGTAATGGGTTTTTCCATCTAAGATTACTCGAAATCCAGTGAGCCAACTGTTTTCGTCAATAAAGTACAAAATTCGTCAAACTGTTCATTATGTCATTTAACTTAACAAACTCTTACGCATGTTAAGCAATTATATCACAGCTGTGTTGCCCAAATCCAGGGTACTGGTTGCGTTTCAGTACAGTTATCCAACCGGTCGACCGACCAGTCGATTGACGGGTTTGTCTTTTCGTTGGAAAGTAAAAGTTCTTGCGGGTTCTAAATAGAATAGTTACGTAATTAATGTCATGTATTGAAGGTAATTTAGAGCAATATATTTTTTACTGATGTGGTAAGATGGAAGATTTCAGTTTGCTGCATATACAGTGTTCCGTTGAATATATTCTTTGAATGCATTTTTTATTTTTACGTAATTTTGACAGTTGTTTTATAGTCTGGCTTTAGTATTTATGATTGAGAAGAAAAAAATGGCACGTACATTGCGTACAATACATCGTAGATAAAAAGATATTGGTGAATGGCTTCAGCCGTGGCTAGTTATCACTCTACCGACAAAGCCGCAAAGCGATTTAGCGTTCCGGCACGATGTCGTGTAGAAACCAAAAGAGGTAAAGTTTTTCATCCTCCTCCTAACAAACCGCTTCCATCTCAGACGGCATCATCACTTACCATCTGGTGAGATTGTAGTCGAGGGCTAACATGTAGAGAATAAAAACATCATAGCACTTTTAGTTTAGTTCGAATCCTGGGGCTATGAAATCAGCATTTCATTATCTAAAAAAAATTCAGCACAATTCCCAAGTTCGAACGAAGTAGGAAAGTTGGTGATGTTACACACTCGTGTCTCGGAGAGCAATCACGCAAACCCGCATTGAGGCAGCGTGGCGGGTTTAAGGCCTATATTTCGTCTTCTGTAAAGAGAGACACTGTATAGTGGACCGTTAAAATTGGCTAATGGTTCGAAAAGCTTATGGTCGTTAACTTTCCATTTTATTAATTACCCGTTAAAGATAAAAGAAAGTAACTTTATTCATTTAATCGTTGTTTAAGGACCTTATAAAAATAAAATCAGCATTAAAAGTTCATTAATAAATTAAAGTGGCTCTGAATGGAGGCGGTTAACACCTAAAAATTTATTAAAAATCATTTGGAATTAGCATCTCCATTCATTTACAAAATAATTCGGATTATCTAATTTTTTTTTTATTCTTTACAAGTTAGCCCTTGACTACAATCTCACCTGATGGTAAGTGATGATGCAGTCTAAGATGGAAGTGGGCTAGCTTGTTAGGAGGAGGATGAAAATCCACACTCCTTTCGGTTTCTACACGACATCGTACCGGAACGCTAAATCGCTTGGCGGTACGTCTTTGTCGGTAGGGTGGTAACGAGCTACGGCCGAAGCCTCCCACCAGCCAGACCTGGACCAATTAAGAAAACCTCAATCAGCCCAGCCGGGGATCAAACCCAGGACCTCCGTCTTGTAAATCCACCGCGCATACCACTGCGCCACGAAGGCCGTCAAAATCATCTTCATTAATCAATAACAGCATATTATAGACTAGCGGCGCCCGCGACTTCGTCTGCCCTATTTAGACCTCTTTAATCCAGCCCTTACAGTAGTATCGCTGTTAAAATGGAGTAACTTCTGCCGTTTTCCAAACATTTTCCTTCACTGCTCTGCTCCTATTGATCGTAGCGTGATGAAAAGTATACTATAACCTGCCCAGAAGTATGAAGAATATTTGTAACAAGTTTCGTTAAAATCCGTCGAGTATGTTTTGTTTCTTTAACGAACATACAGACGGA
This sequence comes from Bicyclus anynana, assembly GCF_947172395.1. Taxonomy (NCBI): domain Eukaryota; kingdom Metazoa; phylum Arthropoda; class Insecta; order Lepidoptera; family Nymphalidae; genus Bicyclus; species Bicyclus anynana. Next base: position 1,416,711 of record NC_069093.1, on the reverse strand, counting down.
TAGACAGACAAAAATAATACTGATTGCATTTTTGCCGTCAGTATCGATCACTAATAACTGATAGCACGCCATTTTTTGACTGTAACGATCGCTACCAGATGTTAATGATAATAATCTTTATAATAATGATAATATCAATTATTATCATCTAGTCCGGGAACTTTTTTTACAACTGATTACTATCAAATTAATTCTTTGTGAGTAGCTTCATCTCGATGAGACGATCAACTTTTTTATTTACGAAAATTTTTGATTCTAAGTTATTAGGAAATGAAAATTTCTGAGCGTCGGAACGAGATAATGTACCACGCTATTTGTAGGACATTGTGGCTGGTTAGTAAAAAATTTTAATAACCCCGTTATTGGTACAATTTGGGAGGGGGGTAGTTTACCAAAAGTTACAAAGCTTTAGCTTTAATGTTTTATTATTTCCTGTGACCGCCATATGGTCGCCATTGACGGTCAATTATTCTCACGTTTCTGAAAAGCAAACGGCAGTACCCACGCGGCATACTATACACGTCATGTACGCAGTGACCAACACACGATCAATTATAGTCGTGGGTGCTAAAGAAATGTGAGAATAATTGACCGTTTGTGGCTAGCGATATCTTTGCCAGTGGGGTGATAACTAATGGTAACTAGCTTGGTATTCTGTAGGTAATTCTTGTCTCTTTTATAAGGAGTAGGCTTTTCATATAGGCTGATAATAAATGATGAATGGGATATAACCTCAATCCGAAAACCTGCTTGAAGGGACAGCAATACGCAAAAGTACTGCATGCAGGTAGCACGTTTGACGTAAGACTTGCGATAAATGTCAATGAGGTCCGACGACTGGTCGCCAAACCAGTTTGAATTTAAACGTTACTAACTTCTTGTTACCTACGTACTAATTAGTGAAACCACAATTATTGTACCTTTCAAGTATTTAATTTAGGCAGTTTAATAAGGCCACCGATCAATTCTTGGATATTTTTACTACTATTTACCTATTAAAGTCTTTCTTTTATACCTATGAATCAAAACTTGTACCAAAAGTAGATAGAAAAAAATGTAGTTCGGAGTTATTTTGGTTCTGCTCTTTCACTGTATGAATCTGTACTGAATTACAAATCTGACAAGTTTTGCTTGTACGTATATTTTCTATGGTGTTGTTTAGCCCATTAATTGCCTAGGCTATTTATTATAACAAAAATCTATGGGCTATCCATTTTGAGGAGGCTCTATAACAAAAAGATATACGAAACTTTCACGCGAGTAAAACCGCGGGGCTTAGCCAGTGTGTTTATAATAATAATCTAAGTTTCACACAAAAACGTATGGCGTAAGGTTTGCTATCATGGAACACATTTAAATTTTACTTTAAAAATACCTTAAAACCGTGGTGAAAACATAAATGACTGTGGGTCAAGTAAGGGTGAAATAAATAAAAAAGATAACATTTCATTAAAAAAGGGCTCCATCAAGTTGAGTAAACACAATTAAATTGCTCTACATTTAACACGCCATTAATAAAAAATACAAACTCAAGCATGAGCCTCGATTGTTTTTATTTTTGGGCACCTAAATGTAAGGCAATAAATTATTTTCTGCCCGCACTTAATATTCAGGCCTCCGTGCCCACGTTTGGCACCCCTGACATTAATCTACTAATTAGGTCGACTACAAACGGAGCGTTAAAATGCTGCAATTAGTCTCCGATGATTATTATTTGCAATTGTCAACGTATTACGTCGGTTGTAATTGTCGAGTCATATTAATTGTATTATTTATTTATTTATTTATTTGTTTGTTATTCAACATACAACACATTGAAATAAACTTATGTAGTTCAGTAATTATTTTTTGCTTCTATATCGCATAATTGTTTTTAAATAAATAAATTTAATATGAAATTTAAAATGCATATAAAATTCATAACATCTTTAGCTATTAATCACCAAAGGAAGTCGCATTTCATAGACATTTACACAACTCAATTGTGATTTCTCAACGATTTCAAGGAATCATCTCCTAGTTATTCCAATTACTACTGATATCCAACATAATATATTTTCGTCGATTTTTTTAAAACTTTTTAACGTTCAGTTTGCAAACAGCTTACCAAAAGAGCGGTGCGCCCACTTATTATCTCCTGACCATTTCCGCATTCAGAATAAGTTCGCCAAATTAGCTCATACCAACAGTATCAGTCTTAGTTGATTGAAAAATAATAAGATAATTAATAATAATGACTTAAAACCTGTTAGTTACTATGTGCGTCAGTGACATCGTCATCATTTATTGTACCTGTTTTAATGGCACCGTTCACAAGCAAGCTCTATCTACTGGTAATAATAAGAGCATATATTATACTCACCTAACTCCTCCAATGCGATTTAATCAAATATAAGATGAACTAGCGAAAGTAAATACAAAACTATATAAATTTATTTCCAAAACTATAAATATTGTTCCGGTATAAAAAGTAGCTTTTAAATTGCTCAATAACCTCATCTACCTCCCAGTGAAAGTTTCGTTCAAATCAGACATTCCAAAGATTAGCCCGGACAAACACAGACAGACAAAAATTTTAATAATGTTCAGTTGGAATTAGTATCATGTAAATTAATATAATCACTTGAGAAAACTAAAGAACTTATTTCGAAATCACAGACAAATACTTCAGATTTATAAGTATTAATCGTGACTGTATTAATAGGAGATGTTAATGATAGCTGTAGTGTTTGTGTGTACTAAATAGATACCAGGGGCAATGGTTCCTAACAACCCGATTCCTATCGGGTTACCTTGAGTTTTACGAAGGTTAATAATAATTTAACTTACTCAGCCAAAAACACATTCAGACTAAAAAACTTTATAACGGGTTACCCATTAGAAAATGTCAGTCTTCGCTACTGATAGATACCTATATACTCGTACATTGTCTGTACTGGTAGTGGGGGGTCAAGCAGACAGTATCTACAGTCTGTCACCGGCACTAGACGGGAGCAGTCGTGCGCTGCTTTCAATACCAGCGTAGGGATGAGCCAATGATTATATTAAGGGCTTCTATTATAGTAAAGACGAGGGTCCTTACAATACCTAATGATCAGAAGCGGTTTATTGGGCCCTCGTGACGGAATGTAGCATCAGCGAGTTAGTTTTTCAATTGGAACTGAGATTTTCTTGTAAGGAAGAGAAACCCAACAAACTTATTTACTTTGTAATCGAACTAACCCCAATGACTTGTAGCCTGTAGCCCAAATACCTCAGTGGACCTCCAAAATCCGTATATTTACCAACATACAATTAAAATGTAATTATCAAACATTTTGTTCCAAGTTTCCAAGTAAGTAGATTCGTGCAAGAGAAAGTAGGTATCGTTAACGATATATTTAACTTTATAGTTGCATAAAATTGTATTTAACCGCTCTGTAACGTGATTATGAGTACGTACTCCGGTAACTGTCGAGAGGCGGTGTTTCGTAATTAATTAAACACCATTTTATCTGCTTATTTAGCTAATAAGTAGGTTCTTAGTAAATACCTATTGAGATTAAATCAGAAAACTGTATAAGAATAATTGACCATCTATGGCTTGCATTATCTATGCATATTATAATTTCGTAGGTGCCATAAATAACAATATTTTTCTTTTATTTTTGAACCACTCTTTTTTTTTATTCTCTACATGTTAGCCCTTGACTACAATCTCACCTGATGGTAAGTGATGATGCAATCTAAGATGGAAACGGGCTAAGTTGTTAGGAGTAGGATGAAATCCACACTCCTTTCGGTTTCTACACGACATCGTACCGGAACGCTAAATCGCTTGGCGGTACGTCTTTGCCGGTAGGGTGGTAACTAGCCATGGCCGAAGCCTCCCACCAGCCAGACCTGGACTAATTAAGAAAATCTCAATGTAAACAATAATTACGTTCCAATTTTGACTGATAAGTGACTAATACTTTTGAATATTAATGTTGTAGTCACAGATTATAGACAAGACAAGCTTCCTAATTAACAATAGCCCAGTTTTGTGCACCATAAATAAAGAAACATTAATTAAACATTTTTCGCTTAACGCACCAAAATTGTATAGATCAAGGGCGTTTAATAATATTACTTACGAACTTATTCGTAGGCTTCAGAGTCACTTACCTGTAAACAGAAAGAAAATTAAATTAATATTGTTACTTAGCCAGATACTTATATATTATGTTGTACCTGACAACAACGATGTCTTATACTATATATAATATAATAAAGCTGAAGAGTTTGTTTGTTTGTTTGTTTGATTGAACGCGCAAATCTCAGGAACTACTGATCCGATTTGAAAATTTTTTTCAGTGTAAGATAGCCCATTTATCGAGGAAGGCTATAGGCCAGGGTAGGCGAACCTTTATGCATCAACGTGCCATTTTTTCTAAAAAATGTTTAATGGGGTCATTGGCGTGCCATCAAATAATTTTGACTTTCTGATTATTTGGAGAATAACAATAATAAATACTATCAAAACTCTTTATAAAATAAAGTAAACAAAAGAGGTACATTTTGGAATGTTTTTATTACACGCATAAATTAAATTATTGTAAAATTAGTGTGACTTCTGTTGCTGCAGGTTAGATGACAAATAATTTATGTCAAATACCTACTTTACACATGTTTTATGATCGGCGACGTGCCCAAAATATTGTGTTGCGTGCCATCAATGGCACGCGTGCCATTGGTTCGCCTACCCTGCTATAGGCTATAATTATCCGCGTATTCCTACGGGAACGGGAACCACGCGGGTGAAACCGCGCGGCGTCAGCTATATTCTATATATGTTTTTTTATTGTAGAGTAAATGCCGTTTGGCTCCATGCCAGACCACTACGACGTCACGGGTCCAAAATACCCTTCCCAAACGGCCCTGTAAGCCGTGGTCCGAGTCTCAGAGAAGACGCCCTTCTAGAGTCATTCCGCCCATCTACTCTGCTTCTGACTTCCGCCCGCATCTGGCGATGCTTCTGCGCTCGCCCAAGCCCCCGGTGATACCGCTGAGGTTCCTTAAGGAGCCTACGGCACTTACACAATCAGAAAAAAAAGTTTTTTTTCCAAAGTTAGACTATTTTTTTTATTATTTACTACATCCAACGGGAGGTTTTTGAACCTTTCGTTGTTGAGTCCAGCTTCTATACATTGGAGTTAGGGATTTTAAATGTATTTTTGATGTACTATGTGCGTTATATTTTGCGTCTCCCAAGATTCGAACACACTGACCCTTACAAATATAGAATCACGAAAGCTTCGCGATATTTGCATCTCAGCTCAATTTCACTATTGCACAACGGTACTAAGAAATTAAAAAAAAACCAGTACCTACATTACCATAACAATAAAAATGCAATGCCGCGGAGTACGCTCGTTAATTAACATAATTGTTAAGAAATTAACATAATTGATAACAAATTAACATTTTTTTGTGTTAACATTTAACAAAGTATGAATTATGTTTTGACTAATCTCCCTTCACAATACAAATACCATTATTGTTGAGGTCATTTTTATTGCATAGTGGTCCAAGCACCAGTGATCTACTCCTTCGCTTTATCTTAACAGTAGGTAAATAAAAAATATTTTATTATGCTACATAAAAGATAAAAGCATTAAATGATACAATGCAATTTGATTCAATTAATTTATTTGCGGATTGAGATGCTACACGCTGTTGGTAAATACGAATATTTACATTTAACCCCGGAGTGGGCTACAAATTACTGAACCTTAAATGTTCATTATTCGTTAATCAAAGATTACAATTGTCAAAAATATTCATGTGTAATAAACCTATGTCTGAATCTTTTACCGTCTATGCCGCCAATTTTTAAGTATTTTAGTGATAGAGATAAATTGTAGCTTTGAGCAAAACACCTAAGTTACTTTCTGATAATCTTTTAAAATTGGTTCCCGCGCGATTTGACAGAGTTTCAGATTATGGTTGCGGATGTCATTACCATAGTCTTGCAGATACTCGAGGCACGTCAGATCTGCTGTTAAAGAGAGATGCTACTGTTGCACTATCTTATCTCCCTCTCTATTTTTATACATATCTATAAACTTATGATGATTATCATATTTTTGCATCGACCATTTTAAATCGGCACAAACATGTAAAGATAATTAGTTATCAACTCTTTTATAATTACTAAAATCAACACACCATTATAGCGTTTATTTCGAACAAAACAAGACTTATTAACCCTACCTATTTTATATTTTGTAAATGATAGATTAATTTCAATTCTATTATTTCAGTGATAAGGTCTATAATGTAATGTTACGAACCGAGACTTTCAAAGCTCTCTTACAAAGATAAATAAAAATTTCGCTCAAACAAATTCCAGTTTTACCATACAAAGAATAAGGGTGATTGATAACGCAATGGTTTTGCAAACGAAAATATAAGTTCCGTTCCGTTTGAAACAATAGTGAAGGTTGATATATTGAACGCATTTCATAGTGCTTCGGAAGTAGTTATGAGCTAAGGTCATATTATTATCATATACGAAATTCCACTGTATGTATTCCGTTGTTCTACAAAACAACGTAAGGCATAGGCTACATTATTAACACTGCTAATAGGGTATGAGCTTGCATTAGCAAATTGCTAAACCCACAGTTTTTTAACATCGCCAAAATGTGATGATGGTGATGATGGTGATGATGATGACGATGATGATGATGATGATAATAATATTATGACTCAGAAATACTTATACTAAATTGACCTATAAAAATTTAATTAGCAAAATAAAAGAACAGACAGACAGATGGACATGCCAAAACTATAAGACTTCCTTGTTGACAACGAAACCCAAAAAAATGATCATAGCGAGAACGTCACGAAGGTCATTTACATCCTAGTATGAATTCGAATTCGTTTATTGAAATCAGTAATGAATTATTTTAAAATAATATGATTACTTAATGTAGCAATCTTATAATTCGTCAAAATAAAAACAACATTACGAAACTTTCAGTCTAATTGATGAGCTCTGGAGAGAGCTGAGATTTTGATTTATTACACATTTAATGAAATCCAAAAATAATTATCCGCGGAGAGAGGAGAGTTCTAAAGTTAGAAGTTACCTGTCTTCACCTTTAATTTTAACTTTTCACTACGTATTTTCAGAAATTTAATTTCGCTGTCTGTTTGATAAATGTGAAAATACTTGGGAAATATCCTAGAAATTTCAAATGTAATTATTAATAAGTTTGATTGAATATTATTTTCAAAAGATATAACGAAGGTATACATTTTAAGTATCTTTATAGCAAAAATACGTTTCGTTGTTTTTATTTCATTTGAAGGCAAGTAGTTATTAAAAATTTAAGGTGACTTTATTTACCAAATTTATTTTGGGCTTAATGTCAAGTTAATGTCACAGACAAGGAAAAGATTTTGTTTATTTAAAAGTATATTTTGCTATACGTTGGTTAAATTATTATTCTCCATTTCTTGTTTTTTATTAATATTTTATTTATGTTACTCGTACTTGTTTAAAATTTATGAGTGCATCACTATACTCAAATTATACTCAAATTGTACGATAAACTCGAAATTACACTTACAAGTTTACACTCAATAAAAGCGTTTTAACTTTTTTTTTAGAACAATACTGGCTACTTTAATTAGATACTTTTTTCAATATTAGTTTAACGAACATTTAGTATAGGTACCTGATGTTTATTAAATCTTTGTTTATTTATTCACCCCATTCTCGCAAACTATTCGGAACAATGCAGCAGCAATTACTCCCCATTAGATCCTGTATTCTACCCAACGTTCGGGTAACACAATTCAACCTTATTGCAAATGTAACATGCATACAAGATGTAATATTTGCAACCTACCGCCAGTGTGAACCCAGCCTTGCATCAACCGTTGTACGGCGTAACAATGACATTGTATACACTGTGAGTACAAAGCACTAGATATCAAGAATCTTATAACTGTGTAACACACTCAAGTCTGATATTATGATATTGTAGTATGAGAGAATGTGAATGACTAATGTTAGTATTTTAACATTCACATTCAACTGTATATATATATAAGACGATAATATAATAGACAAATGAAGCTATGTGTTGCTCTGAACAGAATTATTTATTCCTTAGTATTATTACAATGATAAAACTAATACGCAATATTTATGAACACATTAACTCACCTGAAAACAGAAAAACGATATTAAAGTTCCTTGTTTGTCTTGGTGTAATTAAATAGTTTCGAAATAAAAACAAATAACCTCTTACGACCGAAAAACTTCACGCTTTTTTCCCTCTTAAAAGTGACAGATGACATTTGACAAATATAATATAGTGTCATCTGTTAACGTCACTGATCACAGACAGTCGATAGACGCGCCAAATTTGAATAGGGTATACCTACATACATGGTACCCTTACATATATAATTTTGGGGTTTTCAGGAAAGAAGGAGAAGCTAAACAATTTTATAAAAAAGCCGTCAATGGATCGCAGGCTCCTCCAATATTTTGCAGTAATTTGATTACAGGTGCTACCTGCTTGTTTACTACAATATATTTTTTTGTACGATGAAAGATTTAGCTGCAAATATAATAATAAATAGGATGAGGATGAAAGGAGGAGGATAAAAAAATTAACCCAAAATAAATAAAGGGAACACGAAATAACTTATTTCAAAATTGAAAGTCATTTATGTCAGAAATATGGTAGGTATAATGTAGTTTTAATTACAATACCTATATGATTGTGTACAGTTCAGTTGTTTAAACCACTTCCAGCAGTTCATTCGCTCTTCGACTATTGTATTATGATTAGCAATAATACTTTTGAAGAATTGAATAATTTATATCAGTGTAAGAGAAACGAATGAAAGGGGAAGTGACGAGAGGGAAATAATAGAGCCGTCAGTTTTGGTTTTAATTTTGGATGAGAGCTTTGTGTTATCACTCTTTTTGATTAAATTCTCCTCTAACTAAATCCCTTTGATATTAAAAGCTATATAAACGATAATCATAAAGATATTGGCTATTCACACATAAGTAACCAAGTAAAAATACAAAATAGATAATTAACGGACGATCCTGATTTCACCTATGTTACTTTGCTTTGCTGGATATTTTAAAATTGTTTCAGTAGTACAGACAAACAATAAAATGAAAAATATTATTTAGAACTAGCGGACGCCCGCGACTTCGTCCGCGTGAAACTCTATTACTACCCTACCCCTACCCTACCCTTACCCTACACCTACCCTACCCCTACCCTACCCCTACCCTACCCATACCCTACCCCTACCCTACCCCTACCCTACCCTACCCCTACCCTACCCCTACCCTACCCTACCCTACCCTACCCCTACCCTACCCCTACCCTACCCCTACCCTACCCCTACCCTACCCCTACCCTACCCCTACCTACCCCTACCCTACCCCTACCCTACCCCTACCCTACCCCTACCCTACCCCTACCCTATCCCTACCCTACCCCTACCCTACCACGCGACGGCGACGGAAGCTTAAAAAATGGAGTAACTTCTTCCGTTTTCTCAACATTTACCTTCACTGCTCTACTCCTATTGATTGTAGCGTGATAAAAAGTATAATATAACCTACCCAGAAGTATGAAGAATAATTGTACCAAGTTCCGTTAAAATTCGTCGAGTAGTTTTTTTTTTCTATAAAGAACATACAGACACACAGACAGACAGACAAAAATTTTACTGATTGCATTTTTGGCATCAGTATCGACCACTAATCACCCCCTGATAGTTATTTTGGAAGTATATTTCATGTACAGAATTGACCTCTCTGCAGATTTATTATTAGTATAGATTATCTACTTATTTTTTTTTAAATTTTGTAAAATCCTCGAATGTCATGAAATTATCAATAACACTCTCGATCAAGTCTCTTTCAGTGCGCTTTCATTTGAGACCCCACTAGTATATTTGCAGACATTTAGTTATTCTTCCCCACTTTCATCCCCCCAACTTTTAAGCAGCTCAACCGACTTTCACCAAACATGACTAAAACATTCGCATGTAAATCACCTTTCATACAAAACAAACCAAATTGAAATCACTTTATCCGTTCCAGAGCTATTATAGCTATCCAGGTGTTAAAAATATACTCGTAAATCTTAAGTGATAGATCACATACGCATAATTTTATGTCGTGTCCAATAAAAACGCGTAACTCCGTGACAAGTTAGACCCAGTGAGCGGGTCAGTGTTGAGTTACAGGGTCGACGCTGTGAGTACAGAGAGACCTTCATAAAGTCTCATTTTTAAGGATTGGACCCTCTGGGGCATGGGGCAATTTATAACGGTTGTATAGTAAAACTATCTGATGCCTCCGATTTCATCCAAACGAGATTCAGGGAAGTTTACTTTGCCCTAGGAACTTTTCTTAGGGGATTAGTGGTTTGATCTGTGCGTGATGAGTCCGTAATGATTGCCTTTTTTGGTATTTGGGAATAATGAAGTTAGACATAACTAACTGAATTTTCACGTTAAATTTTCTTTAAGAGCCCCCAGGATAAGCTTTTGGAGAGGAAAGGGCAAACAAACATACCTACATGAAATTCTTTAATAAATACTAGGGGACGCCCGCGACTTCGTTTGCGTGATGTAAGCTTTCAACTACCACTACCCCTACTCCTACCCTACCCTTTAAGGCTGTTCGCGCGACGGAAGCTTAAAAAATGGAGTAACTTCCCCTGTTTTCCCAACATTTTCCTTCACTGCTCTGCTCCTTCATTGATCGTAGCTTGATGAAAAGTATACTATAACCTGCCCAGGAGTATGAAGAGCAATTGTAACAAGTTTCGTTAAAATCGAGTAGTTTTTGTTTCTGTAACGAACATACAGACAGACAGACAAAAATTTTACTAATTGCATTTTTGGCATTAGTATCGATCACTAATCACCCCCTGATAGTTATTTTGGAAATACATTTCATGTACAGAAATTACCTCTCTACAGATTTATTATAAGTTTAGATATAGATTAAATAAAAGAACTTCTAATGTAATACTTCTAATCAAAAACGCCAAGTCGTCCTCAAGTCGTCACGTAAGCCAAAGAGAGTCCCTCACACATATGGGGCTTTGTGTTTTATTTTACGAAAAGGAAAAAGGCTTCTACGGTTTCCTGTTATTCCATATTATTGAATACGAGATGAATTTCTGAGCCCGGTCCGATCTCATTGCGGAATCCCTGTTTTTCCGCAAAAAATAATATTTACAGAATTGTTATTTTTTCGTTTTGTGTGTAAAATATTACACTAATATTATAAAGAGACAATATTTTAGAACAGGCTCCAAAAGTAGTACACCGATTCCAAAAACCATTTCACTAATGGAAAGCTACATTATCAGCAAGTAACATAGGCTTTTGAGTTGAACATTTATCAACCCATATTCTGCTTACTGCTGGGCTCGATTCTCCTCTCAGAATGATAGGGGTTAGGTCAATTATTCCACCACGCGGCAGACTTAGTACTCGCAGAAAATTAAGTAAATTCTCAGGTACCTATGCAGGACAGGATTCGAACCTACACCCTCCGGAATCGGTTATCACGGTTCTTAGTTGAGTTGTTTGGTGGTGCAACTAAGTCCCATCTTAATTCCAAGATTAACCATGTTATAATAATATCATTAAGTTTCAACAAAAACTTGTTGTAGGTCTAAAAAAAAACAAAAACCACCCAAGTTAAAAAAGAAACTAAAACAAAAGATTGCCAGACGCAAAAAAAGAACTGCCGAAACGGTCGTCGCCATACGTAACCGATATTTTTAACATTCGCATTAATTTTATTTTTTTAGTTGTATATTTTGTAGATCTATGAATTAGTCTATAATAATATTTTAAAGAGGTTTGAGAATTTGTTGTTATATTTGTTGATCTTTGGATTTACTGAAACAGTTTTGAAAGTTTTTAACCAAAACAAAGCCACGTCTTTTGTGAGTGGGACGAATAGAGACGAATATCTTAGCATTCCATGGATTCACCGTGCGGGTGCCGGGTCCATCGCGTGGTAGAGAGAAGAACTCCGAGCAGAATCCTGAACTTGTGACTACAGGATGTAGGGTTAAGGAATAGGTTATATTTTATTCCCGTAATGTTTCGGAAACGGGAACTACGCGGGTGCAAATGCGGGGAATCAATCATCAATAATCATCATCATCATTATCAACCCATATTCGGCTCACTGCTGAGCTCGAGTCTCCTCTCAGAGAGGGGTTAGGCCAATAGTCCACCACGCTGGCCCAATGCGGATTGGCAGACTTCACACACGCAGAGAATTAAGAAAATTCTCTGGTGTGTAGGTATGATGTTTTCCTTCACCGTTTGAGACACGTGATATTTAATTTCTTAAAATGCACACAACTGAAAAGTTGGAGGTGCATGCCCCGGACCGGATTCGAACCTACGCCCTCCGGAATCGGAGGCAGAGGTTATATCCACTGGGCTATCACGGCTTTTTTCCATAATCACTATTTGCATTTTAACAGCCCACCTATGTATGGCCTATAGGCCCAGAGCCCAGACCCTACTTATGAGAGAGGGAATGTGGAACTCCTACCCACAATGCTGCTCATCACAGGCTGATTTTAATGATAATGACTTAGCCTAATAGCTATCTGACTAATTTAATATGTTGCTGTTTCATTTGTGGCACACCACCGGTTTCCCAAATCCAGGCTAAGAATTTTCACTAAAAATTTCTTAAAAGTTAAGCATAGCTTAGCTCGGTATCGCAAAGCTCGACCTAGGACTCTAACCTACCTAACCTACCTAAAACCACTTAGAACACAAGTGTTAGCACTAGACATACGAGGCTGTTTGTGTAACTACTTTATAGAAATTAGTTCCATTTTCTCTATTGAAGTATCCTCAGTTACTACATAACTGTAAAGAGTATAAACACATCTGCTTGTCGAAGTGGAAAGTTAGACAACAAACGAAAATACACTCTGTATCTATAAACACAGAGCTTGAAATTCACGTGCAGGATGATTCCCGTTTAGCGTACGTCCTTGAAATGAAATCGTCTCGTTTGACCAGCCAGCATCTATACTGTGTCAGTGGGCCGTGAGATGACGTGGGGTCATTGACATCGACTGTCACAATAGTTCAAATTCAAAACTTAACAAACAAACAAACTCGTTTACGTTTGAGACTTCGCCCGCGTGATGTTCAGTTTTTCACAAATCCCACGGGAACCATGATTTTTTACAGGATCGTGACTTGTGTAAATCCAGATAATATAGAAATAAATAATTAATCTATCTCCATTCCATTTTATCCAAATCGCTTGAATATTTAACGTGTGATGACTGGTAATAGAATAATTTATTTCAACTATTATTAAAAAAAGCAAATATGAGTTTGTTTAAGCGACTTAGTAGCCGATTTTAAAAATTCCTCCACCAATGTAAAGATGCGTTATCGGCTATTATCAAAGACTATATTTTATTCTCGTATCCCCATGGGAATACTTTCCCGTATCGGGAAAGTTGAGTAAAACTGCGGTGTGCCCGCTAGTTAAAAACGGAATTACTGCCATAAAAATATTTTATGCAAATGGTCACTTAAACACTCTTTCGTTTTTATTCGAGTAATATAGCCTAGCTACAAGAAAGTAGTAAAATCAAGTCTTAAATCATTTTAGAGTGAAGTATGCATTAAAATCTAGTTAAAGCTAAGTTTACCTAGATAGTCAAAAGTGAAAGCAGGATATTTTGGAAAAAGTAGCGTAAATTAATATTTGTTTTCCGGTCTCGTTTCTCTGCAGGCTATTTACCTATAACTTAATGTTTTAAATTTTACAAAATAACGTTTCCTTAATGGTTAATTACAATTTTTTTTTATTTATATTTTTTTTATAACAACTCTAATATAAAACACTGTTATTAATTATCAAGGAAATGCAGCTCTCTCGTTACGGTACTTCTGAGTCCAAGCAACCTTCCTGGGTTTGGTATCTGACCCTTGAACTAAAAGTCAAGTGAAAGCCTATAATAACTTAAATGTAGGTACTTAGCAGTATTGATACTGAATTTATTTATTCTCCTCGGTGTATTATGTGCATAGGTACCTAGTGTACATATAACAATAAATAAAATGGAAGTTTCTGTTTGTAATTTCAAAATAACTGTCTTTAATCTCTCTCACTTTAAGCACTTGCGTAAGTTAGTTTTTTACACGATATTAACATAATCATGTAAACATTTTTAAAATTTTTGTCTGTCTGGACTAATCTCTGGAACGGCTTAAAACTGAAACTTAGAAGAAGTTATTGAGCAACATAAAGACTATTTTGTAACCGACTTAAAAAAAAGAAGGAGGTTCTCAACTCAACGCGTATCTTTTTTTAATGTTTACTGTTGTTTAACGTAATGTTACATCATAACTTCGTCATTTATTAACCAATTTTGAAAATTCTTTTTTTGGTTGAAAGAGTAGGTCCAGATTGATCCCATTTAATTTTCAAGATAATCGTTTCAATAGATCCAGATATTATTTTTCGCTTTTTAGAGTAACGCATCTTTAAAGTCGGTTCAATTTTCTTGTGAATAACATTACACATATTACACTCCCATGTCATTAATATTTTCTTTTAGTGTGATTTCATTAGAGACCCACTCGAGTATATTTGTAGGCATTCGGTTATTCTTCCCCACTTTAACCCCCAGAACTTTTAAACTACTCAACCGATTTTCATCAAACATGCCTAAAAACATTCGCAAGTAAATCACCTTTCATACAAAATAAACCAAATTGAAATCACTTTATCCGTTACGGAGCTATGGTGACACAGACAGACTGACAGACAGACACGTCAAACTTATAACACCCCTCTTTTTGCGTTGGGGGTTAAATAGATTTTATTATACCCGAAAAATTCAAGGTTTGTAAAAAACTGAATTAAGTTAGTTAGTTACTTCAATTAGTTAGAATTAAGTTAGTTAGTTAGTTTAGTTAGTTAATATTATGTTAGTTGCTACACAGCGAGTAACATTAACACATGAGGACACGCGTCGTGGCCTGTCGCAAGCTACGACTTCATTTGCGGTCAAGTATTGACGATCGTGTTACAAGAACCTAGTTTCCATGAAGTAAATACCTCAACTTTAATTACTAAACCTAATTATAGAATAACGCGTTGCAGTTGTTGGCTGCAGAACCCGCCACCGACTTCGAAACAATCAAGAGTGCGATTGCGGTATTTTACAGCCTATTATGATGATTAATTAATCAATGACAAATATCACATCACACTATCACACTAAAGTGTATAAGTGTATAAGATTTGGCTAAATTTGGAAAGGAAATAGATTTTACTCTGGATTAACACATAGGCTACTTTTCTTCCCGGAAAAATCCATGGTTCCCGCGGGATTTGTGAAAAACTGAATATCTCGCGGAGGAAGTCGCGGGCGTCCGTTAGTTTAGGTATAGCAATGAGTGATAAATTTAATCATTCAATACTATCCGGCCGCAATTTTACTAGGCAGCCTATTTGCTATGTGTCTATGTGATTATTTTCTATTATTTCTTATTCCAAATAAATAACTGATTTTTACATATAAGATATTGTACCAACGTATATGTTGTAAATGGTAGGCAGCCAGCGGATTTGACACGTCACAAACGAGCTAAGGATCGATAAGTCATATAAACTAATCTACTAATGTTTATAAGTTTTGTAGGGGGAAATCTAAGGATCTACCCAACCGATTTCGAAAATATTTAACCACTAGAAAGTCACATAACTTGTGAGTGTAATAGGCTATATTTTATCCCCGCATTCTCACGGGAATAGAAACTACGTGAGTGAAACCGCGAAGCGTCTGAAAGTCTTAATATATAAAGGCGAAATATCATCGTTCATCATGATAGCTCGAAAACCGCTTGACGAACAAAGATCAAATTTGGCAGGGAAGTAGTTTATAGTAAGTAGGTATCCACTACGAACGGATTTTGTGATAGGGCCGGATTAAGGAGGTCTAAGGGCGGACGAAGTCGCGGGCGTTTGCTGCGAATGGTTGAGACGGAAATTATTTTCCGCGATCTTATTTCCGAGATCAAGAAGTGTTGTACATTTTAAAATTCAGATAAAATATACAAATTTATTAAACCGGTGCAATATTCATTATTTTGCCTGCCTTCTGAACTGGTGGTAGAGTCGTTACAAATAGTCAACCTTGACGTTTTAAAAGTGCTTGTAAACTAATATTATTATAAGCCTATTTCAAATAAATGAATTTTGATTTTTTGATGCTAGCCTGATAGTCCGGTCAATTTAGACATTGGAAGTTACATAAATTCCCACCAAGCTGAATTTCGGTAAGATTGTTTAATAAATTATCATGTATAATAATATCATTAAAAATTAAATCTGAAAGTTCCCCATCTTTCCCCTGTAAGGAAAAAAATGTATTCAAGGTCAAAGGTCAGAAAAATGAGTTTTTCACGATTTTCAGCAAAACGGTAAGTTTTATCATAAAAATACCTCAGACAAAAATTGTAGATCATAAAATTATCTACAAAAAATAAATTAAAACTTTTTTTCTACGAGCTACCGTTTTAGAGATATAACAATTCAAAAAGTTGTAAAAGTTGTAATCGTCATAATATGCATTAGTACACCACGTATTGATAATTGAAACAGCAATTGAGTAATTCAATTTGACAAATACAGCTATTGTTTTTGGTGAAGATATAGACTTACTTGTATTACTGACTGCTCGACTCATTTTTTTGACCTTTGACCTTAAATAAATTTTTTTCCTTACAGGGGAAAGATGGGGAACTTTCAAAATTTGTTTTTATGATATTTTAAACAATCTTACCGATTTTCAGCTTGGTGGGAATTTATGTAACTTTACTCTTATTTTTTTGGTTTAATTTGACCGGACTATGAATTTTGAGCCAGACATTTACAAAATTATGTTTATACATCATAATATTATGTTCCAATTCCAAGTAATAGGTAGATAGGTACATAATTACCATATTATTTATATTTTGATGGCCTCTATTAAATAGATTTGTATTTAAAAAAAAAAACTAGTTTTTCGACATAATAAATCACACGAAACAAGTTATACTAAAGATAGAATCGAATACGTCGCAAAAGTTTCAAGTTTTTAGTTTGCGGATGACTAATCGAATATAGAATTAGTCGTTGATTGCTATAATATTATATACAATTTAATTTCAATACAAAAAATAAGGAAAATATTTATGAGATAAATAATTATTAGTTTTGGGATTTGTGCAAAACTTACATTTACAATTTGCGGGCGTTTGCTAGTAAAACAAATAGTAAACAAAAAGTGTTTGTACAATTCAGAGCGTTTTAAAAATCACTTTCCATTACGTAACACTTACGTGTAGATATTATAAATAATTTAATGAGAACGTCACTGTAATTTATGCGGAACACAAAAATCGGAGGGATCCGTGAAACGAGACGTACTTTCCTGTGCTTTCTTTTCATGGTCTACTTTTGCCACACTATCGTGCCACAGTGTAAGTAACATACAGTGGACTTACCTGCTGTATTTTCTAACTGTTCTTATCTGTATTAGAGTAGTTGGAGGTGAGAGCCTAATCTCATAAGATTGAACCCTCCTCTATATGAGAGAAGGCCAGTGCCATTATACAAACTGATGATTGCAGCAAAGAATACATTACGACGCTTTTAATGTTAAAAAAATCAGGGATGAAAGACCCTGTAACGACTAAAAGGCAGGTTTTTTTAAAATTGAATTAGATTTTAAAATATATACTGTGACTGACACGCTGCAATTCAATTTCCCTCAATACAGGTTGGCTGATAACGTTTGACTCTGAAAGTTATGACACAATCACGTCCTTATTATTATTAACGTCACAGACTGCTCAGCATGTTCTTCGAGCTTCTCCGAGCTCTCAACCCAATTTGTCTGTAGAAACAAAGATACACAATATTTCCAAGCTGATTAATATTTATTACCTACTGGACCAACGGGGCGCTTATGACTTCAGCCAACTATATATTCGGTAGACTGTGGCAGCAGGTAATATATTGTCAAACAGAACACGTAGTTAGCGAACGAATATATTGTTATACTTTTATTGTATTCTTGTTCTTTGTTACAGAAACATGTTTAAATTAAAATATATAAAACATTCGCTTCGCTAGATACGTATACTTTCGGCTTTATGAAATCTCTACATTTTGTCCTACTTCAGTTCAGAGGTTACGTATACAGAACACAGGTAGATAAAGAGCTGGCGCTTTCTACTTCATATTTCCAGTAGATCGATGACATCAATCGGGATCAGAGCCGCTTGGATGCAACACCGTGGTGTTGAAAGTCCTTCCAAAAGGCTTCGGGTATATCTACAAAATGACGTCCATCTGTAGCCAATCTAAATCAAAATTCTCTTCTTTCAATGCTTTTTCAAATTTCAAAGAAATCAAAGATTACAAAAAGAAAGACCACAGTGAAAAACTATGTAATGCCTCATTATATGAATCGTAAACACGTTAAGTCAAACTTAATAGCCCCGCAGCTGGCCTATTCACTATTTTGGTCTTTATTATCAACTTATTGAAGTGGACAACAAAGTCATCTGCATACTATAAGTATAATGTATCCACCGTAAGTACCGGATGACATTTGTAATTTGTGTCGTAGTATGTGGATGACATTTTGTCAATTGTTTTGTTTTTTATTTTCATGGGTTGATAATAAAAACCAAAATAGGAAATAGGCCAGCAGAAGGGCTATAAGTTAGTGGTGGATTATAGTGACGTTTCAATATTCGAGCATTAAAAAACGTCAAGTGTGACTATTTCTAAAGACTACCATAATTATTGGTGTACAAGGACCTAATCACAGTACAGACTTTATTAATATAATGTTGGAATCAAGTGAGAAATCGGACTTAATAATGATTTTTCTGGAATATATAATGAAAAAAATGGAGGGATGAAAAAGAACTCAAAGGTCAGAGAATACTGTGACGTCGGTGGTAGAATGGCAAGTACACCAGCTTTGTGAAAGTAGGAGGGGTTTTTAGCCGGTAGGAGTTCGGCACTACCCAAAAAGTCCGGTGTCCATGAGGATCCCCCCCCCCCCCTCTACAGAAAAATAAATGATGATACTCTCTTTTAAAACAGAGCTCCTGCATTGAGTTATTAAAATTCACTAATGATGGTAATTGGAAGGTTAAGGACGTACTTATTTACATCAAATTAATTGGGAACTTTAAACAGTTTGTGAGATGTAGTTTATATTTACTATTGTTTATCTTTATTTATTTTATTATAATTATAAAGTAATACAATTAATGTACATATATTTATTATGCATATTTTATAGCATTTTTTGTGTGTAAATATTATTGGTATTTTTTATTCTGTGTATTATTTTCTGCATTATCTCGCATATTAATACATTAATTCCTTGATCCAAGTTTGCCTGACAGGTATTGCTATAAGCAATAAGACCGCCTATGCACATACTTGTTTACTATGTTTTCTTGTATTTTCTTTGTTATTGATTTTCTTTTGTTCAATAAAGTATATAAAAGTAAATCAAAATAGAACTAGCAGACAAAGATAGGATATAATCTAGAACGGTGGCATTCCTGCATACGAGTGATGTCTACGTAATTGTTATTCACAGACAAACATGCTGCGCTAATGGAATTTAATGTGAACTAAACTATATATAATATAAGGGTGTATGTACAATGGAACATAATACCCGTTTGAGTTAAGAGCGTTGCACTGTTACTGTTACGAAATATCTTATTCAAATGTCTAGTTGAGGTCCTAGGAGAGAACCAGTGGGAGATGTCATAAAATATTAAACTGAAATTGTGAAATTTTGAAAACCTTTCTGGCGAAGTTGGTATTTCTGCGGTTTTCAGTAAAAAATACCTGGATATATGAACGATTCGATAGACGCATACCTCTCTTTTTAAAGGGTAAAAGTTTATCAACTTATTCTTCTACCATACGTAAGTATCGCGCTCAGTGGAGTAGCGAAATTCAGATCACTTTTTGCGGAGATTTTGTTGGCACGAAATATATCTATAGTAGAAAATCGTTGACTTAGTATATGGTATTCTCCTCCTCCTATGGTAGGAGGCGTGCACTTCATGTATGCAAAAATGCGCTGCTTATTTACCCTGAAATCATTACGAACCTGAATTGCAGAAGGAATTTTCCACTTTGATTTGTACTGTAGTGAAATCCTTACTTTAGTTGAAATCCTTATGCCACTGGGTAGGAGAAGTATAGAGGAGGAAAATGAGTTATCTTTGTTTCTTAGTTCATTAAAATTATTACAGGGCTATTACGTATAGTCACAATATTGCATAATCGTTGTAAATCTCAAAATTACAAAAAGCATTTTTGCAATAACTCATCTGACCGGTTGTGACCGCAGAACAATTCGGTCGACTATTCCATTTACGATTGTGACAACTATTACCGCGATTGTGTAATTGTAATTCCATTAGTTATGTATTTTTAATGGAATTGGAATACCAGTTAGTCGAATTGAAATATAATAATGGAAGTAATATACCGTAACGTAGCGGTGTGTTTTATTTAATTTGATGCTTTGTCGTATTTCTATTTTAAACATGTGAATTGGTTGTTAAATTGTAAAGTGTTTTATAATATTATTATTATTAGTAAATAATCATACAAAAAGCGAATCATCAATATATTTCAAAAGCCACTTGACGTGCAAAGTTGAAATTTGGCAGGGAGGTGTTGTCAAAAATAGGCTGGTTCAAAATGATAAGAACACTATTCTAACTCAGACTTTTTATAGTCATTATACCTGAAATAGCCGTGCCGAGCCGTGATAGCCCAGTGGATATGACCTCTGCCTCCGATTTCGGAGGGTGTGGGTTCGAATCCGGTCTGGGGCATGCACCTCCAATTTTTTCAGTTGTGTGCATTTTAGGAAATTAAATATCACGTGTCTCAATCGGTGAAGGAAGACATCGTGAGGAAACCTGTATACCAGAGAATTTCTTAATTCTCTGCGTGTGTGAAGTCTGCCAATCCGCATTAGGCCAGCGTGGTGGACTATTGGCCTAACCCCTCTCATTCTGAGAGGAGACTCGAGCTCAGCAGTGAGCCGTATATGGGTTGATAACGACGACGATACCTGAAATATCTACTCGTATGATGATTTAAGAGTATTTTTTATAAATGCATCATAAAAAAATACTCATTCGACACAAAAACAATGAAAAGAATTTTCATAGCGAAACATTTTTCAAGTAACTTCATTTGAATTTAGATTGAAATTTCAAATCAAAGTGAATGCGGCTACTCGTGATTTCATATATGAATCGGTCCTCGAATTATGCACGCTCGATACCTCACAGCGCCTGGTCTATTATAATAGACAAAAATATTTTTAGATAAACTGAATATTGTTAGAATATGATATTTTTAGATTAAATTAATAAGCAAATATTCGGAAATCACATTATTACGAAGTAGTATGTATGGTCATCGATCTTTGCCTGTCCCTTAAAAATTAAAAAATAAACAGAAGTATTTCCAAAAGCTGTACAAGTTTAATCATACAGTTATTTTAGTGGTAAGTACTTTCAATTATTTTTTTGATAAAAATCACAGAATTAAGAATAATACAGAATGAGTATAAAAGTAGCGCGGCCGGTGAAACCCCATAAAAAAAACAAACGCAACGCGTCTCCTTGATATCCGCTTAAATTAACATTTTTCATAATTTGTATTTCATGATTTAAAAACAATTACGTAAATTGATATCATAACAGACTAATAATCTATAATTACCTATAAAAAAACTCCACCTATGTTTTTAGTTATTGTGAACAGTTTTTAATATATTTAGAAACATAAGACGCCATTTTTTTTGTAAATAATAGTGAAAATTACTGATGCGACGCTTCGTGTCGTACAGACCCGAGAATGTATTCGTTTTTGAATTTGTATTTGGAATGGCTGCATCCCTGCTGTGTCGTACGCTCTATCTGTATTATTCTTTAATTTGTGATAAGTATATTTTTAAAATTTAGAAATGTAAGTTGTAATAACTCAACCTTTGTATATTTATGTTTCAAAGCAAGCCCACTGTCCGTTGTGTTTGTATCGTGTTGGGCAATCGCCGAAAGGTGTTGAAACCGTACAAGGCCGGTTGGTCGGTAAGGTTGTTTCCAATTTATTTACTGAGGTTTCTATGCAAAGAAAAAAATGTTGGGGTTTTAGATATTTGTAGGTATTTGAAAAACGAAAAGAAAATGAAATTCTTTGTAAAATCTTAGAGACATAAACCTATTTAAAAAATACATTAGTAGTATGTATGTAGATATTGCAGAGAGTTCTTTCGCAGACCATTTTAAGTGTTTAGTTTTGGCCATAACCACTGAACTAGATTATTTTTTTCAAGTTTTCCTAACGTAAAATAGTAAGTACAAACCGTTATAATAATTTTTATGTACTGTTTTTTTTGCATTTTTTTATTTGTTTTAATGATAATTTGTAACTTGTGTATGGATGAACATGAAATTAAATTTTACTTATGCCCGCCATTGACGATCAATTATTCTCACGTTTCTGCAACACTCACGACTATAACTGATCTTGTATAGGTCACTGCGTGCATGACGGCTCGACTTATGAAACGTCTTCGCTGCCGTTTGTGTTGCAGAAACTTGAGAGTAATTGACCGTCAGTGGCTGACTTTATATTGATCGTTTTACAGCGTTGGGCTCGAAAAAATATGTTGTTAATTCTTGTTTGGCCTATTTGTTTTACTTTGTGTCTTATTCGATACGAACCTCGAAATGGCAAAAAAGCTACAATCAAGTTCATCATTAACAACCCATATTCTACTCACTGTTGAGCAAGAGTCTCCTCTCAAAATGAGAGTTGCAGACTTCACACACGTAGAGAGTTAATAAAATTCTCAGGCGTGCAAGTTTCCTCACGATGTTTTTCCTTCACCGTTTGAAACACGTGATATTTAATTTCTTAAACAGCTAAGTTAGATACGAGTGAAAATCTCGACATAAATCTTTGTACGGCCCACTTCCTTGTTATCGTGTCCCATAGAGCTATGAATCGATGGTGAAATAGATACGGCATAAATAGTTCCGTGTGCGATAAAGTTTCGCACACTTCTTGTCAATGTTGCAAGACTCGAAGTACTCGTATGTGTGTGTTACGTAATTGTGTTCACACACTGATACAATACAACATACCTACATATTGTAAAAAAATATAATACAATCACTATTTAAAATCTTATATTTATTGTAATGTATTGTATTGCTGTAACTCTATGTATTAGATAAGATTTTTTTATGTATTGTAATTTTATATTATAAATCTTGGAAAATTGAATTTGAAACAGTTCCTATATTACATAATATAATTATATATAGGAAGCATCATTAGCAACCCATATTCGGCTCACTGTTAAGCACGAGTTTCCTATTAGAATTAGAGGGGTTATTCCAATAGTTCACCACGCTGGCCCAATGTGGATTGGTAGACTTCACACACCTAGAAAATTAAGAAAATTCTCAGGTATGCAGGTTTCCTCATAATGTTTTCCTTCACCGTTTGAGACACATGATATTTAATTTCTTAAAATGCACACAACTGACTGTTTAGATGCTTAGACCGGATTCGTACCAACACCCTCCGGAATCGAAGGCAGAGGTCCACTGAGAGGAGTCCACTGGGCTATCACGGCTCTATATATTTGTGTTTTATTTTTAACTAGCGGACGCTCGCGACTTCGCCTTCTCTTATTCGACCTATTTAATCCAGCTCTTACAGTAGTATCGCTGTAAAAATGGAGTAACTTCTCCCGTTTTCCCAACATTTCCCTTCACTGCTCTGCTCCTATTAATCGTAGCGTGATGAAAAGTATACTATAACCTGCCCAGGAGTATGAAGAATAATTGTACGTTAAAATCCGTCGAGTAGTTTTTGTTTCTATAGCGAACATACAGACAGACAGACAAATTTTACCGATTGCATTTTTGGCATCTGTATCAATCACTAATCAGTAATCACCCCCTGATAGTTATTTTGGAAATATATTTCATGTACAGAATTGACAGATTTATAATATGGATTTATTTATCAGTGTGGATTACACAAAATAAATTAAATGTCATTTATAGTATTTTTTTATAAAAGTGTTCAAAACATGCAGGGAAAAGTACCACTTCACCTAATCGTCGTCGTCATCAACCCATATTCGGCTCACTGCTGAGCTCGAGTCTCCTCTCAGAATGAGAGGGGTTAGGCCAATAGTCCACCACGCTGACCCAATGCGGATTGGCAGACTTCACACACGCAGAGAATGAAGATAATTCTCTGGTATGCAGGTTTCCTCACGATGTTTTCCTTCACCGATTGAGACACGTGATATTTAATTTCTTAAAATGCACACAACTGAAAAGTTGGAGGTGCATGCCCCGAACCGGATTCGAACCCACACCCTCCGGAATCGGAGGCAGAGGTCATATCCACTGGGCTATCGCTGCTAATCGGAGTATAATGACCGTTTTATATACATTTCAAAATGTCACGGCACTCTAGAGTCATACAAACACAGCCACATATAACTTATGTTGTGACTAGTAAATAAAGTTATGTATGTAATCACTTGTTTTGATTAAACAACTTCTACTATGAGTAATTTAAATGTATACTATCTATTTAAATTTAATTGAAGACCACCATTAGCTTACCTTACATTACACCACCTATATAAACATTACATTAATTCAATAGTAACTGAACCGTCGGAGAGTGTAACAGAACCTTCACTCCCCACCACTCAACCCCTCTCCGAGCACGCAATGCGTGCAGCAGCGCGTCGCGCAGCCGCTTCGCAGTTTGTATCGTGCCACGATGCAAGAACCAGCTTATGACTAAGGGCCCGGTATGGGTTCGAAACGAGTCGGGCATACTCCGACCTTATATCACGTGAGTTTTAGCCGTGTTTCATAATCAATTAATGTGAATAACACTCACGATAGTTTAAATTCTAAAATTACATTACATTAGTCTACGTTGGTTAGACGTCTTCTTAAGAAGGTTCAAAGTATACTCAGTTTATTAGCCGAGGGACTTCTTTCGTGGCGCGGAGTCTATGTCAGATCATGCTCTTAATGGGGGTGAAGGCCTCCATGGCGCAGTGGCATGCTCGATGGATGGAAACTGAGGTTCTGACTTCGAACCCCAACTGGGCCGATTGAGGTTTTATTAATTGTTCCAGGTTTTGCTGGTGGGAGACTTCGGTAGTGGCTTGGTACTATCCTACCGGCAAAGACGTTCCGGTACGATGTCATGTAGAAACCGAAATGGGTGTTCGATTTGATTGCATCATCATTTAAGTTTATTCGTCAAAATATAGCACTTACATACTTAATATTAAAATTAATGAGCAAATATATTCAAGAAACAAATCTATAATCTATTCATGACCATAGTAAATTAATAATTTATTAAATTCTAAAATCATAATTTTAATAATAACAAAACTGAATAATCGTAAAATAGTAGGTACACATTGTTTAATATGGATAATCGAAAATGCAAATGAACGAAGCCCGGTCAATGAAAATCAGTTGTTACAACAACAATAATTATTACAACAAATACAATCGCAACGATACCTCACTGATTAACGATTCAATTATGGAAAAGCATTTGTTTTGGTTGTAAAATAAATTGTTTATTTCAACAGACTTGACTACAGATCTATACTTGACTCGCTGCGAAATATATTATGATGCAAGCAGACGCCCGCGACTTCGTTCGCCCTTAGACTTCTAAAACAATAAACTACCTCCCTGCCAAATTTCAGCTTTGTACCTCAAGCGGTTTTTGAGATTTCGTGATGATACCTTTCGCATTTATATATTAAGAGTCCCCTCCAATATCAAACGCATAGTTTTAATTTCCATGAGACCACGAAATAAAATTGAAATGAAATTACTCATTGATAATGTAGCATTATGCATTTAAGTGGTGGAAGATTTTTAAAAATCGCTTAAGTTGTTTCGAAATATATTCGTAACAAACAAGCAAGTTTTGAGTTTTCATTGCCAAATGTTATAAAACTAGATAAGTCTATAATGATCGATGGTGAAACACTAGAAATGGAGAGTTCCACAGTTTTCCTGGGAGTGACCTTGGATTGTAAACTTCAATGGGGTGCTCATATAGAAAAACTGTCTGGTAAACTTAGCTCAGCGGCATTTGCCGTGAGAAAAATAAGACAGTTTACTGATGTCGATACAGCTAGGCTTGTTTATTTTGCGTACTTTCACAGCGTAATGTCTTACGGTATTTTATTGTGGGGCAAGGCTGCCGATATACAATCTATATTTGTACTTCAAAAAAGAGCAATTCGAGCAATATATCAATTAAAATCACGCGAGTCCCTTCGTCAAAAGTTTAAAGAAATAGGTATACTAACAGTAGCCTGTCAATATATATATAACTGTATAATATATGTAAGACAAAATATTAATTTGTACAAACGAAAAGGAGATCTAAACCCACGTCTTACTAGACACGGGCATAAGTTAGTTATTTCTGCATATCGTCTCCAAAGAGTAAAAAAATCTTTTGTAGGTTTGGGTGTACTCTTCTATAATAAGATCCCCAAGACTGTGATGGACCTGCCAATGCATAGCTTTAAGCAATGTGTTAAAAAACATTTACTTAGTCGAGGGTACTACAACATTGATGAGTTCCTTAATGATAAAAATGCTTGGAGGCCGTTGGATCAGCTTCCACCTTCACACAGGAAGTAAAACTATAACAAATGTAAACAGTAATTGTTATCAATTGTAAATTATAATACTGTATGACTTTTTCAAAAGAGCAACTGTTGAGTTTCTTGCCGGTATCTTCTCAGCAGGACCTGCCTTCCGAACCGGTGGTAGAATCTTTACAAATAGTCAACTGACGTGTCAAAAGTGCTTGTAAACTGAGCCTACTTGAAATAAATGATTTTTGATTTGATTTGATTTGATTTTGCAAAAAGTCAAATCTAACCTCTTTATATTATTAGCATAGATTATTATCAGATAAGTAGTATATCCCTATTTTTTTTAATGAATTTTTGCCATATATTTTAAATATGACTAATATTCCTATTGCCCTCCAACTAGTCGGAAAAGACTGTATTAGGACTATTAAACAATGGGGCGAGGATCGAACCTCCACCCCTCGATACACTAACACACTTAATGTACTAAATGTCAAAGTAAATGTTAAGTAAGTAATATTTTTTTATAACACATTTATGCTCGTAAAGTATCGCTTATTTCACCAATTTCAATATCGTAATCTCATTACGCACATGTGCCGTAATGTAAAGTAAAATGCACACAATATGCCGTAATGTAATATAAAACCTTTATCATCCGTCTAATAACGAACGGTACTTTTTTAAACCTTGGCAAAGAGTGTCCGGGCCCACCCTATAGTAGTCCAGTGCCCACCCTAGGATACTGGGCTACCGATTTGAAATTCTCTGATGAACGACGAAATACTAATAATTTTACAAAAAATATCAAATAACAATTACAACTTATAATAAAGAAAATCATATAAGTAATAAATATTTTTAAAAATATATTAAGACCTTTTCTGATACCTATCATAGATACAAAGAAAAAATAATAAATAAGTCGAGCCGTTTCAGAGGTCTGCGTCCGTAAATATTGCTAACGAAATTTTTATATCGCGTGTCGATTCTGTTCAGTGGTATGTGGGCCCGGCCCACCCCAGGAAATATTCCTAGATACGCCAATGTTGATGATAATAATGATAAACCAGATACAGTTCAATAATAAAATGAACTTTTCATATAGGCAAATTGGATAGATACAACACAAAACGCGACAAATGAGTCAAGGCTACAAATTTCATTGATTATGCATAATTTTCCTTATAATATAAACGGTTTATTAATAAAAACCAACTGGAGCGTATCGCTTCACCCAGTGGTTACTCGGGCGTGCTCAGTTTTTGTGCACATTTGCAATTGTGTGTTAGAGGAAGTTGAGTACCGAGTTGTATCTATTTGAGTAGTCAATAGGGTAGTTGACTCATATCAAATTTATTATAAACAATATTAATTTCGTGTAGTACATGGAATGAGAGTCCGAAGTATATCGATATCGATTAATAAAAAAATACAACCGACTTCAAACTTATAAAAATGGTTTTACTGAACTAAAAAGCGAAAAATGACATCGTATGTGCTACCTTCTTAGTTTGCTCAGTGCGATCAGTTTGAAGGCGGTACCAAGGTAGTGTTGTGTTAATTAAAGCCCTTTCTGAAGGAACTGTCTAAAAATCCTAAATCTTTATGATTTAAACGGCTTGAATTTGGATTTTTTTTTGAAAATATATATGACTGGCTCACGCCGCGTGGATTCACCCGCGTGTTTTCCGTTCCCGTAGAAATACGGGAATAATATATAGCTTATAAGCCTTCCTCGACAAATGGGCTATCTAACATTGAAAGAATTTTTCAAATCGGACCAGTAGTTTCTGAGATTAGCGCATTCAATCAAACAAAAAAAAAACTCTTCAGCTTTATAATATTACTATAGATTTTTAAATGAAGTTCTATAAGAAATTCTTAACTTTTATTAAATTATATCGATATATTTCGGAGCCTTATTCCATTTACTATACGAAATTAATTAATTGATATGACGCAACTACCCTATTAGGTTTTATACCAAAATGGCTGTCAAACTTTTTCAACAGACCTACAACATTATTGCGGTCCGTCATTTCGAATGTAAAAATTTGATGGATCGAATCCATCCCAATTAAATAAATCAGTAACCTGCTGGCATATTCTCTGATTTAGTCTTTATTAGCAACCTATTAAAATAAACATCAAATCATCTGAGAGATGTCATCTACCTACTGCAAAATATCGACAAAGGATTGAATTGATTGAAAGGATAGAATTCACCAACTCAATTTCGTACATGTCAACTAACTTACGTCAATGTTAGTGAGTTAGCCTGCCAGTCTGCACTGCTGGATCATCTTTGTGAACGTCGGTTTTGATGAATAACTGAAATTGTGTTTCCCATTTCTGCCAATCGTCGGCCGACAGGGCTGTCATCCATAAAGCTCTGGCAGATTTGTATATTCCATTGCTACATCAAATCAGAAATGAGGAGATCCAAAGTCACTGACATAGCTCAGCGAGTCGCGAAGCTGAAGTAGCAATGGGCAGACCACATAGTTCGAAGAGCCAATGGACGTTGGGGTCCCAAGCTTCTGGAAAGCGCAGTGTTGGTCGACCCCCCACTAGGTGGACCAAATGGCAAGAGGGGTATGTCCAACAGTGGATGTCCATCGGCTGATAATGATGATGATTGTCTGAGACGGATATGACGTCGTTTGATCTCGTGTTGGCTTGTGCCGACGCTAAGTGGCGGGACTTGTTTCCGTAAAAAGTAGGGATTTAGAAAGGGGTAGCGATCGGTTGGCGGGAACGACTTGCGTTATAAGGTGCTCATGCGGTCGGATACAGTATGCTCGTGGCGTTCGAGCCATCCACATTTCTTGTTGTGTAATTCTTTATGGGTTACTTGGAATAGGCGGGGAAAGTGACTTGAGTGGAAAAGGGGAGTGTTAGATATCTGTCAAGGGCGCCCTTAACCCTACATAAATCGTTCTCAAGTTCGTGACTCCACTCGATTCTCTGCCAGTCTTATTTTGTTTACAGTTTGATTTGTTAATTAAGTCGTCCTGACAAATATTGTGACCTACCTTTGTTCGACATTAGTTTTCATTTTTTTAATCCACTTTTGAAGCCTAAAGTACATTAATATTGATTTAAAACCCCACCGCAACAAAAGCAGTGTTCAGATGGCAACTATTTTTAATCAAAGTACCCTCAACACTATATTATATGCCAAATTATTTCAACAAGAATTAAATCTTGACTCCGCGCCACAGAAGAAGTCCCGCGGCTAAAACCTGAACTAAAGTTGACAGCGCCTTACACAAATGACAATAAGACCGCCATCACAATGACGATGAACGCCATTAGGACATTAGCGCCGCGTCTACGGGGCTTGTTTCGTGACGCGGTATCACAGCTTGTTTATAGTACACACGATTCCAAAAAAATCTTAGATCTGTTATGTACGAAGTGTCATTACATAATTGGAGTAAAGTTAAATAATGCGTTACATTTTCATTGTTCAAACGATCTCACGACAGCTGCTGACGGTACATCTCGTAACATCTTACGTGAGTCTTTTTGAAGGAAGTTTCGATGTGAATTGCCTCTGTATTAGGTGTAAATAGGTAATCAGATCAATTTTATACGCATTATTATGACTACCCGTGTTTTTTGCCGCGATTTTCCCCGTTTTTGACGTGACAACGTCATATAATTCGATGAAAAATATATACGTCGTTCCCTCGCTCTAGGGTTGCCAACTTTTTTTACAAGAAATAAAGTTTATTCTGAATGTTTATGAAGATTATTAAACAGTATTTTAGAAAAACGAACATTTTCTTTTGAAAATGCAACCATTCCATCAGTTTTTTTCTTATGATGTTGTCACGTTCATCTATCGTCAGTAAACCGACTTTACAGACAAACAATTTTCTTTTTGATGTATAACGCCTTCGCAATCATGTACGAGTAAATTGCCAGATAAGAAAAATAGACCGCCATTAAAAAGGCTCTATCGTTTTACCTTATTATTTTAATAGACAAAATCATGTTAGGGTTCATTTACATGAGCAGAATAATATATAATCTATCTACCAAATCTATTTAGTAGTTGCGGCGGAGCAAAGTTACAAACATACAAACAAACAAACTTTCGCGTTTATAATATTTTAGAAGGATTTTGTCACATCATCGACACAACGAAGTTCTGTAAGCTTTGTATTTCTAAATCTGTTTATCAGTGTATATGATTTGGTCATAAATGAGAATCCGCATTAGGTGAAGTTTTTATCATTTAAATGCATAGATTTCAGAAGAGGCTTTAAACTATAAAAAAACGTAGTTATTTTTTTTAAACAAAAAATACTGCTAAAAAAATTAATGAAAAACAAAACCCAAACAAAATAATATTCACGGGTCAACCCGCACAGGGCGTGCTGGCAGTTTTCTATTTTTTACACCACTAATTAATATAATAGTGCACTAATTACTGGCACGCACACACCTTTGGCTAACGCAACTACAAAGGTAGTAGGTACATCGACACGCGACCTTGTTTTTGAAAGCTGTTTCACTACCACACTGAGCGAGAACGGAAATAAATAAAATATTATTTAATACTTTAAACATGTTAAATATACTAAATATGCCGCGATTTTATACGCTTTGACAGATTTTCATACAAACTTTTATTCACTTTATTACAGTTTTTTGGGTTTTTTAAAGATGATTTTCCAAAGTGCTGGAATGAAGACGCTCCGGAAAGCGCAGTGTTGGTCGACCCTCCATTAGATCGACCAAGGACATTAAGCGTAAGGTTGCAGGGAGCCGCCGGATGCTGGCGGCTCGAGAGTGTGATGTTTGGAAGAGGCCTATATCCAGCAGTGGACGTCCATAGGCTGACAATAATGATACTATTTATTCTAGTTTTGAAAGTCGATCTGGGTTCGATCCCAGGTCTGGTCCAGGTCTGGCTGGTGGAAGGCCTTGGCCGTGGCTAGTTACCGCCCTACCGACAAAGACGTACCGCCAAGCGATTTAGCGTTCCGGTACGACGTCGTGTAGAAACCGAAGAGGATGTGGATTTCAGACTCCTCCTAACAAGTTAGCCCGCTTCCATCTTAGATTGCATCATCACTTACCAAGTCAAGGCCTAACTTATAAAAAAAAAACAAAGAAACGTATTATGGCGAGAAAAATTAAAAGGCAAAAGTATCTGCAACACTTGTCTTTTCCCATACAAAACAAAAATAATCTATAATATAACGAAATGACATAAAAAGGACTGAAACGATTTCATTCATAGTTTTCTAAGTTTTCCGATACGTTTAGCAGAAGTACCATGGGGAATAAAAATTAAGAAAATCACACAGAATAATACAAATTTTACAAATTTTCAGAAAACAGACGTTAGTTACTCAATCATTGCTCAACAGCTGGACCGATATGGAAAAAAAATTACAAAAATATAGGTTATAGTCCGACTTAGCACATAAGCTAATTTAAATTCCAATTTTCCCACAGAAATAACATTTACGAAAGCAAAACCGAAGGGCAAAGCTATTAAAGGTAAACATATAAACGATCAAATAAATAACAAATCAGCATGATGCAATCCTTTGCCAAGATAACCCGTTATAGTACCCCAGGGAGTGCATTCGGCTTATCGTGGACTAACGGTCGTGTTTAGGATCTTACAGGGGACTGTTCACATTTATACGCATTGCCTTTCTTTGAGAGATTACGAAGAACGCTTACAAAATTAGGAAACTGTTTCTGAATTTTTTTTATAGCATAATATAGATTATGATACTTATATGGTTTTATGCTATAAATACGCTAAGGTGGCAATCTACAAAGATGTAAATCACTTGATAAATCAGATTGATTAGTTATGATACGAAAGCGTAATAAACGAACAAATTAACTATCGCATTATTTAGAACTATTAAGCTATTTCTTGTTAATTTACTTCGTTGAAGTTATTAGTAAAACTTTTTAAGAGAGATTATAAGTTTATAATATCGATCTGTGAGCTTTTAAAATAATGGACCGAATATGATGTATTCTTTAAGTTTAAAATGTCTTTGTAGATCCAATAAGCTAGTATCGATGGATTTCTTTTAAGATAGAAACACTTGACGTTAAAGTCATATTTTTTTATTATTAGCTATGCATGCATGTACTGTTGAGAGTTATTCAAAATTTTAACTTGTTATTAGTTGAAATACTAGCAGACTACATCCGCGTGGAAGCAGGTTATCAGAAATCCCGCGGGAACCGTGATTTTTTCCGGGGTGAAAAGTTAAAAAAAACTTTTTCCATTCCAAATCTCAGCCAAATCGCTGCAATAGTCGTAGCGCAAAGGAGGAACATATATACACACTTACACACACAGTTTGTGTGTAAGTGTGTAAGTAAGTGTGTGATAAATCAATTAGAACTTCAATTTAATATTTTAAAATATTTACAATTTTACATTGTTACCAGACGTAATTTAACGTTCATTGAAAACAACAATCATATTAAACTGAGTAATTTATTTTATGGAAAATATTTGACCGCAAAGTGTTTTGTGTTTTAATTAAAAGCCTCATAATAAATTACATGTCAGTGTGCTATTGGCGTTATTTATTACTAGCCGAAGCTCCGCGGTTTCACTCGTGTAATTTTCATTCTCATGAGAATACGTACATAAAATACAGCTTATGATGAAGATAAATTGGACGAACGAAGTCACCTACGACAGCTAGCTTATCATTTACTTGACATTACAAATGTTAAATCACATTTTTTATATAGAATAAGCTCGCGCTTGGCCACGATCTCACCAGCTGACCTGTTTCCTATTTTGGTTTATTATCAACCCATCAAAATAAAAAACAAAACAATTGACAAAATGTCATCCATATACTATGATACAAATTACAAATGTCATCCGGTACTTATGGTGGATATCATTTAATATGTAGATGACACTTTGTTGTCCACTTCAATAAGTTGATAATAAAGGCCAAAATAGTGAATTAGGCCACTGGTGGTAAGTGTAGATGTGGCTAAAGGTGCAGCGCGCTTGCCTAGACGATGCCTATTATTCACTCTCTTCTTAAAGATCATAATATAAGTGTCTATTGAAAATTCTTTTGACTAAATTTAAAAGATTCTCTTGTTATCCATACTAATAGTATGTGTATCAAATAACGAATAATATGTTAATGATAAGCAAATCAAATTATTATGTTCGTCTCTGTTTTGAATATTCATAACAAATAAATTAACATTCATATCAGTATGTGAAGCTTTGTAATCTACCATGAAATTAAAACATTGAATCGTATATTACGAGTAGGCCTTTTTCGCCATTTTGTTTTTTTTTATTTTTTTTTTATTATTCGTGGTTGTTAATTACCGGTAGATTATCAATATCAACCTATTTTAAAATCCCTCAACGGGGACTCCTTGGTTATGGAGCTAAGAACAACCACGTCATGATAACTCATGATTGCAGCAACCCATTTTTTGGTTCACTGTTGAGCAGTCCTCTCAGAATGAGAAGGTTCAGGCCTTAGTCCACCTCGCTGGCCCAATGCGAATTGGCAGATTTCACACACGTAGAGAATTAAAAACGTTCTCAGGTATGCAGGTTTCCTCACGATGTTTTTCCTTCATCGTTTGAGTCACGTGGTAAAAATGTCACAATTTTTTTTACTTAGTAAAAAAAATACATATAAAACTCTTAGGCGAGCTACACTATAATTTATTTTCTTTATTTAATTACAACATGCACGTAGATTAAAATCGAGATTTCATGACATAATCGTATCTATATAAAGTTATTTAATCGTAATCTAAGGTATAAATAAATGTGTATAGACCCTATGGAACTGTTCCAATACCTTTTAACGGTAAATGATACTGTTAACCTAATCTCG
This sequence comes from Bicyclus anynana, assembly GCF_947172395.1. Lineage (NCBI taxonomy): Eukaryota > Metazoa > Arthropoda > Insecta > Lepidoptera > Nymphalidae > Bicyclus > Bicyclus anynana. Next base: position 1,381,988 of record NC_069093.1, on the reverse strand, counting down.
CGGACCTTTAACGGAGGTTCAAGAAATGATTATACAGATGATTGGCAGGCGTCCACAGATCCACATCAAAATTATTTTATCTACCGTAAAATTAAAAATCCGTTAGCGATATAATTCTTTATTTTTCGAACATCATTATTTCTAACTAATATTATAATTGCAAATTGCAAATTTTCAACGCTTTCAATCGTTTACTACTAAATCAACTTTAAAAATTCTGTCATTAATGGAAATCTACGTTATCACTGAATAACAAAAGCTATAGTTTTCTTATTCCCCTAATAACAGAAATTTCGCGGGTGAAAGATTTGATTGTTTGTTTGCATTAAAAAGGCTCTGTAACAATTTTAGAAATTATTTCCTGTTGGGAACCGTCGCTATCCCCTTGTTGTAAATGAAATGTAAGGAAATGAAATTTTATTTTCCTCAGTGTATTACCATAAACATATTGTGCAATTTTTACAATTTTATATGGCACTGTATAAGTAATTATTATTTACTTACAATGTTATAATTGTTACAAATAAAATAAATAGGTACAATTAAGATTGACATTTAAATATACATAATTGAACTTATGTTATTCGAAAAAATGTCCTAATAAAATTTTAATCTACCGCACAGAGACATGTTATTTTATAGAAAATATAAAAAAAAACCATGCATTAATATTAGATTACACAAAGTAATTGTCAATCAAATTAAAATGTATATAGCGAAAAATTCTTCTAATGAGTAAAACGATTTATTACACAGCCAACAAACGTGATTTGCTTTAAAATTTCGAGTAGTTTGGTTTTACTTTTAAGTCTGCATCTAATTTATTATATACTAGTTCCCGTTCCTGTAGGAATACAGAGATAAAATATAGCCTTTAATCTTCCTCGATAAATAGGCTATCTAACACTAATCCGTCCGATTTGAAAGAATTTTGCAAATCGGACCAGTAGTTTCTGTATTAGTGCGTTCAATCAATCAAATAAACACACAAGCAAACTCTTCAGCTTTATAATATTTTTATTGTATATTTCAATGCTACGTTATATTTAATCCCCGTATTCCTACAGGATGGGTCGCTACGCGGGTGAAACCACGTGGCGTCTGCTATCTTTTATAACTTATAGCAAAAAAATAATTAATAAAGTTAGATAAGAATTAGTTATAAGTGGTTTCCTCTTACAAGGAGATTGTAGAACTTAAACCCATCACGCTCAAATGCCAGCTATTGCACACGTTGTGTGCACCAAGCTTTACACAATTACCTCTATTAATCGTCTTAAAATCATGATTTCGAGAGCACTAATTGAGTTATTTAAATCAGAGGTCGACCTTAACCGACTTGCATTTGAAAATAAGGTTCTGTGTTTGTAACTATTACGAAATATCCGCTATTAAGTACCTATACACTTCACTTTTTCTTATGTCGGCTAACTTCCTTGACTTGCGTAATTACCAGTTTGATTCTGACTTAGGATACGTCTAGAAGTTATTTTTAGGCATAAAAAAAACATTTTTTTATAAATTTTTGGACATAACCAAATTTATGAATGTTATTTAAACAGGTACATACCACGATAAAACGACGAGATTTTTAATGTCGATATTTTTAAATAACATTCATAATGAACAACCACGAAATAAGTTTAAAATCAATAACAAATTTAGTTGGAAGGATTTTAGTCAGCACTTCACTGTAGAGTTAAAACAACCAATATAAATTATCAAAAATTGCTTGAATGAACAAATTTTCATTCTAATTATGTTTAGTTATACTGCAGTAAGAACAATATTTTCTTTTTTCTATTATTTTTTTATATTTATTAGTTAATGAAAGGTCTCGCACCGCCAGACCAATCAAAAAATCTGAAATCTAAACGATATTCAACTTTAACTGACATGTTGGCTTTGTATCTGTGTTAAAAAATTGTAATTAACTGTGAGGGTTCCAAATATAGTTAGAGATTTTTTTCGTTATTTGAATTATTTATAACAATTTGAATAGATTTGCGGCTGTAAATCAGATTAAAATTTCGAAATCTAATAACACCGAGCATCTATACAATGGATAAAAACACCGTTTCACTAAGAGAAAGTAGCAAGCCCGTAGAAATCGCGACCGTGCGTACGCGGTTTCGTGCGTATTCAAATCTGAACCACATTTTTATACGCATTAGAGTTTAATTTAGTTTAACAACTCTCTGGAAACTTAGTTCATATGAGAATATTGTTTTAACGTATTATTGGTCGTTTTTTCTTTAGCTTCGACGCTGAGAATACGTTGGATTTTTTTGTACAAGGTTACTGTCCGTAAATGTCAAAGGTATATGAAATATGTGAATGTTTTACACCAGCCTGTTGCTAGGAGTTTAAAATAATTTAAATTTACTTTGGTTTTCATTACCGAAATAACTAAATTAAATATTTACAACAAAAAAAATGTCTTAATAATTGTGTGAAACCCGCAGTGCCTATTGGCGTGGCACAGGTAAACTATATTTAAATCAGTAACCAGTTTCAGGAAATGGAGATATTATATTATTTTAATATGAAAGCATAAAACGCGGTTTCTACACAGCTACGCACAAGAATGCTTCATGCTACGACAATATACTAAATCTACTAGTAAAAGAGTTCAACGCAAACACAATTAGAATGTAAACTACGAAGCTGTAACTATTCTGTAGTATTAGTATAAATAGGTAAAGTTTGTGAGTTTATGGTATTGTAGGGGATCTGATGAACCGATTTTAAAAACTCTTTTACCACTGTCTAGTCGTAACTACGTCATTTTTGTTAGAGCTATATGCTCGGGGGAAAAAACAGAAATAGGCGGGTGAAACCGCGAGGCGTCTCCTAGTGATGTAAACAATAAATAACAATCATTATTTATTAACAAGGAAGTGTTTATAATAATCGTTAGGTTTTATTGAAAAAGCTTCCAACGCTAAAGTTCAAAGTTGTACCATTAAAAAATGATTTAAATCTTATTTATTTTGTGATAAATTTAATGTTCAAATCTTTAACATCTGTTATTAAAATTGAAATGTTGCCATTCTTCATTATAAGGCATTATTATTCTAGAAACTAGTAATCGTGAATTTGCGCATCATTAAACATTGATTAACGGAATGGTATTTTAATGCGTTTATTATAATTTTAAAATGTCGATTTTGTGTCAATGTGCAAGGTTAATGTTGTATATTTTATTGGCCAAAATAACACACTTTGTATTTTACATACATACATTTAAATTATAAAGGCACTCTCCACTGTCACCAAGTTCTACTGCAAAAATAATTTCAGAATAACCTTTTTCTTAATTAGTTTAATAATTAAAGTTATTTTTTTATTGTGTAGTAAGACTTTTTTAAAAATAATAAAATAATAATTCTCATTTTCTCTTTACAAATACAATCTTCCTTGATTTGAAATTTTGGTTTAGGCGGTTAGTCGTCAATACATTTATCGAACATACAAGGCATTATTGTATTTGTAATATTTTGGCTAGGCAGGAAAAACAAGAAGAGCGGAGAAGGGGAGTGTTAATCGATTGTTAAAGAATTCCTTAACCCTACGTCCATTGGTCACAAGTTCGGGACTCTGCTCGGAGTTTTTCTATCTGTCATGCAATGAATCTAGCACCCGCACGGATTGCTAAGATATTCGTCTCATAAAATTATGTTGCGGAAAATCTGAGACGTTATAGCAAAATCCTGGACGTAGGTTTTATCTAGGATAAAAGCTAAAAATATGCTCTTGAATTTTTTTAATATCTTTTAACAATTTTATATATAAATTCAACTAGCTATAGATACGTATAAATACTATTATAAGTCGAACAAAAGCCTTATAGCCGTGATAGTATGTAATTGAATTTTAACTCTTCTTTAAATTCCGTCCAAAGACTATCCAAAAACAAGGTTTTTTGTTCAAATTTACCCGTCGATTGTGAACATTTTTAACCGACTTCAAAAAGGAGGAGGTTCTCATTAAACAACTTCAAAAAAAGGGAGATTTCTCAAATCTACCGTATATCATACATTTTTAATTATTTTTTTTTGGACAGGTAATCTCTTCAAACTACATAAAACTGTAATCCTCACAGACTCATCTCATATTACATCGTAGATCTACAATTTTGTCTAGAAAACTAAAACTTTCAAACACAAAGAAAATTTAATAAAATTTTGAGAAAGTTAATTTGGAAATTCCATCGAAGTATATTACGAAAATGCATTTCGTTGAAATAATTTTTAATTTTTTTTGTAATTAGCGAATGATAACAATTTGCTAATAGCGAGGTAAAAAAATACGTATTCGGTACAGTCGACGACAACATAATTCACCTGTTGGGCAAATTTGCATTTTTGATTAGTAGGTGTTGGATTATGAATTGACCTATTAAGAATTTTTCTTTGTCTTACATATAATGATTAATATTGTGAATACACGCAATATTTAGCTATTTTATTTATATTAATACATCATATCATCTCATTTCAAGTATTTCTTAAACATATTGTTGGCATATTTGAGGAAGTAAAAACAAAGATTTACGTATTTACGAGGCATTTACTCTGAAACTTAAAATTAAACTTAAAACAATATTAAATGTAGTTTTAGTTTGTAACGGTATAGATACATATTTTTTTCCAATAATGAAACCAAGGAATCCTAAGTAAAATTAAAGAAAAACGATTTCACGTAAAAAATAAACCTTCACCAAAATTTAATTAAAAAAACTTACCATTATGCTAATTCCACACACAAAAAAAAGTACACGCAACAAAAAAATACACCACTAAACAAACACCAAAGTATCGCAGGTACAGTCGGTCACAGAAATCACGAATAAAATCACCAAGAACAGTTAATGAGACACTTCATATAAGAAAAAAAAAAACTTTATCTCTATATATAAAACATGACTGTCCTGTAGTCTGTCACTCCGGCGAGACTGTTGTGGACTGAATGCGGCCCGAAAGTTTCGCCCCGATTGTCGATTCAACTGGTGTGCGCGCACGCAGCTCTAACTGTCTTGATACTTGCACTAGAATATTGATAAAAATAAAAATGAAAGTGATTTTGATTGTGGTTTGATGACCTCTTGACTTTCAATTGACGTTCCTTTCTTTTGATTCACGAATTTGAACTCGATACAATGTAAATATTTGTTTTTTTTTTCTATCTGTTTTCGGTTAGAATGTCTAAAAATTGGAGATAATATAGTGTTAGATATATTTGTGCTAGGAACCCAGAGCCAACCATAGATAATAGAGGATCATTATATGCTCCTCTATTATAGTTAGTCTGATCTGTGGTATTGAAAATGCCGGTTGTAGATTCATACTTTGTTATCTAATTTATTGTTTTTGATGATTTTATGGTGCTAATTAATGTAATCTTGTGTTGTTTATTTTAACCACTTCTGATTTTTAATAATAGATTAACCCCTAAAACCACGTGATTATTTGGAAATTCAAAGAAATACAACAAAGTGTGTGTGTAGTGTGCGTATTTATTTATATCAGATGATATTAATATACAATTGTTTTTTTATAAATTAAAAATTCTTTCATTTCAAGTAAGCTTACTTTTAACTATTCTATGTAACAGGTGCCTCTATGACGTTCATAATACGTACTATTATCGTGTAGTATTAGTATCTTAAGAAACTCCTACAGTTGTTTTTTTTCAAATCATCATTACTTATAATAATCATCCCACCTTCATCTCCCAATTTTAATCGTGATTTTAGTATTTTTGTGTAAATGAATTGTATATGGCGAAACGACGTTTGCCAGGTCAACTTGTAGTTATCTTCCCTTTTATTATAAAGAGGATTTTTGTTTCCTTGTTTGTATAGGACGAGGAGCGTAGAAAACAGCTTAAAAAAATGTTTCACCAATGAAAAGTTACATTGTTAAAAAGTAACATTAAAAAACGATTATCTTCGTAGTCCCATAAGGATAGAAGTTACGCAGATGAAAATGCAGCGTGTCTGATAGTATGTAATTATTTCAATCCCATTGAAACCGAATTAGAAATTTACCTAAAAAACATTTTTGCAAAGTTCAAGGTTAGAATGTGAATATACCTCATCGTTTTTAATATTACAAAGCATTCTAAAAATATTTTAATCCTAACTTTCAACGTCCAAAGTACTTAAAACTTTTGAAAACTTCTGTGTAACTTTCATCTTATAGAAAATATTTGAATTCTTCAAAATGTTAGTGAGTACTTTAGACTTTTTAATATTTAATTTGAAAGTCATTATGAAGAGTAATTTGTTAAGTTTGGATTATTTATTTTAAGTGCTTTAACTTTAAGTAAAAATAATTATAGCGTAAAAATTATACGAGAGAATAATTATTTTAATCCTTACGTATTTTTAACTGATTTGCAAAAGGGAGGAGGTTCTACGATCCATTGTATGTATGTATTTTTTTTACTGGCATATTAATTAGAAGCCCTGCTGGCAGTAGGTACATTTCAATGAGTAGGTATGTCAAGCTGTCGGTCATTAACATGGAATAGTGATCGTACAAAGTCAAAAAACATCCACCAACGTGCATTGGAAGAACGTTATGGGTTTGAACTCCAAATCTACTCCTCTGGGGGACTTTGTAGTAGGTTATTGAAATAGCCTGTTAAGTGATACTGATATGTCAATACCATCTCTATCTTACATCCAAGTCCGTTCAACTATTTAACAGTGGTTGTGGTAATCCGTCTAAACAATTAAATTAAAATTAAAAATAAATAAAATCTCATGTCACGGTATTTGTGGTAACAACACTCTTCCGAAAAGGGGTGACCAATTTTAATGTTTTTTTTTTATATATTTATGGTATATTTTAGGTAGGTCCAAATGACATTAAATGGGAACATGAGAATTCGCGCCCTCGTACAAGTCTATGTCCAGCAGTGATCGGATACAGGGTGATGATGATGAAAAATATCCTAAGGCATTTCTTATCCATTATTAATTAATTGCGATTTTAATATTTTTTTTTTTTGTTCAACGTTTGGCGGATCAGCTAGTACAGAATCAGATAGATAAATAAATATCACCATAACCTTCTGCGTCAGTCAGATAAAATAATTATTGTAAAGTCAAGTATCAAGACCGGCCGAGCGAGAATTCACATAAAGTTTGAGTAAACTTAAAATTTTTACGCACGTTTCCTTTCACCCCGCGTGAATGTCACCGTGTGTGTGCGAGGGGGACGGCAACACTGTCCTTCTCAACCGGCCACAATAGTTCATTATGCTTACCGACTTCCTCATAATTAAGCTTCAGATATTAATATGTGAATAGTTGAATAAAAATTCAATTCCCAAAATTAATGGAAAGGCCACGTAAAATGATGATATCTTGGGTGATTTACATTAGGATCTATGTTCTTTTGTAGGATTAAATCCTTATGATATACTTCTTTATTGAGAAAGACTACAATAAGCAAAGTTCCTTATTGTAGCTAGCTAACTTATCCTAATAACTATACATTTCTTAGGCTGCATTTCCGCGCTGGACAGCCAGGCTGATCCTTTGTGCAAAAAATGAGCCAGCCCTTCTGTCACCAGTCGAGGGAACTAGCCGCGCTGAAATTATTAGATAAAATTTTTTGGCACTGCAACTCCATGGCCGAAGGGTCTAATTAGGCTACTTCAGCCTTTTAAATGTTCTCGTCAAAAACGCAGTGACCAATTCCTTACCTCACACGGACGTGGGTTTCATTCACTGTCAAGAGGGCGTCAGAAATGATACTTTCAGGCAAAAACAGCCTTCCGGAACGAGTATTCTGTCGAAATTCTATAGCTTGACAAGTTCGTTGATACACTCCCATGATATGCGGGCGACGGGGGCAAAAGACTACGCGGGTGTGAAGTCAAGCGCGCGGAGGGCAGAGGGAAGGACGGCGCGGGTATGAAGTCGTGCGAGCCAAATTTGCCAAGCCATAGAAACACAAGAGATATACTTCTGCCTATCTCTTCTACGGCTTCTGGGAGACTTTAGGCCCAACAGTCGAAGCTTCTACGCTCGCCCAAAGCCCCTGGTAACGCTAAAGTCCCATTAAGAAGTTTTCGACAGTTACACAACCAACAACAACAGTAAAAAGAAGTATTTCAAGCATCCTATCCCATAATATATCCCATTTTTATTTTAGACTAGCGGACGCTAGAAAGCTTAGAAAAATCCCGCGAGAACCACGGATTTTCCGGGATGAAAAGTAGCCCATGTGTTAATCCAGAGTAAAATCTATTTCTATTTCAATTTTCAGCCACATCGCTTCTATAGTAGCAGCGTTAAAGAGTAACAAACATCCAAATAAACATACATCCATACAAACTATTGCGTTTATAATATTAGTAGGAAAGGTTTGCGATTAACCATGATCTCATTTGGTGGAGTAAAATACAATAAACACGAAGTCGAATTTGAAAACAAGTTAGTTTTTGAAATAATCGTCAACGTGGCATTGAATAAATGCCATTTTTTGTTTATTTAACAATTGCAGATAAATAAAATAAATGAAATAGTTTGATTTCAAAATACAATTAATGATAAAACTTAAAAACATATCTGCAAGTCGTACTTTTTTTAACCCAAACTGGAGTGTTACAAAAACCAATTAATTTTGGTATTAATCTTATAAAACGATCTCATTTTTAAAGATCAAGGCTATTATAGTTCATTATATCTTCTGAGTTTGCAAACCAATGAAGTGAATAAATGAACGATATTCAACTATTTTTTTATGAATAGTGTAGGTGTAGGAACTTCGCGACGTCTTTTTGTCCGAAATTCCTCAGTGCCTGAAGACAAAAGTCTTCGAACAGTGCGTATTGGTCGCTAACTATGGGCCTGTTAAGAAGGCTCAAAGTCACACAGCGGGCGATGGAACAAGCTATGTTAAGAGTATCTTTGCGTGATCGAATCAGAAATGAGGAGATCCGCAGAAGAACCAAAGTCTTCGACATAGCTCTACGAGTTGCACATAGTTGGCACAGAGTTCGAAGAGCCGATGGACGTTGGAGTCCCAAAATGCTGGAATGGCGACCCCGCACTAGTAAGCGCAGTATTGGCCGACCCTCCACCAGGTGGACTGACGACATCAAGCGAGACGCAGGGATTCGCTGGATGCAGGTGGCTCAGTATCGTGTTGTTTGGAAGTCCCTACAAAAGGCCTATGTCCTGCAGTGGACGTCCATCGGCTGATATGATGATGATGATGAGTGTAGGACTAGGGTAGGTTAAGGTAGTCCTACCCTACCCTACCCTACTACTAGTAGGGTAGGGTAGGGTAGGAGTAAAGAAGAAGTGCATAACTCAATGCGAAACTTGACCCGGTCCGCTAGTTATACATAATTCTAATGCAATTCTCTATAAGTAATCTTAACTCTATTGCTAACGTCTAGCTGGACTTTCTAGGATTGGTTCATACCTCTCAAATAACCCCATATCAAAATTAGGAAATATTAGTAAATGCCTTTAACGGGAAAATGGTTCTACAATTTGAATGTGGACGGATAATAGGGCTGGAATCTGATTGTAAGGCTCGATATGGTTGAAAAAAACAAAGACAACTCTTTAGGGAACCTAAGTAGGTATTATAGATACAGTAAAACACATAAACTAATAAACACACAAAGAAAACTGATTCTCTGGAAAACCTTAGTAACACGGCAATGACGATAGGTAATGAGAATTATAGACGTTAGGAGAAAGAGAATTTATGTGTGCAGACAATGGCTAGAGGCCGAATTATATGCCTGTGTCTAATAATATTAGACTATTGGTCAGGGAGACAGAATCAAGACCGGGAGTCGCAGCAGAAAAAGCTGAAACCAGTAAGTAAGGCTCAAGTATGCCTCTCTGACCGAGAGTTACATATTTGTACCTTTTGCCGTGGAGACCCTTGGGCCATGGAGTCGCAGTGCCAAACAATTTTACCGAATCATTTCACCGCGGCTAGTTGCCTCGACTGGTGACAGAAGGGCTGGCTCATTTTTTGCGCAAAGGGTCTTTGGCCGTCCAGCCCGGAAATGCAGCCAGTTTTCCGCCATTCCACGATTGTAAGGGCATGATTTGTATAGTTATTAGGATAAGTTAGCTTAAGTTCCTTAATGCATTCTTTCACAATTAGTTGATTTTGATGATAATTAAGTAAACAGACATCTCCACAGATCTCTTAAAAAGTTATATAAACCCAATAAAGCACTTTAACTCAGTAAGAAAGTAAAAAATTTCGGACTTAAAGTCAACACGTCGATATTTAATTACACCATCGTAACACGAGGTGACATTGCGAAACGTTCAATCACTCGCCAGTAAGTGAAAGTAACTTTGTACTTGTTTGTATGTAGCTATGTCTGTGTGTCAGCGAAAATGGTGCCAAAATACCAGACACTAATCACTGATAAAATTATAAGGTTGAGCGGCACTCATAATAAAGGAGTCAATTCGGGCTTCTGTACATAAATTATAATTACCTACGAAAAATTGGGAGAGAGTTAATGATATTCTATTTCGGAAAAGGTTGTAAGGCGTACAGATGTATGTGAAACTAAAGGTGTAAGAGCATTAAGTAAGTTGCTAGGCAACGGTTTTTTGGTTAACGTGTTTTAATTCGATGTTTTTCCTTCCTCTATCTAATTATATTACAATTTAATGCGTTTCTGTTCTGCTTAGATGACGTTCTTTTAATTTATACTTATACACAAAAGCTTGTGTGCGTTTGTGATGTGAGCTTACTACTACATCCAAACTAAACAGTCTTCCGAAAGTAGAATAACTATTATTATTATTTTGATACATTTTACTCTCACGCCCGGTACAACATAAACATATATATAAGGCCAAAAGGAAAATAAATAAACTTACTTAAATACGCAAAATAAATAAACATAAATATACGCTACATAAATACATATATGCACCGGGCGGAGGATTCACCCCGGCAGGGAGACCAAACGGCCGGGGGTCAGGGCGACAGGTGAAGAAACCGGCGGACTATCCTAGCCGAGTCCAGCAAGACCGCTTTTTGCATCTTGCCTGCGAGCGAACTGCCACGGAACCCCAGCCGCCTTAAATGGTGAGCGAGGCTGACTGGGATCAAACCATTGGCAGATATGACGATTGGGATGATTTCAGTGGACTCCACATGCCACATGGCGGTAACCTCGTGAGCCAGATCTAGATATTTACGTTTTTTCTCTGTCTCAGCTCTCACAAGGTTCTCGTCATATGGAATTGTGATGTCCACTAAAAACACCCTCGACTGTGCCCGGTCCAACACCACGATGTCAGGCTTATTCGCAAGAATAGTCCTGTCCGTGATAATGGACCGGTCCCAATAGAGCCGGACTCCGTCGCGTTCAAGCACTGGCACCGGTGTGTACTTGTAATAAGGCAACCTCTGGTCCAGGAGACCGTACGTCAGAGCAAGCTCTTGGTGAAGGATTTTGGCTGCTTGGTTGTGTCTGTGCAGATACTCAGTGTTGGCAAGAGCTGAACAACCCGAAAGCACATGTCTGAGTGACTCGCCGGGATGGCGACAGGCTCGACAGATGTCGTGAGTGCCATCCTTCAGAATGTACTTTCGGTAGTTCCGCGTCTTTACCACCTGATCTTGTATCGCAAAGACAAACCCTTCGGTTTCCCCAAAGAGGTCACCGAAGCGCAGCCACTGCACAGACGCTTTTTTACTGACATGGGGCTCATGAAGAGCCTTAAAAAAGCGTCCGTGCAGCTCCTTCCCCTTCCATACGGTCTCCCGGTCAGAGATGCTCTGTACCACTGGTTTTTGCCATTCGCTGTTGGCCAAGGATAGCGGGGTGAGTCCTTTATCACATGCTATGACTTCTGTATGCATCAGGGACTCCCTTTTCGTCTCGAAGTAGGTCCTGAGGCTGCATATCTCCCGATTGTGCATGGTCTTGGCGCTAAGTAGGCCTCGACCACCACCCTTTCGGGGGACATACAATCTCATGACAGACGATTTTGGGTGATGCATACGATAGAGTGTCATAGTCGTGCGGACCCTTCTATCCAGGACGTCTAATTCGGTCTGAGTCCATCTGAGCACGCCAAAGGTGTACATGAGAACAGGCATGACCCAGCCGTTATAAGCTCGAATCTTATTGGCGCCCGACAAATAACTTTTACAAATCTTTGTCAGACGTCGATAAAAACCCTCGCAAACTGACTGTTTCATGTCCGCCTCTTGCACCCCTATGGATTGTGACATGCCCAGATACCGGTAAGATTCAGTTTCAGAAAGGGTCTGGATGTTAGGGTCTAATGGATCCTGTCAGAGCCAAGCCCTCTGGTGGAGATGATGGATGTGCCGACTGGTCAGGTGGTAGTGCCGGTCGACGAGTTTGGCTGGCGGCTCGCATGCTGCCACGTCCAGCGCCAGCCCCAGACGCGCCCTGGCGACCCCCAGGTAGCGGCCCTATACGCGCATCATTATTATCCATCATCATATTTAGGGGGAGGGGTGAGTGGTGATTACATCACTCGGGGTCCACTCATGTCCCCGAGGAGTCTAGTATTTTACGAGCCAGCTAGCTCTGCGGAGAACCAGAAGATGTTAGTTGGTTCTCCGATGACCCTTAGTCGCCTCTTACGACACCCTCGGGATAGGTAGGGGTGGCAACATTCTGCTCTGCCGGTGCCACACGGCTTTTTATTATTATTATTATAACTATTTATTACACCATGCTTGTACGGTGTATCATGTCATTGCAATATCACCCAAGTTAATAGAACTTTCCACTATACATTTCCACTGACTAATCATTATCAACTCTCTAAATATAACTAAAGATTAATAATTTGCTTATTAGCTTTTACCGAAATATTAAGAAATTAATAAAAAATGGAAAACATGTTTACTTTTAAATTAGAACAGGGTTTACCAAGCTAAAATTTGCCCAAATTCGTTGTGAATATCTTAAGTTCAAAGCTCACTTGAGCCTGCGCCCGCGAAACGGCCTTAGCACCTCGCCTGGAGCAATTAGTATTCTTTGTTTAGAGAATAATGGATATACGCTCACTACATCAACTTTAGAGCGCCTTACGAGCGGGATGACCACGTGCGGACGACAAGTGACCACTTGGTGACCACCAAAAAAATACACTTCAAGTTGAGCACCTCTTCCTTTATTTGAAGTTCACTGAAATATACTTCCATTTGAAACACTATTATTCAACTTGTGATAACTTGATGATATCATTATATTATCGTTTGCGAAAAGTGTAGCAATCCTTTGTCAGTCCTTTGTGGTTATGTATTTATAACACGATCCGGAAGGTCAAGGTTACAATGGAATTCATAACGTTATTACTTAAGAGGACCAATAGAAATTAAATACATAATACATGTATCTATATCTCTTTGAACTTAAAATGAAAATACGCGTTATATTATAATTATAAAGCCATAATAGCCCAATGGATTTTGACCTCTGCCTTCGATTCGGAGAGCCTGCACCATCAACTTTTCAGTTATGTGCTTTTGAAATCGTGTCTCAAACGGTGAAGGAAAACATCGTGAGGAAATCTGCATACCAGAGAATTTTCTTGATTCTCTAGGTGTGTAAAGTCTGCCCATCAGCATTCGGCCGGCGTGGTGGACTATTGGCCTAACCCCTCCATTCTGAGAGGAGACTCGTACTCAACAGTGAGCTGAATTTGGGTTGCTAATGATGACATTTAAAACCTATTTTACCAGCATACAGTGCCAATTTGATTTTGAAAATACTTTTACCGCTAGGAAAGCCGTTTTAGTTGTGAATGTCATATCATCATTAGCAACCCATATTCGGCTCACTGTTGAGTACGAGTCTCCTCTCAGAATGAGAGGGGTTAGGCCCATAGTCCGCAACGCTGGCCCAATGCGGATTGGCAGACTTCACACACCTAGAGAATTAAGTAAATTCTTAGGTACGCAAGTTTCCTCACGATGGTTTTTTTCACCGTTTGAGACACGTTATATTTAGTTTCTTAAAATGCAATTGAAAATTTGGAGGTGCATTCCCCGTACCGGATACGAACCTACGCCCTCCGGAATCGGAGGCAGAGGTCATGTCCACTGGGCTCTCTGAAACGGGAACTAAACTAAAACCGCGGGGCTTCAACTATACTAAAACAAACAAAATGTTTGTTCGCAAGAGACCTTTACCAGTAAAATGCATGAGTTTTTCTCAATCTCATAGCTAGATTGACCTCAAACAGACCGGTTTGCAATGTCGCGTGGCATATTATCATCACATCGCAGCCACAGCTGTTAGTGTCATGTGACATATTCATCAACTACTTGCTCGGTATACGTTGCTATGCAGATTTTTTCCAATTGACATAGTCAATAACTTTTTCTTCAAGTCGACATTTGTATCGCATTGTACAAGTTACGTAATACGTATAGAGTATGGATGATATAGGATAAACAAAGAAACACCCATTTTTAACAGATTTGACAAAAGGAGCCGTCGTAACCCTTAGTCGGCTCGCTGCTGAGCTCGAGTCACCTCTCAGAATGGGAGGGGCTTGGCCAATCCACCACGTTGGCCCAATGCGGATTGGCAGACTTCACACACGCAGATAACGAAGAAAATTCTCTGTTTCGCATGTTTTCCCTCACCGTTTGAGACACGTGATATTTAAATTTTTTTAATGCACACAACTGAAAAGTTAGAAGTGCCTCGGGCCGGATCCGGATTCCGGGCACCCTCTGGAATCGGAGGCAGAGGTCATATCCACTGGAATGGCTGAAAAAAGGCGTGGAAGATTTAAATTTGAGGAATGATTATTAAATTGTTTGTTTTAATTACTATTAATTAAGTACTTACAATGTCTGCCAATTGATCCATCCATGCGTCAGGTTACCCAAGAGCGGCGCTTGCCAAAGGTTAATCCTTGTCATCCAGAGGGATAACAGCGATAACGTATTGGGTACCTTGCCTATGGGTGAACAATTAGATGGTGTATATTTTTTATAATTATTTTATTGATTATAAATTAAAACCCAATATACAGTTAATTCATTGTTTTAATTTATTTTAATTTAATTATCAATATGTATTTGTTGTTGGCTGAATAAAGAATAGTGACAATTACTTGGGTGTTTTGTCAAATCCTACCTTATAGAAGTAATCTTATAACACAAATTCGGAAAGTTTAAATGTACCACTAAAATGAGCAAATATCTTAATCTTCAATCTTAATCATATAAGACCAATAGTAAATTTGTCAATTTTTAAAGTAAAACTCGAAACAAACCGGATAGCGAAGTCGCATGGCAAATCAAATCAGCTTCAAAAGAAGCATAAGACGGCTAACTGATAAATTATCAACACCGATTTAAATGAAGCAAAGGCCGGGTTTTAAAAAAAAATAAAAAAACAGGCAGTTACACAGAACAGAAGGTGAACCAATCATTGCGATAGTGTTTATCAAATACTGAGTTTCGTAGTGTAATATTACCTGATTTCACAAATTATGGCGACCCAGAGCCGTGATAGCCCAGTGGATATGACCTCTGCATCCGATTCCGGAGGGTGTGGGTTTGAATCCGGTCCAGGGCATGCACCTCGAACTTTTCCATTGTGTGCATTTTAGAAATTAAATATCACGTGTCTCAATCGGTGAAGGAAAAACATCGTGAGGAAACCTGCATACCAGAGAATTTTCTTAAATCTCTGCGTGTGTGAAGTCTGCCAATCCGCATTGGGCCAGCGTGGTGGACTATTGGCCTAACCCCTCTCATTCTGAGAGGAGACTCGAGCTCAGCAGTGAGCCGAATATGGGTTGATAATGATGGTGACCCAGAAGGTACTATGTATATATTTGTTTTTCTTTTTATAGGTCAATTGAGCTTTTTGTTATTATTTAATTAATATTTCAGTTGTTATATAAATTATTTTTTAATAAGGAATTAGGAATTATTATTATAAGTAACTAGCGAACGCCCGCGACTTCGTCCGCCCTTAGACCTCTTTTAAAATATTAGCATTCAACAATCAACGGAAATAAACTAATTGAAATGCTGAACCAAGATTTGTTAAATACTCTAATAACTAACTAAAATATAAACACGCATTATTATATGCCTGTATAATGTGATTATTAAACTAATAAATACAGCATTTGGTATCAATAATTGTTGTTAAAATCAATAACAACTGTTAGCATAATAGAGCAGGATTTCAATCAATTTGAATATGAATGCGTTGTTCTGTTGCTAATTATACAATACAGAACCTTTTTATGATCATCATTATGTCAGTACCAATTTCAATTGAAGTAAATATAGCCCCTCATTCGCACGAGAGTTTTTTTAACGGACGTTAAACAAAGTGTATAAATATGAAGATAAATGAAGGTCTATTTCCAACGCCAAAAATTAAAAAAAAAATAAACGCCGTGTTTTAAAAACGTTGTCGTGTGAACATAATTATTATATTGGGAATGCATTTTAACGTTTTTTAACGTCCAATAAAAAATGTTCTAAAAGTTTGAATCCATTTAATGATAAAAACTAAATCTTTAGACATTTTATCCCAGTGTGTATTTGAATTAATGAATAGCAATGTATCTTAACATTTGTTTTCCATCCAAAGTGCGGGTAAAATAATATACCCAATGGAAACATTTATACAGAATTTATAATGATGAATATTGAATATTCAAGTGGAAGGACATAAGAGGAGAGGAAGGCCAAAGAAGAGATGGTTGGATTGTGTGAAAGAGGACATGTGTGTAAAAGGAGTGGACGAGTAATAGAGACGAATGGAAAAGATTGACATATTTTTCCGACCTCATTTAAGTGGGATAAGGGTAAGGAGATGATGATGAAGATGATGATTACTATTTTTGTCATATAAGTACATGATGAAAAACAAATGAAGAGAAATCATTTTAATTGATTCACTAAATTACAATTCATTTATGAGTCCATCAAGATCATTGATATCCCTACAAACATTTGACTCTATCAATAATTCAAGATTAAATTTCTCGATTATTTCTATCGAATACAATTGCGGGGAACAAGACACATACCTTTACTTCGCAAAAGCCATTTAGAAACCTAACCAATATATCCAGACCTGCAACGGTTCTTACTGTTGCGTCTGTTTCATCGATTTTGTTTACTTCTGCGGGGGGAGGTGCAGACCAAGTTGTATGGTCGTTCAAAACTACTTTCACCAGACTTGGTTCATTTTGCAACTGACCTTAATATTCCGATGTTGTTGCAAACGGCTCATTGGAACAATTATTTTAAATCTCGATGCATTTTATACTTATTACACGTGTATTACGGTTAATGGTCCAATTAAGAGTTGAACTCTTGTTACTTTACTGAAAGGTTACCGCTTCAGTGCTCATTATGTAATTTGTATACTTTGTATAATTAAATACTTTCTAGTAATTGACTCACATAATGTGAGTACCTGATTGAAAGTTGAAAACTTCTTACAATTGTAGGGTTTACATTATTAAAAAAAAATCGGTTGTCTGTAAAGTCGGTTTACTGACGATAGTTGAACGTGTCAACGTCATAAGAAAATACTGATGGGATGGTTGCATTTTTCAAAAGAAAATGTTTGTTTTTCTATTCTGTTTAATAATCTTCATAGACCAGAATATTCTTTTTTTTCTTGTAAAAAAGTTGGCAACCCTAGAGCGAGGGAACGACGCATGACGTCATCTTTTTTCGAGTGTGCAGCCGGCTCCATCGAATTATAAGACGTTGTTACGTCAAAAAATAAAATTTGGTTTTTAAACAACCAATGGATTTTTACGAATATAATTGAAAAAAACAAGTTAATTCAATATTTCCTGTAATCTGTCCTTTAAATATATACGTTTACTTTATTTTTCTTATTTCATTCATTTTCCCTTACGAAAGTTTTACTGTTAGTTTATTAAGCTAGTTCATTATCCAATCCAATAATAAATAAATTATAGTGAAGTAAGTAATTTTATTTGTATGAGTAAACAGCCAAAGTTGTTTAAACAATTAATACCTAAATATTGTCTACAATGTCGAGTAGTTCCGGAAGTGTGAAAACTATACATACATGAAAATATAATGTAAACACAAAATTATGCATATGTACGGTCAATGGAGTAGCTGAATTCGGATCACTTTTGCGGTGATTTTGTCGGTACGTAACTTATATATAGTAAAAAATATCGTTGAATCAAGGGCTAACTTGTTATCTATACTAATATTATAAAGCTGAAGAATTTGTTTGTTTCTTTGCTTGAACGCGGTAATCTCAGGAACTACTGGTCTGATTTGAAGAATTATTTCAGTGTTAGATAGCCCATTTATCGAGAAAGGCTATATCATTATCCTCGTACTCCTACGGGAACGGGAACCACGCGGCGTCAGCTAGTTGAATATAAAAAAGCCACTTTTAGATCACCCACTATACAAAAGCTCTGTCACTATAAATGATGTAAATTAACTTTAATATTACATGTGAACAAATAATGCATATAATATAATACAGACTGTCGATATCAACCATTTAGAATTATTTACAGGCTTCTTGTTACCAGGAAACTACACTCAGTTATATAAACTGGTTCAATGCAGATAAAATATCAACTGCGTGGGATTTGTTGCACCTATTACTACCAAGTACCTACACTACACTAACATAATCAGGTAGTTTCTACATTTGGCCGTACGGTTTAATAATCTGTGATTACTTGACCTTGACCAATGTCATTTTATAATAACTAAACTAAAGTTAACCTATGAGAATCATAATCAACATCATGCTTAACAGCCGATGGACGTCCACAAATGGACATAGGCCTCTTGCATGGACATCCAAACAAAACGGTCTTGAGCTGCCAGACACTGTAAACCATTTAATGTCCTCAGTCCACCTAGTGGGGGGTCAACCAACACTGCCCTTTCCACCACCATGGGACCTCAACGTTCATCGACTCTTCAAACTTTGTCACCCTACCTATTGCCACTTCAGATTCTTCTTCTTCATCATTTCATCTTCTCATTCCTGATTCGATGTCACCCGCTTTGAGCTTTCTTATGAAGGCCATAGTTAGTAAATAAGTCGCGGATCCGTTATTCATCAGTGACAACACGCATTGTTTGAAAAGTTTCGTCTTCAGGCCCATAATCCTACCATAGGTAATTACGGAACCATGGTGGCTATAAGAGGTAGCAGGTATCCAAGGTCCAGACACCTTCTGTAAACCGTAACCTATAAAAAAATATTTTCTCTTTTTGTTTTTTCAAAACTCAGTACACTCCAAAAGATGGCTTTTCTTACGTAGCACTTTAATGAGAAATGCGAAAATGCATTTCCCAGCGTTTGCGGTTTCAGTGAGAAACGTACGTTGAAGGTTTGCTTGTCTTCCTATTGTTTGTCTTTTGTACAGAAAAACAAATCAATAATTCATTGATTGAACTTTAGCAAAATAAAGCCTGTTTCTCTTAAATATTAATCCTAATAATAATCTTAATATTTATAGGTGCGAAATCACGTCACTCATCACGAAATCTCAAAAACCTCTCAACGTACAAAGATGAAATTTAGCAGGGAGGTAGTTTATAAATAGTCGAGGTCCGCTAGGACGGATTTTGCGAGAGGGCTGAATTTACGAAGTGGGCAGACGAAGTCGCGGGCATCCGCTAGTTTTCACCCGACTGCAAGAAGGGTCATGTTTTTCGCGCGTATCTTGTATGTATGTAAGTTTGTATGTATGTTATATTCTTTATTTATATAGTTATAAGCTTCAATAATAACAGATTGTTTAACAGCAGGTTAATTCAATAACTTTGAGGTATGCTAGTTGACATATATACGAAATCGAGATTCTATGTAAAATGTCATTCGTTGCTTATTGGTGGATATCGCGCAGTATGTAAATTACATTTTGTCAATAGATTTGATGTTTATTTTAATAGTAAAGACCAAAATAGTGAATATGTTAGACCTGAACCAATTTAGAAATTATAAAATCCTAAATTCAATTAAGATTTTTCATGTTTGTCGATTGAATTGTTTGGACATACGCGAGCGAAACCGTGGGCTTTGCTAATGATTCAAAATAAATTTGCATTCAACAGTTACTTACAGAACAAAAGTCTTAACTAAAATTGTTCACTTTTGAAAGTCTTAACATTTTGAAAGTGCTCTATAAACGATTATAATCCACGCAAGGTTTTGTATAATTTGTCGATTTGCTAAAAGAAATCTACGATAAAATGTTGCTCAAAAGATATTTACATTTCTTACTATTGTTTTAGTTTTTATTATTATCTTTTTTTTCTATTATTCGCATTAGTTACAGGGATTTTCAAGTTTTTTAATACCCTAGATACAGATTACCAGTTTACAATTACACCATTGACTTTAAAAATAGGCAGATAGTATCTCGCTATCAAACAACTCAAACACTATACTGTGTGTGTGTGAAGTGTATTGCCAGATATATGAAATTAATGGTGGTCGGTCTGTCTTCATATGTGCATCTGAACTGGCGTTCTGGACTTATTATTACGTCTATGTATTACACGGTAAATTATCAGGTATTATGAGGGTAACAGCTTTATGTCCTCTTTAAAGCTTGGGATAAAGGAAAAATCTAAATAAACCTCCTCGGATCACTGTAAGTGCTAATTAAAATCGGCTCGCAAAGACTAAACGGCCATTAAAATTTACTGAACGGAAAAGGTTTTAAGTCAAAGGGAAGCAATAAAAAACTATGAAATTTTTATGTCAGTTGATTGCGTTTTCAATCAAGTTTTCTCAAGTATATGTGTTAGCGTCAAGTTTTAATTAGTTTTAATGATTTATTAATTAATATTTCTAAGCAAAAGTCGTTGTTGTTTATTTATTGACAATATGGCGAAAAAGGATTACGGTAGAAGTAAATGTTTCCATATACCGGTCGATCCAACTGAGTGCCCGTTTAGAGAATTTAGAGATAATGAACTGAGTACAGAACATTGGGGGATGGTAATAATCTAAGCTTTTTTTTCACCATCATCTTCATCATCGTTAGTAGAAATCATCTGAGGTATAGGTAGAATAAATTTGTATACTCCGCGCCACGAAACAAGTCCCGTAGACGCAGTGCTAATATCTTATGCTGGCTCCACATTAGTGCCATGAATTCACGCGCGAATTATTGGGCATTCACGGGCTGCTCACAATCGTTTGAACCCCGCCGCGAACGTTGTTTGCTGTGTCACTATACCACTATTTAGATGAGCCGTGAATGTGGATATGTATGCGTGAACTCTGATCGGTGAACAGGCGTGAACGTGCGTGAACCCCGCGAAAACCGTTTACATTCACATTCACGCTTGTTCACGGAGATTCACGGCACTAATGTGGCGCCAGCATTAATGGTGCTCATTGTCATTTGTGTAAGCCGCTGTCAATTTTAGTTCAAGTTTTAGCCGCGGGACTTCTTTTGTGTCGCGGAGTCTACCTTTGCATCGTTACTTCACATCAGAGATCGAAGTCAAAGGCTAGCTTGGTCAATAAAAAAACAGCTCATTAAAGCAGGCACATGCTAAATTATTATGTTCTGGTGTCAGGGACCCGCAGCCTTTAGAGCCCCTCCTGTCGTGACCAAAATGCCTGTAAAGCCTTCAGCAGAGCACGTGTGGATCGATGAGCAAGTCCAGCCACTGCCGCGGTCGGCGCGCCAGTACCTGCACGGGTGGGTACGAGCTGAAGAGCTGGCTATGAGGCGGTGGGAGGCGGAAGTTGTTGTGAGTGAGGTGCGTAGTAGCATTGACAAAGCAAAGAAAGAAGAAGCTAATATTTCATAGCCCGACCCAGTAAGGGTGAGGCCACACGATGGCGCCATAATGCGGCCTCCGCGTGTGCAATACCGTCTTTACCATAAGGGCACACGGAGCCCAGGCCCAGCCCTTACCCTTATTCCACTTAAGTGGGGTCGGAAAAATATGTCAATCTTTTCCATTCGTCTCTATTACTCGTCAACTCATCATCCACTCTTTTTACACACATGTCCTCTTTCACACAATCCAACCATCTCTTCTTTGGCCTTCCTCTCCTCTTATGACCTTCCACTTGCACATTCAACATTTTTCTAGTAATATGACTTTCCTCTCTACGCATTACCAAGCTAACCTTCTACTCCTCAAGACACATGTAAACTACTATATACTGCAGATACATGTAAAAAAAGTATATATTAGTATGGATTGTAAAATACCGTTACAAGCCATTGGACGTGCGAGGCAATTGAAACAAACGATTGAATTTTTGCAGGAAAACCAAGGAGAAAGTAAAATGTCAATAATGGACATACAGTTCAGTCATACGCAAGTTCTGTTGAGATCCTCGTTTTGCAGGAGAGTGATGTCCATCTGTTTCATACTTGAAAGAGCTGACAGCTTAGTGGTGAGTAACTGTAGAGTTAGACCTGTGGCGTGCACTATGTATTAAATCATGGTACACTGAAAAAAAAATCCTAGTGCGCCATACTTAAAATACTTTACTTAGTTGTGCTCCATAATATGTACCATGGTGTTGCTTCTAGACGGTACAGTAAACTGCGTCATTACTAAGTATACGGCATCTATTGTACGTGTCCTGCACCTATAGTAAATAGTAATGTGCAAGCTCCTTACGTAAGTAGCTAGTTTAAGCAGCTTATTTTACTCAGTGTTGGCATTTCACACATAATTCGTTTTCCAGGTTCTTATAGAATTCTCAGGGTAGTCAGTGCACGTCACTGAATTAGATCTGTTCCATCAAATCTGAAGCATGATTTACAGAATATATTTATGACCGTGTCATAAAACTTCGTACCACCGTTACCATTTTACCATTGCAATAAAGTTTTCAACACACCGGGAGAGCTTCATCCCTAGTTAGAATGTACTGGTATTAAGACAGAGCAAGACTTCCTGAGACCAGTTTTTTCTTAAAAGCTTTCAGCTCTATTAGTCAATGTAATGTTTTTAAACCAATAAATTTCATTTTCATTTTCAATTTAATTTTCATTTTCGTTTCATTTAATAATAATTACTGCGGACGCCTATGACTTCGTCCTAGTTTAGACCGACTCTTTGAC
Organism: Bicyclus anynana; assembly: GCF_947172395.1. Classification (NCBI taxonomy): domain Eukaryota; kingdom Metazoa; phylum Arthropoda; class Insecta; order Lepidoptera; family Nymphalidae; genus Bicyclus; species Bicyclus anynana. The sequence continues at coordinate 1,358,875 of NC_069093.1, read as the reverse complement.
GGCCTCTGTAGCGCAGTGGTATGCGCTGTGGATTTATAGGACCTAGGTTTGATTCCTGGCTGGATCAACTGAGGTTTTCTTAATTGATCTAGGCCTGGCTGGTGGGAGGCTTCAGCCCTGGTTAGTTTCCACCCTACTGGCAAAGACGTACCACCAAGCGATTTAGCGTTCCGGTACGGTATCGTGTAGAAACCGAAAGGAGTGTGTGGATTTTCATCCTCCTCCTAACAAGTTAGCCCGCTTCCATCATAGATTGCATCATCACTTACCATCAGTTGAGATTGTCGTCAAGGGCCAACAGGTAAAGAATAAAAAATAACCAAGCTGCTTTGTCATTGAACAAAAAAACGTAATATAACACATGTCAGAATAATAATTAGATCATGTTTTCCGGTATTTATGTATGGCGAACAACATGTTCTATTGGTTGATAAAAAAGTAATTTGCTTAATCGATTTTGATAACAACAAAATAATAATATAATAGCCATACACACTGTCACGCATATGCCCAACGGCATAGAACGAAATTACTTATTAGGCCATACGCGCATTACGTTTTTATTTAGTTGAATAGTTTCACCGGTCCTATATGGAAGCCATTTGAACCGAGTGCCGTTTATAAATTAACGTAGTTTGAAACCTATTGACCGAATATGGAAAAAAATATATATTCCTGTTCCTGCGTTAAAAAAGGAAAACGTAAAATTGCGTAATGCATTAGATTTTCAAGTTTATTATTTATTAGAAAATTGGTTAACTTTAATTTAATAATTAATTGATACGATTAATATTAATTAATTAACAATTTGAATAGTAATATAAATTGTAATGCAAATACGAGTATGAAGACATGACTGTACGGTGTCAATCTTACCTGTTGGTATAGACTTAAAAAAAATTGTAAATTACATCAGCCACACTGTTACCGTTAATTTATGTAGGGTGGTGCGGGTGACAGTGAAAAATTGCGGATTTTTTGTATAATTTAAATTAAAATACAGACGTGTTGCCAAGAAAAATTGATATATTGAAAAAGTATTTTACGACAAATCGCCTACTCGGTATCGTCAAATTGTGGTAAATTAAAGCTAAAAGGAGTCTGTTTAGAACTCTTAAACAAAAAATAATTATCGCAGAACTAAAACTAATGTGCGCCTGCCTTAACAAACACATAACACAAACACTCATACTATATTAGTAGCAAGAATTTCACGCTAGTTAAACAGGAAGGAAGGAACCCTGAAGAAATCAAACTTGTGTATTTTTTCGCTCACCTATTTCCGGTTAGTTACGTCTAGTTAGCTAATTAGAGATTCCTGGTGAAAGAAAATAAAAAGGTAACCATTGGCAACGTCAGCGAGCCTTCTCTACAAGTAATTGGCTGCTGAATGCGCTGGGGAGTTCTAGTTTCATTTGAATTTATTTATATTCTATTTCTTTTGTGTTCTATTCTGTTTTACGGTCTATTATGTTTCTGTTTCTATGTACTGTTGTATTCGTATTGCATTGTAGCGGCAGCTGCTTTTTAGGGCTCCACACACAAAGGGAACCCTGTTACTAGGACTCTGTCTGTCTGTCTGTCCGTCTGTCACTAGGCTGTATGTCATGGGCCGTGATAGTGATTCTAAATAGATAGGATTGATGTAGGATCGCATACAACAAACGTAATTTTATATTTTTATTGCCGTTATTATAGATAACTAACTAGCAGACGCCCGGGACTTCGGTCGGCCCTGTCGTAAAATCCGTTCTTAGCAGACGTCTACTAACTATAAACTACCTCCCTGCCAAATTTCATCTTTGTACGTCAGGCGGTTTTCGATATTTCGTGATGTGACCTTTCTATTTTATACATTTGGATAGCATACGGAAGGAAACCGTTTGGAAACAACTCGCACTTGGCTGGTTTTATGTTATTTAATGACAAATTGGTCTTTGATCGCGGTCTAACGTAGAAGCGAGCTTGCCTGAACGGTACCTATACTCCTATATATTTAATATCCATTATTTAGAACCTCAATAGCTCAACGGTAAGAGCGGTCGGACTCATCACCGAGTGATGGTGGTTCGATCCCCGCCCCGTTGGTCTGTTATCGTATCCACTCCTAGCACTCCTTTGTAAAAATTTGTGTGTTGATTTTTTAGTTTATTTATCGAGGCTCTGTCATACTTCAATTATTTAGAAAGAAAAAAATAATCGTTATGAGAGCTTCTGTTACGAGCTTGTGTAAATAGTAAAAGATTATGTTCCCATTCAAAAGTTTTAAAATTTTTCATATTTTTACAAAGATTGTTTACTCTCAGGTAGAACACCAGTGGGAGAACTTCATGGCCACGATGCCTGAAGGTTGGAGAGCGCGCTACCACGTCTACTCGCCGGGCATCAAGCCAGGGGGTGGACTGCAACATCGCCCCACATTGTCTAAAAATGGTATCATCATCATTATTAACCCATATTCGGCTCACTGCTGAGCTCGAGTCTCCTCTCAGAATGAGAGGGATTGGTAGACTTCACACACGCAGAGAATTAAGAAAATTCTCTGGTGTGCATGTTTCCTCACGATGTTTTCCTTCACCGTTTGAGACACGTGATATTTAATTTCTTAAAATGCACACAACTAAAAAGTTGAAGGTGCATGTGCCGGACTGGATTCGAACCTTCGACCTCCGGAATCGGAGGCAGAGGTTATATCAACTGGGCTATGACGGCTCCAAAAAATGGTATAATAATGGTCATTGCTATAATAACCTTTTTAATATAAAAATGCAATCTACTTCCTAGACGTAAGAAAAAACAAGCAGTGAACAGTTTTTTATTTTTTTTTTTTTTATTTTATTTTATTGAGGGCTTACAAACAACATCATAGTACACAATCATATTATCATATTAGTAATATAAATAAAAATTATAACTATGACACCAGCTTCGGAAACCACAGATTACAATACTATAAAGTAGACTACTACGTACCTAAACACTTTATATAAAATTATTACAAACAAATTAAAAAAAAAATAATTGAAAAGGGAATAAAAAAAAATGGATGAAAGAAAAGACTAAAGACTAAAACTAAATTATTAATTAACTAATAGCTATAAACTCTGCAAGCGTTTTATAACCAACCTCTTGAAGGTACCTACACGTGTAGAAAAAATATCAATATTATTGAAGCACTCATTGTAAGATTGCGTCATTCTATATAATGGAGAACGTTTGCCCGCATCTGTACGGCAGTTGGTGGTAGCAAAGAGTTGATGCGTTCGAACACTTCGCATTCGAGCCCTGAGTGGTACTTTGTAACAAATTTTGCGCGTTAGAGCTACACAATCGTACTTATTATTACATAAATCATACAAGAGCATGACTTCGAGTTGCTTTCGTCTACACTTTAAGCCTAGTATATCATATTTTTCAAGAAGTTGGTTATAAGAAAGGTAACTCCGAGTACATTTATAGTGCATCCTGCGTAGAAATTTTTTTTGTACTGTCTCGAGGCTCTTTACATATTTATCATAAAACGGATTCCAAATACAAACACCGTATTCTAATTGAGAACGAATTAGTGATTTGTATAAATGTAAATACGTTGCAGTTCTTTTAAAACCATTACTTGCTCTCATTACAAAACCATACATTCTATATGCTTTATTAATTATGTTTTGAACATGTATATCAAAATGTAATTTACAATCCAACGTTACTCCCAAGTCCTTAATACTGTCAACCTTTTCAAGGCTAACACTATCAAGTGAGTATGTTACATTGCTAATATTCTTTTTTTTACTAAAAATTATATGTTTACATTTATTTAAACTTAAGCTTAATTTATTTTCAGAACAGTATGCCGTGAAGCTATTTAAATCTGCCTGTAGAAGGGAGTGATCATCTGGTGTTTCTATAGTTTTAAATATTTTAAGATCATCTGCATAAAGAAGAAAGTTACTATATTTGAAGCATTTATGAATATCGTTTATGAATAAAATAAATAAAAGTGGTCCTAATATTGATCCTTGAGGTACGCCAGAAGTGATCACAACCGTCTTTGAGCTAAAACCACTGATAATCACTGTTTGAGTGCGATTTGTTATGTACGATTTGAACCATCGCCACAGATCACCACGTATACCGTTATATGCTAATTTTTCAAGTAGCCGTTTATGGTCCACTCTATCAAAAGCCTTCTGAAAGTCTGTGTAAATGCTATCTGTTTGTTTGTTATTGTCAATATTTTCAAATAACTGCGAGGTAAATACCAGAAGGTTAGTTACTGTCGAACGTTTATGTACAAATCCATGTTGCTGTGGAATAATAGTGTTGTGTAATAATGGATAAATGTTATCATGCACTATCCGTTCAAAAACTTTAGCAAGTACTGGCAGAATTGATATCGGCCGGTAGTTTTCCACATTCCTTTTTGAGCCCCCTTTGTAAATTGGAACTATACGTGCCATTTTCCATTTATTCGGGAACGTGCTTTGTTTAATACACATATCGTACAATATGTACAATGGCTTGCATATAGTGGCAGCAGTAGATTTGAAAAAGACGGGGGGTATATTATCCATCCCCGAGCCTTTGGTGACATCTAGATTGTCCAACGCTTTACGAACGACTTCACAAGTAATATTGACACTACTAATTACATTGATTGATGTTCCAATTTCATTTACATCCTCATCATTTACTAAATCATAATCATCGGTTAGATCAGACGGCACAAAGACGGAGAGAAAGAAGTCAGAAAATAGGCTGCATACCTGATTGGCATTATTAGCTGTATTACTGTTATAGAATATATTACTTGGTATGTGAGAACTGTTTTTTCTTGATGTGAAATAAAAGTTATATACAATTACGTCGTATATTTTAACAAGCAAGGAAATCATTACCTAAAAGGCACCATTTACCTAGAGCAACGAAATTTGAGAAGTATGAATGTACCTACCTGCCTACAAATAAAAAATATGAGAACAACATAAATTAATAATCCTACTCAATATTATAAACGCGAAAGTTTTTATGGATGTTTGGTTGTATGTTTGGATGTTTGGATGATTGTTACTCTATAACACCGCTACTACTGAAGCGATTAAGCTGAAATTTGGAATGGAAATAGATTTTACTCTGGATTAACACATAGGCTACTTTTTATCCCGAAAAAATCCATGGTTTCCCGAGATTTGCGAAAACTGATGATTTTGATGATATGAATGTTTGTTACTCTTTCACGCCTCAACTACTGAACCGAATTAGCTGAAATTTGGTATTAAGATATATTATAGCCTGGAAATTAACACAAACTACTTTTTATCCCGGAAAAATCCATGGTTCCCGAGGGATTTATGAAAAACTAAATTCCACGCGGATAAAGTCGCGGGCGTCCGCTAGTTTCCTAATAAGTCTCTGTCAGCCTTAAAAAGTAATGTCGCCTGGCAGCATAAATAATCCTGATATTTGTAGCTCATCGAACGAATGCTCTCACAACTCTCCTAACTCTCTCTATTTCGCGACAAGGTTGCTACCTGGTACGGCTGTTCTTCCTCGGCGCATGGCGCTGCGTGTGGGTCAGTGACCTCGTGCCGGTGGACGCGACGGACTCTCCTCTCCTTCCGTTCTCTCCGCTCATCTGCCAGACGCCCACCAAGACAAGCAAGCAAGCCTCGACGATGGCGGCGACTGTGACATCCAACTACGTACACCTATGGCCTCTGCTTCTTTGCAAGGTTATTTCATCAGTATATTTTACCAAACCACTACAAGATTAGACAGAATGAGAAGTTCTCGTAAGAAAGAAATGCTTAATATTTCTTTTTTTTATTCTTTACAAGATAGCTCTTGACAAAAATTTCACCATATGGTAAATGATGATGCAATCTAAAATGGAAGCGGGCAAACATCGTACCGGAACGCTAAATTGCTTTGCGATACGTCTATGTCGGTAGGGTGGCAACTAGCCACGGCCGAAAGCCTCCCACCAGCTAGACCTTGACCAATTCAGAAAATCTCGGTCGGCCCAGCCGGGGATCGAAACCAGGACCTCGTCTTGTAAATCCACTGCGCACATCACTGCGCCACGTAGGCCGTCAGATTACTTAGCCCAACTCAGAACGGGCTTTAGTTTTAGTTTACTCACTCAAACGTGCTTGTCCTATCACCTTACAACTAGGTGAAAATTACAACCAAAGCAAAACCATAGTCATAAAATAGAAAATGTAAACAATAAAATATCAACACAGAATAATTTTGTCTTCGGTTCCTCAATCACAAAGATTACTACATACAACAGTGGTGATACTTTCAGATAAACTAATAAATAACAGTCTTGTAGAATTACTATAACCACAAAATCTCGTCACAGTTACCCAACCAGCTATGCGCGTACCTAACTAACGATTCCCGAGGCATTTACCTATTGCGATACTTTCGTAATACAAATATAGGTAATGATTGGTACTTAAATTTACCCTATTCTACAAGTATTGTAGGTACAAGACCAGATTACACACATAAACAAAATTCTTTGACAAAATATCATTCCTTTAGCAGAAGGCTTCAAAAATTTAAAAAATAAGAAAACCAATGTCGAACAAAGTTTTAGATTCACAATATATTTTGTCAGGACGACTTAATTAACAAATCAAACTATAACCAAAATAAGACCCTAGAATGGCAGAGAATGACCTTGAGTGGAGTCACGCACTTGTGAACGTTGAGTGTAGGGATAAAGGATCCTTTGACATTCAACTAACACTCGCCATTTCTACTCAAGTTACTCTCCCCGCCTATCCTAAGTAACCCATAAAGAATTACACAACAAAAAATATGGACCACGAGTATACTGAAGCCGACCGTACGACGGGCACCTTATATCGCAAGTCGTTCCCGTCGATTGCTACCCCTCTCTAACTCCCTACTCTTTAAGGAAACAAGTCGCGCCACTTAGCGTCGGCACGAGTCAACACAAGATTGAGCGACGTCTTATCCGTCTGAGGCTACTATTTCCTACAGTATTTAAATAAACCATTAACCCTTCAATAATAGGACAAAGCTGTTTGGCAAAATTAAGCATACGGTCGCTACATAAGTATCTAGTCTATATTATGCATTAAACATGGAAGCCTGGGCCTAGCACAAACTACAGACACCCAGTTACAGAGATTTATTGCTGGTTACGAACTGAAGGCAGCGGCTTAATTATAAACAAAGATCGGCGATCCTTCGTGTTTAACTGACTCTGGATCTGAAGTTAATAGAAGAGTCTAGCTCACAACATGTAATCAACGAAAAGATAAATAAGTTCGAATATGATTGGTTAAGCGATTTTTTTTTATGTTGTGCTTGACTACAATCATGCCCAATGGAAAGCAATGATGTGGTCTAAGATGAAGCGCGTTTGCCCATAATATGCCTGTTCACTGTTACCTTGAAGGTGCTCAAATTTTACGTGTTAGAAAGGGCATTCCACATCTTAGCAGTTCATATACATAGTGCAGAGTTCAATATATGCATGCAAGTTGTATGAATACTTCTGGAACCTATGCTCTCTATTGCGAAATATTCCAAGTGTCGTTTCCATCAACTTTAACTCAAACGCCTGTCCTCATGAAACATTCATGACGCATTACTGTTTAATTGCTAATCAAAATTGAACAGGCGCTCCCTAAAGCCAGTCATCCATCGCCCAAGACGTCCATCCTAAATACCAAGGCCTTAGTCACATTACAAAGATTTCTAATTGTAAGACATTTATATAGGCTAGAGACTCTTAAATTTAATGGTGTTTTTTGTGTTTCCACTTCACTGGCCTAAAGGATTTCTTCTTATTTTTCTTGAAGTACCTCGTCATTACTGAAGGTCAGCAGTTATAGTGGGATGCAGTCTTTATGACGTCACCGAAATAAGATGCGGGTGGCTCTACGCGCTGGTAATACAAAAATCAGCGCGCGGAGTGATGCCCTGCCACTGCGCCCTAGCGTGACCGGGGATACCTAAAAATCTTGTATGTCACAGCTGTTTGGAAACGTCATAAACATTGCACCCGATTATAGCTTTGTAAACATTTCCTTGTTCATGGCTAGGCGGAAAAGTTCTCCGATTGTCTTTACGCTAGTCTACTCTCTTATATTTCGTGGTCATGACTTATATTTACTCATACGCATTTTTCCCTGCAATCTTTCCCATCAGAATGGTTTGAAGCAAACGATACCTATCGTGTCACAAATTATATCCTATGTACGAGATCTTCCGCTGCTTGATGATTTTAACAAGCTCATTCTTCTTCTGCATTCTGGAAAGAATCTCCGTTCAGCTTATCTCTATTATACAACATAAAGGTTCTCACTCTATGACAAAGTGTATGTAAATATTTAGGATATAGTTTTAATGTGTGAAAGAATAATAAACACAAACATACTTTACAACTTTACATTAACATCCCATATTTGGGTCACTAGTGAGCACGAGACTAATCTCAGATTGAGAGGGGTTAGGCCTTAGTGCACCACGCTGGCACAATGCACATTGGCAGACCTTACACAAGTAAAGAATTAAGATTAAGAAAATTCTCAGGTATACAGGTTTCTTCACGATGTTTTTCCTTCACCGTTTGAAACACGTGATATTTAAATTCTTAAAATTCACATTACTAAAAAGTTGAAGATGTCCCGGATCGTATGCGAATCTATGCTCTCCGAATCGAAGGCAGAGGTCATATTCACCAGGTTTATTCGTGTACAAACAGTCTCATGTTTGTTAATACTGAATTTGGCTACTAATACTCTTGATATTAATAAAATTTAGGCGCTTCTAAAGCTGGCGGCACCTGATTTAAATTCTGATGAAAACAACTCTTTAGAAGACGAAGCGATGACTGAGTTCGATGTATTTCACGCTTTGACTGGAGCTGTTAGTGTTACCTACACTTCTAAAGGTAAGTGATGAACCTATATTAATATTAAACATCTGAAGAGATTGTTTGTAAGTTTTCTTGCACGCGCTAATCTCAGAAACTACAAGTCCGATTTGAAAAATCATTTCTGTGTTAGATAGCTTATTTATCAAGGAAAACTATAGGCTATATATTATCCCCGGGAACGGGGACCACGTGGGTGAAGCCGCGCGGCATCAGCTAGTATAATAAAATTAGATAACGCGAGTTAGCACTTGATTGCAAACCCTGTTTTCTACTGAATAGTTTAAATCTGTTAGTGTAAGTGCAACTTTGCTCATCATTTTAATATTGTCAAATCTTTTAAATATTACCAATATACCTATTTAAAGTTACATTATCATCATTATTCCCGTATTCCCACGGGGATGGGAACTACGCGGAATTAATCATGGGGTGTTTTATATAAACCTACAAAATCATTTGATTCCTAAAACACATACCAAAAAACCTTTTTAAGATAAGTTGATTGATGTACCTAATTCTGATACGCAAACGTTGATACAGAGCTCTTTAGATCAATCACTCTTTGAGTCTGATTGATCAGTTCTCAGCTCTCTGCATTAAATACCTCGTCGCCTTTAAGAAAGTTAACAGGTAAATTAGCCTTACTTTGATAGCTGAATTAGCTCAGTCAATACAGAAACGAGGTGCCTAGCTTTTAATTAAATAGTGCTACAGAAAACACTACGGGTCGGTTTCACAAATTTTTGGTTATGGCGGTGCCGGGTAGTCTAAACGTAAGGTTTGTAACTTTCTTACCTTATGTCAAATGGTTATCAACCGATAGTCGTCCATTGCTGGACATAGGCCTCTTACATGGACTTCCAAGGACAACGCTCTCGAACCGCCAGCATCTAGCGCCAAGCATAGCTCGCTTCAGCGCCTGCTGAGTGACTTTGCGCCTTCTAATAAGGCCCATAGTAAGCGACCAAATCTCGGATTCGTATATTTGGAATTACTGTTAATAATTTATTATGGTCTGGGCAATCGTATCCCATCTTAAACCATATCTACACTTACCATACGGTAAGATCAAGTGAATGAGTAAGAAGTAAGTAAATATAAGAAAACTTAAAATAACAAATTTTATATTAGAAAAAAAATAATAAAAATATTACCCTAAAATAAATTTAAAAAAAAAACATAAAACTGTACCGCGTATTTAACTTTCAACACTGGATTAGTTTATTCAGATCCGAGAATTTACACTTCATATCCAGGGAGCTGCTGGATGGTGGCGGTTTGGGATCGTTGTTTGGAAGTCCATGCAAGAGGCCTGTGTCCAGCAGTGGACGTCCATCGGCTGTTAATGATTATGATAATCTAACTCTCCTGTCGTGACTTTCAATTACGAACATTGTGAATCTTTATCGAAATTCCAGACCCTGAAATGATATGGAAAGTAATAACGTCAGAGGTGCCGATGTTCGTCTGGGACGACGAGGATGACTCTCCCCCCTCCACAGTCAAGACCAAGAGCACCAAAAAACCGACTAATAAAGAAACTGCATCTGTCAGGGTATATACATTTTTTTTGTTGTTACATATCTTAATAAATAAATGCGACAGGTCATTCATCACAATGTTTCGATAACCGCTTGACGTTCAAGGATGAAGTTTGGCTGGGAGGTAGTTTATAGTTAGCAGGTATCCGCTAAGAACAGATTTTGCGATAAGGCCGGATTAAAGAGTTTGTATGAAAGTCCTTCATCTTTTATGCTACAAACTTCAAATTTGGTCACTACACACTAATATTATGAAGACGAAAGTTTGTCTGTATGTTTGTTCATCCTTTACACTGCGGAGATTTAGCTGAAGTTTGAAATGGAAATAGATTTTACTCTGGGTTAACATATAGGATACTTTTCATCCCGGAGAAATCCATGGTTCCCGTGGGCTTTGTGAAAAACATCGAGAGGAAAGGTTTCCTCAAGATGTTTTCCACAAAGCCCTAGAGAATTGATGATGGTTATGAAGGTGTGTGAGGTGTGAAGTGTGAAGTTAGGTGTGTGAAGACTGCCAATTTGCATGGCCAGCGTGGTGGTCTATGGCCTGATCCCTCTCATTCTGTCAGGAGACTAATTCTCAACAGTGAGACGAATATGGGTCGATATGATGATGATGATGATGCTATTTACCTAATTGAATTTCGTAAAAATGAATTCTCTATACGAGATTTGCTTCTACTACTACTTACTACTTTTTATGATTCTCAAGACATTATTTTACATTATAATTGTTTGCAAAGTATATTAATTGGTAATATAAATTCAGCGCACTTCAATGACGTCAGTTATCGTCAGAGACACCAAGAGTCTGCCAAGCTACACACTCCCTGGCATCGCTCCAGCGCACGAGATGAACTTGCTGGTTACGATGGCCAGGGATCTGCCACTGAAGAAACCTTTGCCAGAACCAGGTAATCATTAAATAAATAAATAAAAAAAAAATAAAAAAGCCTTTTATTTCCTAAATAGATTTTACAAACTGGTACGTTATTTTAAATAAAGATTTTTTTAAACAGACAAAGAAAGGAAAATATTTACAATGTACCATATTTAACTTATTTATATTTATACTATTAGGAACCCCTCTCAGGTGAAGGCCTCTTCCAAGGATTGCTATTTTTAATAACTTTGTTTCCATTGCGGTTCCAGCGTATGTAGGGTCTACCTATACAACAGCTGTTTGTCAGATTGTCTGATTTGGATTGCCTGGCGGTCCTCGCCATTTTGTTACCTATTCGTTCATGTGAACGAAAGGTATAATTATTTTTGTTTCATGGTTTTCGAGATTTTTTTTTTTTTTTATATACATATATTTGAATTTATCTCCTTTGGAAGGTAGTGGTCATAATCTTCCTCGGTGACCAACCGTCTTGGAAGATGTGAGTTCGTGTATCTTAATTTTTGTTTTTTATTGTTATCCGGTAGTTTCAGTTCATAGGTAGTTAGTTTTCATTGCTTATTGGTTGTTGTATTTGTACTCGTATTCGAAGGAAGGGAGTTAGATCTAATCTTCATCAAATCATAAGCATTCAGTTTGTTGGATGGTTTCATATATTGTTGTTTTCTTGGTTGTGTATTTTGTTGCGGTGATGTTGACATTTCTCTTTTTCTTTTTTCATTTTTTGTGTTATCAACTTTCTCTCTAATTATTAGTTTGTCGAATTTTAAATATGCGATGTTTCCTTTATTCCTCTCCTCTTTCAGTTGCGACTGCAACATTTTCCTCTTTTCTAAAACTTCCTTACTATAGTCTTCTGACACATATACATCTTTAAAACTTTTCTTTCTTTTCATTACTTCGCTTTTCTTCCATTCATTTACAAAGGAAAATAGGATAGGTCTAGGTTTTTTACATGAGCTTTTTTTATTTCCAATTCGATAAATTTTATTTACCTCATAGTCTTCAAATTGTAGGTCTAAGTCGGCTTTGAAGATTTCCTTCACTTTCTGTATTATTTCTGGCGTAGATTTTTCATCTTCTTTAACTCCGTAAATTATTAAGTTATTTTGCTTTTTCCCTCTTTTCAGGCTTTCTATTTCTTTCTCAAGAGTATCCAATTTTGTTTTCAAGTTTTTATTTTCTGCTATAATTGGTTGTAGCTTTTCGTCTAATTTCTCTAATATAGATTCTTTTAATTCGTCTGTTTGGTTTCGCATTTCATTTTTCATTTTTTCAAATAAAATTTGGAATTGATTTTCCATTTTTAGCTTCTAAGAATCTATAGTTATAATAAAAAACTCTAACAGGTCCAATTATTCACCTCCGCGGGCGCAGTCCCAGGCAACCGCTAGTCTTAGATAAAACGTCGATTCGTTTGCCGCGGAGACGTTCGTATAGCGAGTGAGACACGCAGCGCGGCGCACGACGCCCGAAAATGGTACTAGTGCCGTGTACGCAACCGCGAGAATCGCTTGCACACGGTACTATGCGCTGCCTACACTCGTCAGCTGATTGACCGCCGTTTTGCGAATTGCGGGTGGGTGACAGTTACACTTTAAACTTGCGTTTATCTTGTGTTGTTGTAACTTCATTAAAACGTTCCAAAAGTATATAATTTGTGTTCACAATGATAGTTTGTGTTTAAATAACAGTTGATGAACAGTGTTGTTTACATTTAAATTATATAATAGTCATTATAATCCAGTAAGTACAGACCACTCGTTTTAGGGTATTTATTTGCACGATATCTTTATTTAATGACTTTTTGATACTTTATGAGATGTATTACACTGTTACGAACAAAATAATCACTTTATATTGTGGGAAATTCTAGATTTAATAATTTTAATCACTGTTTTATACGGAGCTAAGTGTTTACGACTTTGACACCTGTCAAACCCTCCGGTAATCATTACGAGTATTATATTTATTATACAGTACGTTAAAAATCCTTTCCGATTCTTAGCAGCATTAGCCTCTTCTATTATAAGGAGATCGATGCTTAGCAGTGTACCTACTTATTTTCCAACTTATTATTACTAGTACTAATGTTTATGTATATTTCAGATGTTGCATTGTGGAAAACTTACCGCTGGGTGGACTGGGCCCGCAGTCACGGATTGTACGATGCCTTCGATTGTCCACGTACGAGGTTCTTGAAGATAAACGGCCTCATGAAACTCTCCTACGCACCTCATTTATTAGATGTTCAGAGCACTGCATCGGTGATTATTTCTTCTGATTTTTTTTATTTGTGATTTTTTTTCGATGTTGATTGCGATTCGGAACAACGTCCGTGACAAATTTTCGTATAAAATTTCTCAATTCCTGATTCCTAGTCTTCGATCAGTACGTATATTACTTGGTCGCTAACTATGGACCTTAAGTAGGGTTAAAATCACTCAGCAGGTATCTCTAGCAGAGTGTATCTCTGGGCGATCGAATCAGAAATTAGATTAACAAAAGCACTTCACCGTCATACCTTGATCAGTCACAAAGTTGATATGGCAATAGGCAGGACACATATTTCGAAAATCCGATTGACGTTGGAGTCCCAAGCCGAACGTGCTAAAATGGTGACACCGCACCGGAAAACATAGATTTTGTCAAACTCTTGATAGAAAAAACGACTTTAAGCATAATATGGCATTCATGTGAGAGCCACTGGTTACAAATTTATCTAAACGAAGGTAGTGGTACTGATTCATAAAAACTTCTTACAGATTACATTTAAATTCCGCGAAGAGCATGAAAAAACGAATCCCCAAACGAGGAAAGCTGGGAAAGATCTCACGACAACCATCTCCACTAACATAGAGCAGCAGGCGAAGGAAGAACTACGGGAGTGGATACCATTTAATGCTGTTAGTAGCTGCAGCCTTTTAGCATCTATCATATTACTGTGTCTTGGGATAGCGAAGTCCTGAATTATTTTCCAGTAGGCTTAACATGCGCACCACCTAATTTACAGTCCATTGAAACGTTGCATTTTTTAGGCCTTACCCTACGTTCTTTAGAGGTTGCACTTTTATTTTGATGTGTAGGGGGGTCAGTGGAAAGCTTCATAAGCTTTCCACTGACCCCAGGTCAAGGAAACCAGTTTGTGAGATCCCACGGCCGCCATCTTAAGAAATAGGGGTTGAAATGGTTTTTACGATATATCTTTTAAACTCTGTCTGATATAAAAGAATGTTAACATTAAATTTTCTACAACTTTGATCCAGTATTTTTTGTACTAGATCTATAAAATGTTGGTAGAAGACTCTTTGTTTTTTCTTTTCTCGTTGAAGACTCGTGAAGACTCGTTGTTCTTTCTTTTCTCTTCCACTTTACCTCGGTGACTGATATGGCGAAACTATAAGGGTTTCTTGTGGACTACGAATCCCTTAAAATGAGGGATTTTCCAGTTTATTAAGTATATCTAATGCCTACCCTGGTTGAAATCTTGTGCACGCTACTGCATCTGAAAATGATAGTTAGTATTAGTAACAAGCCACACTTACCAGGAGACGAACCAGGACTTCTGTCAGCTTATTATACCTACTCTTATTTTAGCAACTGTTTTGTTTCAGTTACATGAATATTTAGAGAATGTCAGCAACCTATTCTACCCCTCGATGTTCCACTTTACCTCGGTGACCAGCAATCCGCCGTTGAGAACAACAAAAGTTCCTCTCAACAAAAACATTGACATGCACGCGCCAAAATCAGCACCTCTGTACCTACAAATTGATGGACCAGATGAAAATATTCTAAGAATTTCCCTCAGTGTGCTCCATCCTAGAATACTATTTAACTGTGGTGTGTCGATCTTTGATTACATAGAACCAGCGTATTTGATGCTGGAAGTGTTCGAATGGTTCAAGGGGAACGAACTGCCAATAGCCAAGGGGTATGTGGAGACACGGAATTACAATAGTCTCGAAATCAAGTTGCCTCCAGGGCGACATTTTTGCAGGTAATATGTATGGCATACATAACAGTACAATGCTTTTTATCATAGTACCGTACCTACCTCTAAACGGAACTCTTTTATGGTCACTTTATTGTCTTTCTGTCTATCTGTCACGACTGTCTATCTCGAAACAAAACTTGTAACTTGTCCGAAAGCTAGTGAATTATATGCTTATAAAATATACTCGTATTGGAGTGCGCACACTGTTGAGTTGAGAGATGGCTCCTTTTGTTCTGACAGGTAGTGTCACCTATGATGTCATTCTTAACCTGTCTGTCAATGATGACATCTTGGCTTCAACGGCTAAAGTGTGACAAGATGTGAATGGCAAAACCAAAATAGGTTTACTCGTAAATGTCCGGTTGCACGACTTATAAAAACTGACTACCTACTTGACCCTGCTTGGGCGACCGGTTTATCACCGATATATACCTACGTGTGTGCGCTTGGTTCCCGCATGGTCGTCCGGTTGTCCACACGTTCCCAATCGATTTACAATTTTATTTCAAATTAAATAGAGATAACTTTCGTATTAATTGAATATGAGGCTATTCTGTAATAAATTTTGAGACTATTGCAATGTCAAACTCATTCATTTTTGAACGGAATTTTTTATAGTCAATTAATTCAGTTGCGTTCGGTGTCGACGGTTTTTGTTCTGTGATACTTTTGTCTTTTTTTCGTATTGTCTATGCTAAGTAGATACAATTTTTATTAAAAACTTGGATTCTCTGTTGACAGTGTTTAGTCTAGAGTAAATAAATGACAGAAATAATTAGTGATTGTTTTGTTACACTTCATCAAAATGATAAAAGTTTAGATTCTTATATAATAGAAAATACTCCTATTTAATATTTGTAACGTATTTTTTATTCAATTTCCCTTAGTCGGAAGGCTAGAATTGTAGTTATAGGTTTATGCAGGCTTTTCCCTGGTTCTCTGGCAAAAATATTTGTCTAATTCATCAGGATCTGGGTTCACTCCCGTATGAACTGGCACGCGATGCTCGTGTCCGAGTCATCGCTACTGCTCGGCAAGCGAGACGTGGCTATGTGTGCGGCGGCCAAAGAGTGCCCTTGGGCGTCCCGTTTCCTTTCAAACCTCGGCACTGCGTTCTCTAATTGGATACGAGTGAATAAATCCGCCCTAACTGCGGTGGCGACCGAAAAGGACTTTTTCAAGTAAGTTTACACATGGAGGATATTCTTTTTTAAATACTACAGAAGCATTCGAAAGACATCGTATTCCAATGATTGCATTAGATTTGTTTCGATTTTAACTTTGTCAGTTATGAGAGTTGTTTATTTACATACGTATTTAGTAAGTAATAATGTATTTTATTCTGTCTGAGCCGTGATAGCCCAGTGAATATGACCTCTTCCTCCAATTCCGAAGGGCGTAGGTTCAAATAAGGTCAGAGGCATTCAAGAAATTAAATATCGGTTGTCTCAAATGGTGACGGTTCTCAGCGGCAAAAAAACATCGTGAGGACACCTGCATACCTGAGAATTCTCTTAAGTCTCTATTAGGTGAAGTCTGCCAATCCTCATTGGGTCAGCGTGGTGGATTATTGGCCTAAACCCTCTCATTCTGAGACTCAGCAGTGAGTCAAATATGGATTGATAATGATGATGATTCTGTCCAGCAACTTTCAGATCGGAACATAGCAGCATTGCTGTGTTGTTTGCAACTCCTCAGCATTATTTGGTGGTACAAATATGACAGCTCCATCAGTAAAAGCTACTAACCATTTTCCGCCAGCTCATACCAACCGGACTTGGAATGGGATCCAGAAATAGTGGGCCATAACAAACACTTGCGACACTGGATGTTCAGACAGGCGGTGCAATCTCTCCTGATGAAGAGATTGTCTCCTCACGACTATGGCGCCGTTTGTGCAGTACTGAGACAGTACTTCTGCGACCCAGACTTTGGTATGCCACCAAAGCCGACACCTCCCCAACCTGTAAGGGCCATAGCAGACAGGGATCCTTGCGATTGTGTTATGCCTGAAGTTGAAGAAACAGAGGGCATGGATGAATACCTGATGGAAGAAGGACAGGTTTCTTATTCATTACCTAAATAAAATGCAATCTTCAATCAACTGTCCCGTTGGTGCAACGATTAGCCTATTCAAAGCAATGCCAAGTTTTTTCTTCGAAGAATATTTCAGTAAAAAATCTCAGCTTGGAGTTAGGAAGTTGGTTGTTATACTTCCGTGCCTCATAGAGCTCGTTAAGTCGTGGGTTCCGGTTATCATCATTAACAACTTGATGATAATAGTTAAAGAGGCAAACCATATCACCCTGGGCTCACCAACCCTTGCTGGGCCTAAACTTCATATCACCTCTCTTATAGAGAGAGAAACATAGCCTTGATGTGGAAATAACGTGTAAACTTTATAATCTATCTATCTGTACTAAATTTATAAAGAGGAAAGATTGATATAGGCTCGAAATCGCTGAATTGATATGAAAAATAATTTCCCTGTTGAGAAGCTACACTATCCCCGGGTGCTTTAGGCTATATTTTATCCCCGTACTCCTAGGGGAACGGATACTACACGGTTGGAACTGCGGGGCATCTGATACCAGTGTTTAAAAGCGAAAGGACATTCACCACTATATATAGATAACCGCTTGACGTACAAAGCTGAAATATAGCAGGAAGTTAGTTTTTAGTTAATAGACGTCCAAGAAGAACGAATTTCGACAGAGTTTTTTTTTATTCTTTACAAGTTAGCCCTTGACTACAATCACACTTGATGGTAAGTGATGATGCAATCTAAGATGGAAGCGGGCTAACTTGTTAGGAGGAGGATGAAAATCCACACCACTTTCAGTTTCAACACGATATCGTGACGGAATGCTAAATCTTTGCCGGTAGGTAAGTAGAGCCCCAGCCGAAGCCTCCCACCGGCTTGACCTGGACCAAATAAGAAAACCTCAATCAGCCCAGCTGGGGATCGAACCCAGGACCTCCGTCCTATAAATCCACCGCGCATACCAAAGAGTCGGTTTAAGGTCGGACGAAGTCATAGACGCCCGAAGTAATTATTAAATTATTTTTAGTCACCAGAAGAAAAATCACTGATTGACTCCGAAACAAAGAGAAAACTCCTTACTTCTCCAGAGCCACCTACGGTTTCCCAAATATGTGACCTGGCTAACGAAGAGATACCATGTGGTTTGTTAAAAAATGAACGAGAGAAGTTGATTAAAAAACACGAAGCAGCGACGGTTATACAAGCTCACTGGCGAGGCACTTGGGCTAGGAAGTGTTTGACTGACCATGCCTTGCTCACGCCTGATGTATATAAACTGGTTAGTTATATTCTTCTTTAAAGATCTTTAGACATTCTTCTTTTTAGATTGATCTTAAAAGCTAGAGATCATCACTGTATTAGCACATTTGAATGGCCGAATAGGTACAAAGCTAGGCCTCTCTTCTTGTAGGTATAAATAGATGCTTACATTCACCACCACCAATGCACCAGCGCCACCAGAATGCACCAATACAGATTGGCGTGCTTCTAATATGCCTGACTAAGTTTGTTGTGGGCTCTTCTCGGACCAAGGCGCCTTTGGAACCCTCGTAAAAATTTCGATTTTTTGACTAATTATTTACCATCACCATTATCTTATTTTAATATTGATACCTTGCGTTTCGAAAGGGCTTCTAAACTAAGCTTCATTGAAATAAAAGAAATATTGACTTGACTTGACTTGGGTATCACAAGCAATGTTTCATGGTAAACAGGCTTATTTAGCCCGTTTACCATAAAAAATTGCTTAGACATCTTAAAAACGTTTTACTACTAGGCACATATATATTAACCTAAACAGCAGGACATCACTGTTTCACTTGTACGTTCCCGAGAATATACGGGGATAAAATATGGCCTATGTTACTCCATGATAATGTAGCTTTCTATTGGTGAAACATTTTTTCAAATAGATCCAGTAGTTTTTGAGTTTAATCATAATCGTCACCAGATTATGGAGCACGCTTTTGGCAATTTAGAAGCATTATCAGCACTGATGAACGAGTTCTTCCTGATGTATCCCGGAGCGAAGTACGCCTACTCCGTGGCCTCGGCCCTGGCCGGAGGAGTGGGACTGCATCAATACAGCGGGACGGCGCCTGTTACTCCTAAATGTAAATAAAGAAAAAACGTTTATTTGAAAAATATCGAATGCGTCCTATTTTAGACCACAATCTCTGTTGACGGCCTCCGTGGCGCAGTGGTATGCGTGGTAGATCTACAAAACGGGTGTCTTAGGATCGATCCCCGGCTGGGCCAATTAAGGTTTTCCTAATTGGCCCAGGAAGGCTTCGGCAGTGGCTAGTTACCACCCTACCGCCAAACGATTAAGCGTTCCGGTAACCGAAAAGGGTGTGGATTTTCATCCTCCTCGTTAAAAGTTAGCCCGCTTCTTAGATTACATCATCACTTACCATCAGGTGAGATTGTAATCAAGGGCTAACTTGTAAAGAATAAAAAAAAACTTCCGTTCGCATAACTCGGTTCCATTTTTCGTAACGCATTCACCATCTTTCTTCTCAAGTTAAGCGAGCGTTACCTCAAAATTGTACTACAAATAACTCGATCACTTAAGCAAGACGAAAATTAGTATAAGCATCAAAATACTAGCCAATAACAGTCACAGCGGGCGATTGAACGAGCTATGCTAGGAGTATCTCTACGTGATCAAATCAGAAATGAGGAGATCCGCAAAAGAACCAAAATCAACGTGTCGCGAAGCTGAAGTGCCAATGTGCAAGGCCCGTAGTTCAATGAGCTGATGGCCATTGGGGTCCCAAGGTGCTGGAATTTCGACCCCGCACTAAAAAGTGCAGTGTTGGTCGGACCCCCCACCTGGTGGACAGACGCAGTCGCAGGGATTCGCTGGATGCTGGCGGCTCAGGATCATTATGTTTGGAAGTCCCTACAAAATCCATCGGCTGATAGGATGAAGATGAAGGGAAATATAATAAAAGTACATGTTCAAATAATGTTAAAGGTAAATGGATCCCGTACTTTCAAGGCGTGTTCAACTGTCACGCGCCCGTCAAAGTCCACCTCGACGTGCAGAGTTCTCTGTCGCACAGCACTGTTGCTGTATACAACAATGACACGGCGAAACTGATGCCGCAAGTCTATAATGCTCACATCACATTCCATTTTGAGCCGAATCACCATGGGTAAGTCAACATTGATTTTAATAGTTTTCTATTGGTATAAACGCACTGCAGGGTTATTATGTAACTCGGTGTACCATTCAAGTAATAAGTCACCACATCGCTTTTCATCGTATTATCGAAATCGTGATCGTCTAACATTATTATTTCAACGAAATTACGTAAATAATGGTATTTCTTTAAATCAATCTACTTCCTACTACCACTTACGTAAGATGAAGATAACTAAATATGTCATTACATTGAAAAAAATATATATACACTACCTACTTGTTTTTCACTTTTCAGTTCATTAAGCAGTCGGGTTTTTTATAATGTCTTTTTTTCCGATTTTTTTAGTTTCTTCAAGATATATCTTTTATTTTAAATCATGGCATTAGACAATGCCAAATACTTTCTAGTTAGTAAATTTTACTTCGATGGTCCCAATATAATTGGTACGCTTTTTTTGATAATTTGTGTTAAAACAGTTATATAAACATGATATAATATACATTTTTGAAATTGTCGTTTTACGATCTTTCATTTGATTCCCATATTATTAGAGTAAGGTAAAAAAACGTTAAAGGTAAGGACTGCATATAGCAGTGAATGCCTGCTCTAATTGTAGCCATTGTATTCTGTCTCTGGCTGTTCGTTGCCATGTTACTATAGCTTGAAAAATTCGTTCGTAACATTCCCGATGATCCGCACGGGCCGGGAGGGGGTAGCGATGCCCCGCACAGTCCTTTCCCTCCGTCGCCCGCATATCATCGGGAGTGTCATCCACAAACTTGCCAAGCTAAAAAATTCTATTGTTCTCAGTTATACAATAATGGGACACGGTACACTGAATGCATCCAACCATGCAGGTGTGGGTTCTGAAGCCCATTGGCAACTGACGGTCCTCTCGTCCATAGCAGACGTGTTCCACATCTGTGACAACGACATTATAGACCCTTGCAAGGAGATGCCGTTGCTGCATTCTACTAAAATGCACATAGACGAGATCTTCATACCAAACAGAAGGAACATTATGGGGGGGATACAGATACTGATATACAGGGAGGAGTTTATTAGCTTTAGAGCTGCCGCCACTTCTGAGGAGGTAATAATTTCTTAATTTGTCTTATTAATAATCCTTTTAACATAAAAGTGAAACTGATTTCAAAGACGTATTTCAATTATACAAAATTACTAAACCCGTTTTTCATGAAAATGAAATGTGATCAATTTGGTAGTATACTCTTTCAAACAAAAAAGAATTTTCAAAATTGGTTAGTAAATGACGTAGTTATGAGGTAATTTAAAAAAAAAACATTCGAAATGAGAACTTCCGCCTTTTTTGAGGTCGTATTGAAAAAATCAAAAGTGTGGACATAAATTTATTGAGGGTAATTTGTAACATGCGTGATGTCACTAAATAGTTTTGTCAAGATTTTGGTAATAATACCAAAATACATTAATGATATCTCATTAGAAAAGTTCACCTAGAGTTAATAAAATAGTTAATAATATAAAACCCATAATAAACATACCTTTCGTATATTATAATATCTAATTATGTTTATCAGTATATTATGTATATTCAAAGATATCTGCAGACTCATTCATAACGTAATAATTTATGTGTAGCGGTCAATATAGATATAGGACATCCTGTATACATTGTAGAATGTGGGATCTTTTGTATACCACCACCTGCTATCCACTATTTGAATTTGTTTTAGTTGGAAATGGATGCAATACTCTACACTACCTCAACGGATGGAATAGTCCAGGAGCTAGGGAGGTGCTCGGGCATCGGAGAATTGCAGTGGCCTTACATTAAACTCGAATCCGCCCATATTCCTATTAATTTGAGAACCGCAAAAATACGTTCTGCTACATCACGTGTTAATATGACCGAGGTATGAAATCGTGGAAATAAAGTTTTGGACTTAAGGCTAAAATAATTGTTTGGTTTGTTATCACAGATCTTGAATGTCAGGTTTTATAATGTCACAGTTTCACTATCGGATAATTGTATGTAACGTACCAGGTTTGTACTCCTACTCCTTCAGTCATTGGTTAATTTAAATATAAACTTACACTAGTTAATAGAATATACCTACCAAGTAAACTCGTAGATAGATTTGTTATCGACGCGATGCAACGACTTGCGATACGGACAGCTTCAGTGTGCTCGTGGCGTTCGAGCCGTCCACATCTCTTGTTGTGTAATTCTTTATGGGTAACTTGGGATAGGCGGGGAGAGTGACTCGAGTGGAAAAGGGGAGTTTTTGTTAACAGTCAAAGGATCCCTTAACCCTACACACATCGTTCACAAGTACGTGACTTCACTCAAGGTCATTCTCTGCCATTCTAGGGTCTTACTTTGGTTACAGTTTGATTGTGTTAATTAAGTTGTCCTGACAAATGTTGTGAATCATAACCTTAGTTCGACATTAGTTTTCTTATTTTTGTAATCACTTTTGAGTCCTATAATAGATTTAAATAGATTAACTGTTGTCTCAGGTGCTGGCTTCAAGGGAATCAACAACATTAAGTGCTCGTTCGCAAAAGACACCAAAGTCACAGAAGCAGTCCATGAAAAGTAGATCAGCTACGAAGGTTATTTTAATAAATAACTCCTGCAACCGACGCGAAATATTTTGCTTCAATATGAATTAATTGAATAGTGAAGTATCAATGTCTAACTTTCATTCATCAATTAGTAAAAGAATTAGAAAACACTACCTATCTGTGTATTGGATGAAAAGTATTCTAGGTTCATTTAGGGAATGGCCCAGACCCTAACCTAATTTACTTATATCTAGAAAAATCTTGATTTGAATGATGTGATGATTTAATGAATTCTAATTTTGTAATGAAATCATTACTTTATCAAAAAAAGTTTGCTACAACGTTTTACGACATAATATTCCATTCACCTTTAATTTGTCCACAACGGAGACAAGCTAAAATCGTTGAACATACAGCCGGAGGTTTACGATATTTTTTGAAGACCTGTGATTGATTTGATTTGTTCGTTTTCTTGTTTATTAAGCTTGTTGTTAACAGAAAAAAATAATACAGCTTCTAATAGTGGTTCGCCGCTTTGGTACGTCGGTCGCCGGTGGACATTTCCTTTAGTGTATCTTCCCATTAAATTTGGTTCAGCCTCTTTTTCTTCTTCCTCGCCTTGTCCCTTTTATACGGGGTTGGCTTTTCAAATCATGCGCGCTATTTGTACGTTCTATTGCGTCATTATTTTGTCATGCCCTTATCTTTCAGGTCATTACAAACCTTCGTTAACCGCGTTGTTATTGGTTTCCCTTTCCCCCTCTTCTTAGCATTCATGGAAATGCACTTCTTCACGATATGGTCTCCGTATCACATGACCTACCATGCGACCTTGAAGCTCCAAAGCAGCCGTTACATAAATTAATCCAAACAGACAGACGACAGAAATAATTACAGTTATTTTGAAATTACAGACACTTCTATTTTATTTTTGTGTTAATATATTATATAATATAATATAATATAGTACTTATTGAACGAAATCAGTTTAAACTTTCAGATTAAAGATGCGAAACCAGTGGAGCCGAAGCTGTACACAATTCGGTATGTATTTATAAAAAATAGAATCATTTGTGACTACATACCTTTGCTTGTAATAGAAAGTCTCGCTTTATTATTTCAAGATGCTTGGAGTCCATAGGATCAGCTTCTTCCTTCACAAATTAAGTAAAAGTACAAGAAATTGATTTTAATTTTTGAAAATTATAATAATTTATAAATTTTTAAAAAAGACCTATTGTTGACTTTCTAGCTGGCTCTTTTCAGCAGAATCTGCCTTCTAAACTATTGGTAGAGTCTTTACAAATAGTCAAAAGTACTTGCAATCTAAGCCTACTTGAAATAAATACATTTTGATTTGATTTATGTGGATCAGAATATTGGGCAGTAAAAAGGACGTATAGTAGAAGAATGCATGCGAACGAAACGATATGTATGTTGTTGAGATAGATGTATGGTGTGACAAGAATGGACAAAATAAGGAATGAAAGTGGCGTCAATGAAAAAAGTTGAGGAGTTAAAGGTTAGCTTGGACATGTAATGCGGAGGGATGAAAGTCCAGAAGTTTCCAGAAGAATATGACTTTCATCCCTCAGTGTTAATGACAGAAAAGATGGTCGGAGTGTGTGAAAGAGGATATGTATGTAATAGGATTAATGATGATGATGAGTTGACGAGTAACAGAGGTGAACAGAGGAGATAAGTGTGGGATAAGCTATAGGACATGATAATGATTTGATTTGATCCTGTTATCACTAGTGTCGTAGCAAGAAACGGATGGCCACTGACCCTGGCTCAGTGGAGCAGAGTCAACGAAGTACGCAACATGGTGCAAGAAACTGAAAAATCTGACACGCAAACATCGAAGAAACCACAGAGCAAGGACAAGGACAAGGACAAAGACAAAGTAAATTAGAATTTCTGAAAGCCTTGTTTATTGTCAAATTTACATGGCATTCGTTAAGAAAATCCTTTCTTAACGAATGTCTACGCAATTTTAAATATTTGCATACCTGAGAACAATCCTATAATTTGTTTTTGTATTTGAAATAGGTCAGTCAATAAAATTTCATCTACAGACAGTTTGTTTATGTTTATGGCTGAACCGGCTTTACTGCGCGGCTTGTAAAGACTCATTCTGTATCATTCTTTATTCTGTGTATAAAGACTAAATTTCTTGCGGACGAAGTCGCGTTCGACGACAGATCCGCAATAAAGTGTTTCGATATAAAATTTATAATGATTTTTTATACAATATTTTTTGGAGAAAACTTATCATATCTTTTAAAAACGACTAATATGTGTGTTGCCTTCCTATTAGTCGGAAAAGACTATGAGGAGGTGATGAGTCCGGTTCCTAGGGCCTGTAGTTAGTGAGACTCTAAACACACAACATTTAACCAAGGGCATTAGCAAGCAACAACTAATAGTAATAATAATAATGCCTGTATCATATATTCAGAGTAGTCCAACAAACAAAACAAAAACACTAGAACCTCCGCAACCACATCCGGGAGACGCTTACGTGGAGTTGGAAGTTGCTCTGGCTATCGGCGGAGGGGCACAGGCCAGGCGTGATGATGAGAGGGATCTGCAATTTGCTGCAGCTAGGAAATCCTGGGAAGCCACAGAGCGTGGCAGGAATTCACTAGGAGCTCAGATTAGGTATGATAACCTCCCTGTTTATATTTAGGCATCGGGGTAGATGTATTTCTTTGTATTTCGTATTGGTATTCTTTGTAATTATTTTTAAAAAGTCTTGTTCAAATTAGGGCTTAGGGCTCCCGCACACGGGCCACCAGCCACAACCACAAAACGCCGCTACCGGCATATTTCTTGTAGCTCTCATATATTTCATATGGACTCGCCGCACACGATTGACGCTGGTGACTGCCACACGCTACAATCGTCGCTGCTCGCGTCTTGTGGCTACTAAACGCCGACACAAAACGCCGCAAAACGCTATTCGCGTGATGTCGGCCCCTCTCTGCTAAAATAGGACGTATCCAATAACTTCGGATACGTCTTCTAAGACGACGTTTTCTTATCAAAAGCAATTAAACCTTCTTCATTCGAATCTATTATGATACTGCATGCATGGGTTTAAAAAGTAGCATCCACCGACCGCAAATGTCAACCACCGACCACAAGTGGCTGTCGCGCGTTTCAGCTACTTTTGTGGCTTCTAGCTTCCTGTGGTGGCATTTGTGACTGTCGCTTGTGGCTCGTGTGCGGCGACACTTAAAGCTCATTGTTTACAGGAAGGATTTCAGAGCCGAATTCCTCGAAGCTATGCTCCAGCCGCCGTCACCTAGCTCGAAGTCTGTTCCAGAGGTTAATTAGTTATTTATTAATTAATTAATTTTAATTACTGCCAACTTTGCCTGCGTCTCACTTCAGAAAACAGACTTTATAATATCAAAGTTCTGCCTCCTTTTCCCCGTTCTTTAACCTAACCTAAAGGTCAAAAATTCTCATGTAATACATGTATTAGGTACTTACTAGGTACTTTTTAAATAAAGGCATCGCATTGATATTGAAATATTTAATTTATATTTTAGGAAATGTACGAAGAACTAGAGGGAGAAGGAAAAAGTAAGTTTTTTAACCGACTTCCAAAAAGGAGGAGGTTCTACGTTCGGCTGTATGTATGTTTTTTTTTTTGATTGTATGATTATTTTAAAGTAATTTTTCGTGAGTAGCTTCATCTCGATGAGACGATCAACTTTTTTATTCCTAATTTTCCTGGTAACTCAGTGACTCCGAAACTATATCCTCAAAGGATAACCATTCATCCAAAGAGTTGTTTTGTCTATGGCCACGACTTCGTCCGCGTGAAATTCAGTTTTTCACAAATCCTGCGGGAACTATGGATTTATCCGGGAGATTGAATTAAGCCTGGTATGAATCCAGATTAAAATCCATTTTCATTCGAAATTCAGCAAAATCGCGCCATTAGATGCAGCGCAAAGGAAGAACAAATATACGCACTTACACAAACACAAACTTTCGCCTTTATAATATTAGTGTGATTACCGGACGCCTCACGTTTTCACCCTTGTAGTTCCAGCCCCCGTCAGTACAAGGGTAGGCTATATTTATGTTTCTCACTGAAAAGGTGAAAGAATTATCAAAATCGGTCTAATTTAATATCAAAATATTTATGTAAGTATTGAATTATCAAAATATTTGTTGCATATTTTCAGAAATTCTTTCCCCAACGCATCAGGGCCCCACACCTGTAACTGAAAGCGACAGTAAGTAATTGATTTTTCAACAAGGTTAGGTTAGGTGTTAATCAGAAGAGAAAATCTTAAAAAATAGCATTATCGTAATTAGGGCGTGACAAAATACCAGTGTTGTGGGTACTGATGTACTCACAACTATTTATGCTGAGTCACGTCCATTTTTTTTTTTTTTTTTTTATTCTTTACAAGTTAGCCCTTGACTACAATCTCACCTGATGGTAAGTGATGATGCAGTCTGAGATGGAAGCGGGCTAACTTGTTAGGAGGAGGATGAAAATCCACACCCCTTTCGGTTTCTACACAGCATCGTACCGGAACGCTAAATCGCTTGGCGGTACGTCTTTGCCGGTAGGGTGGTAACTAGCCACGGCCGAAGCCTCCCACCAGCCAGACCTGGACAAATTAAAAAATCTCAATCTGCCCAGCCGGGGATCGAACCCAGGACCTCCGTCTTGTAAATCCACCGCGCATACCACTGCGCCACAGAGGCCGTCAAAATTTTATTGGCATAACACATTTTAATTGATTATGAAACACGGCTAAAACTCAAGTGATATTAGGTCGGAGTATCTAATCGGAGTATTTAATCGGGATCATGGATGGTTGCTGCCCACAGCGTGGAAACTGCTATTTCTTTCATTGTCACATACAACAAACTTGGAACAAGATAGCATTAGTTCGGTTTGCTTACAAGAAGACGAGTCTAATGAAGATGACATTAATGAACCGTCGGAGTGTAACGGAACCTTCACTCCCCACCACTCAACCCCTCTCCCAGGGTGCAATGCGAGCAGCAGCGCGTCGCGCAGCCGCTTCGCAGTTTGGATCGTGCCGCGATGCAAGAACCAGCTCATGACTAAGGGCCCCGTATGGGTTCGAAACTAGTCGGGCATACTCCGACCTATAATCACGTGAGTTTTAGCCGTGTTTCATAATCAATTAATATGAATAACACTCACGATAGTTTAAATTTTAAAATAACACATTTTCTAGTGTTATTAACATAATATGTAAATAGTTCAGTTCAGTTAATGACATTCTACTCCATTATTCTCCATTCCATTCTATTCTATTTATTTCTTATTCTATTGTATTACTTATTCTTCTTTCAGTGATGGAAATGTCTATGGAAAGTGAAGAAGAATCCACATATCTGAGCATGCCAGAGCAATTGAAGGACAAGTTTACACCACTTTTCTTTGTCCCGCTATGCACTAAAGAAAGTGAGATAGAAAGGTAGAATATATCTTTTTTCAGCTTTTAAAAATATGTTTTAGGTATTCGTTAATACTTTCAGAATAAAGGAATAAACGATGATTTTGAATACCTTCACATTTGCGCTTAGACCATTAATAACTTGCGTTTCCCGGTGAGAAATACCTACTTTTCGACTAAATTCTCTTTTTATTTCAAATCAAATCAAAAATCATTTATTTCAAGTAGGCTCAGTTTACAAGCACTTTTTACACGTCAGTTGACTATTTGTAAAGATTCTACCACCGGTTCGGAAGGCAGGTTCTGCTGAGAAGATACCGGCAAGAAACTCAACAGTTGCTCTTTTGAAAAAGTCATACAGTATTATAATTTACAATTGATAACAATTACAATTTCTTATAGTTTTATTTCCTGTGTGAAGGTGGAAGCTGATCCAATGGCCTCCAAGCGCTTTCATCAATATGCTGTAAATAATCCAATCCAGGAAATCGAACCCTGGGCTTTTTCAATTTGAGTCCTATAATAAATCCCTGTAGGCTGTAATGATCCAATCGAAAGTAATGATTGCAGATACCCTGTTACTTCTACAGAATAATTCCTATTAGTTTTCTATCTAACAATTTTGTATTTTTTTTATCAGCGTTTTGATATTTCACAGCGTTACCCTAACACCAGAAATGTTAGAAGCAGCTGTGGAAGCCCGTAAAATTAACATCGAAGCTTCATTGCAGCGTATGGCAGATTTGCAGGCGTACAACGAGGAGCATGTACTGGGAGGTCAAAAGCATAGGTGTCAGCTACTTGAGAAACTATTTGTTGGTATGTTCATTGTTCGTGTATCTGTCTTATGTCTGTTCCACCCTACCCTACCCTACCCCAACCGATTTTTAGCGTCCTACCTTGAAAACTGCGAAAAGGGTATAAAATT
This sequence comes from Bicyclus anynana, assembly GCF_947172395.1. Classification (NCBI taxonomy): domain Eukaryota; kingdom Metazoa; phylum Arthropoda; class Insecta; order Lepidoptera; family Nymphalidae; genus Bicyclus; species Bicyclus anynana. The sequence continues at coordinate 1,329,383 of NC_069093.1, read as the reverse complement.
TCACCTCCTCTTTTAAGGTGCGGAATACTCCACACAAACTTCCACCCCCATAATAGGGAAATGGGGGTTCAGAAAGAGACAAAAAGTTGCCTGTCACTATCCTTTTAACTATTTTTCGCCATGTCTGTCTGTCCGTTCGTTCGACTATCCGCGGTTGGAACGCAGAGACTATACTTGATAAATGTAATTTAGCATGACTAGGTACATTAAAAATGTGAACAAAGTCTTACAAATAACCGGACACAGTGCGTCCCATGAGCAATCCAGTCAATTGTTTTTTTTTTTATTATGCATACAATTAACCAGACAACAAACGCGTTCAACAATCACTACAGTAACCGAACCACATAACTATCAAGTAGTTATTGAAGACTGCGAAGTACTAGGGGCGCATGGAGTGGGTACAGTTGGTTTGTTAGCAGCCAACTTGTCACGTCCGTCCACTTTCGAGTTGTCTCAAGCCCGGTTGTTAGTGACTGCTTCGATTGAGTGCTATAGTCCTAGTACCTACTGGTATATGCTGATACAATACTTCGGTGCATTTCTTTTACTTTTTTATTATCCTCTGTAGCTTGACGATTCGGAGGTTGGAGCTTTTTTATTCAACGACAACTTTACGCTTTTGGTGTTAAGTGGTTATGCATGTTAAAGTGTGCTAACTTAACAGAAGTTTACAATGTACCGCTATTTTTTTTGACAAAGGTACGTCTAGGTTAGCTAGACATATGTTTTCTGTGGCTAGACTATCTCAGCCTAACTTTGTGCTTCAGCTGAGCTAAAGGAATTATAAATTTTCTAATTAATCTAGCTGAGAACTAAAATTAGGAGAAATGCGTTTACGGATGCGTAAAAATTTTAAAAAATTAGACACACAAACTTTCACCTTTATAATATATATTAGTGTGATATTCCTTTTAAAGCCCTTATGTATGTCTTAAAGTTTCACGACAACAAAATTAAATAAATTGACAGGGTTTTCTGGTAGGATTTTTTTTATATATATGAATTAGGAAAGAAAAGAATATAAATTGGTTTAAAAATAATTTATATAAATACGTAACTCAACAGGCATTCTACAGTGTAAATGAGTATTTAAGTTGATATTATTGTTATTTTCATACATATTTTAATTGTAAAGATGTAAATTTTAAATGGTGAAATTGTCATTTGAATCATTAAATACTTAATAAATAATTTGCATGCCAAATTGGCAAGATACATTTACCATCTACATCTACCGACCACCTGTATAAATAATGCAAATATCTGCAAAGAAATAAATTGATTGATTGATTGATTGATTAATATGCTTAAAACGTAAGCCCCGATACAATATTTTACTGATTGTTCCACATTAACATAATTATTGAAATCACATGTAGATTCGCAGTGGAATCCAGAATTGAATGCAGTTTTAGAAGAAAGAGACGATGCAATCGCTCGCGAAAATCTTATGCGTTCACTCTCCGCTACAAAGAAGAAGGTGGATGCCAAGAAGAAATAGAGAACACAACTTTAGAACTTCAAATTATATTACGCTTTAAAGCTTCTTTAAAGCACAGGTGTAAATAATAAATAAAGTAGAAATAAAGTAGAAATAGTTTCAATAAATTATCACGACATATTCATTGGCTGTTTTAATGACTTTTTCGCTCATCATTGTATCGTGAAATTGAGTGATTGATAAGAACAAATAGATAAATATTTTTAAGTGCAATATTGCTTTTAAGTTTTATCCCTTTTATGGTGATGGTGGTTGTATAAATCACAGTTTCAAGAGTTAAGTTTAGTTATAAAATAAAGTATATAAACATTATATTAATAATATTAATTTGACAGACATTCATCCTGGGAAGTACTATTAGGCATTCTGGGAACAACATCCTGGGAAGCTGTTGAGCCATTCAAAAGTTCCAGGGGTTGAAAGTGGGGAAGAATAACCGAATGTCTGCAAATATACTCGGTCTCAAATAAAAACAAAAAAATAAAATAAAAACTGATAGAGAAACTGAAAACTTGATGTCTTGATCGAGAGTGTAATTTATAATTAATAATCGGGGGTGTTTCATTTGCGTTTTTTTCAAAACTCACTGTCATTGATATCGAAAGTAGGACGTCGGTTAAAAACCTACCTATACACATATAAGCATATCTACACGAATATAACAGAGATCTTCAAACACAAATCATTTGAAGCAATTCATGGTTAATAAAGCATCTACTTTACAATATATTATTTAATTTCTTCAAAACTTATTCAAACTTAGACCTCTCGGTTAAATAGCGACGCATACATTAACAAAACAGAGAGATCTTAAGCCCTCATTCGCACGAGACTTTTTCTAACGGTGTTAAAAGAGCGTTTAAATATAGTAAATAAAGTTAAATGAAGGTCCATTTCCAACGCTCAAAATTAAAAATCGGATAAAAGTGTCTAATTTTCTAACGCTGTCGTGTGAACATATAGTTGGGAATGCGTTTGTGTACTCGAATGTTTTTTTCACGACCGTTAAAAAATCTCTCGTGCGAATTAGGGCTTAGACACACACATATCTAAAGTGTTTACATATGGTGATGTATATACGCGGACAACAAAGCCTCCACTCTACAGGATGCTCTGACTTGGCCCGCGGCGATACGAGAGAGCCTCCTGTGCAATTAGGAGACGCTGAAATAGTTCACGGGTTTTATGACAATGTAGGGAAAAGTGAGTGCTTTTTTGTTAAGAAATTCCATTATTCTGTACTTTTTTTTCTATTCTTGTATTGTTTGGATGAGTTATAAGTGTTTATATAAAAATAAGTAAGTATATCTAATCCCTGGTCTGCAATAGCCACACCAACCTCACTTTATAAAAGTGAAACTTTATAAGTATAGTAGCTAATTATGGATATTGGATAGAAGCAGGCGTTACTTTGCGGAATGTTGACTCTAGAACGTGCAATTGCAAATTTGACTTTGCAATTGCACGTTGTAGAGTCAACATCTCCTGAGGATGCTCCGGTTTCGGGGTGAAACGTGCGTAGAGAGTATTTTGTCGGACCTGGGTGACGTAGTCACATGGGTTCGTCGGCTTTTCGCGGATCATAGTAAAATAAATAAATTATTATATATGCTAATTATAGAGTTTATACTATATAGGCTTTGGAAGGTTGCAAGATTCATACCTTCTTATCTGTCCAAGAATAAAACCTAATGTTTCACACGCTACATCCCAGATTCGTAGTTTTTATATCAACCGAAAGTGTTAGAGTGTTGAACTATTTTTATAAGGTTTTTCACAGTTTTAAGTGATTAGTAGGTAGGTATATATTATAGGTAGTATTTTGACGGCCTCCGTGGCGCAGTGGTATGTGCGGTGGATTTAATGACGGAGGTCCTGGTTTCGATCCCCGGCCTTGGCCGATTGAGGTTTTTGTAATTGGTCCAGGTCTAGGTGGTGGCAGGCTTCGGCCGTGGCTAGTTACCACCCTACCGACAAAGACGTACCGCCAAGTGATTTAGCGTTCCGGTACGATGCCGTGTAGAAACCGAAAGGAGTGTGGTTTTTCTACCTCTTCCTAACAAGTTAGCCCGCTTCCATCTTAGATTACATCCTCACTTACCATCAGGTGAGATTGCAGTCAAGGGCTAACTTGTAAAGAATAAAAAATATATACATAATTTAAATCAAATCCTTTATACTTTACTTTGCACTAAAGTCTATTAGATCCATCGTTTAAGATTAGATTTATAGATTTAAGAGTAGGTACAGAGTACCTATTAGATCCAATCTCTCAACACGTCATTTGATAGGACGTCGCCTCGTCCACGTCTTTGCTGGTTCAACTACTTTCCGTCATACTCCGATCAAATTATGTTCAACTAGTTGCAGAGTTAGTGGAAAAATTGAGAGAAGTGCTTGAACATATATTGTTAAGGGAACGGATTACACAAGGAAAGTTTCTCATAAGAAAATTGCGAAAATTGTACCGTGACAAAACTGTCTTAGTTAGTATGTTGGTATATCTAGTTCTTATTTGGTAGATATAATAAAAAAAAATACTTGCATCATCTCGCATCAACTGACTTCTGGTCCTCCAAGTAAGGTGACTTCACGATTGTAATAGACGGCTGACGTTAGGTATATCCATTGGGTTGGGCTATGAAATGCGTTTATCTGAAGAGTTTTTGCAAAGCATCTAGTGCAAATGGCCATGATTTTTGGGTGCTATTTATGGTCTGCATAGATTGATGGAACGGCTTACAATTTTAAACTAATCAACTGAATTCAATAAAAAATCAATTGAATATTAGGTATAAGCATTTTTCAATAATCGATGATTAATTTATGAGCATCACAACGCAGTTTTTCAGAAAGCACCTAATTAAAAGCACGTTAGATAATACCGTAGAAGGTAAGGGATAATGCGTCGGTATTGTTGACTTTTATACTGCGTTGTTAGTAGTAAAAAATTAAATTCGCCAGTATAACCATCTTTGATATCCCAGGCCTTTCAACAAAAAAAAAACGCTACTAGAGATTTATTTGGCTGACAAACTTGCTCCTCATAATTTCCCACCAGCTCTTCGATTAGTTCACTTAATTAAGATCTTGAAGGGGGACAGTTTGACGCGGAATAGATGGGCTCACTTTTATAAGATCAAGAACTTTTAATGGAACTTTAAATTCATCATATTTAAGTTCCCACTGTCTGACACTGACGGTTTGGCGTTTAATACGTAAGTAGTACGTACTTACTTAGTACGCCCATATACTCCGAACTACGATGAAAAGAAAAGAGGATAAAGAGACAGAACAAATTAGAGAGAGTTATAGAAAATATTATGAAGATCAGCACAAAGAAATGCAAAGCGGTTCCGCGCTGACGACGGAGTACACGGGAGGTAATTTTAGTGCAAGTCGAACATGCCCTCCCGACTAGCCGGCAGAAGTCCAGAGGGATTTTTTTCCTCCCTGAAAAAAAAAAAACAAAAAGGAAATGTACGTGGTGGTACGCTCCTACCATAGGTAAATACGATAGCCAATTATGAAGTTTGGACCTTGATGGCTTCAGAAGATAGTTTTACAATATTTTCTACGGGATACCATAATAAATCATGATCCAGTCGCCAGGCTTACAGTTTCATGGTAACCTTACTCCAGAAACCCTTGATTTTTGACGGTGTTTTTCGTATGGTTGCCGGAAATCGTCTGGATACATGACTTCTCATATTCTGCCAAGGAAAATGATAGAGAAATACACTTTATACAAGGCTGATTGAGGGTCTGGACACTTAACCTGCTACCTTCTAAAACAACGTTTCAACAAAGAAGGAGCATTAGCTGTAAAAGTTTGAACCTTCTTATTTTAACGTAAGTCTTGCAGGCTTTTATAGTACATTAGGAAAAGTGTAATGGGGGTAACTGACGTCACAAAATACATTAAGTCAACAGTGTCAGAAATTAAGATCGCTGCTTTATTTCAAACATCCCTTGTGTTATAAGAAAATATTCACATTGAAAAACATTCCTTCCATTCACTCTTGAATTTCCCTGGCACATCTTTCGCTTGGAATGCTGGTCTTAAAAACATTAGATATTTCTCTTCAGCTTTTCTCATACTTAAATTTTTATTGTGAGGATTAGAATAAGTTTAGATTACTATACAATTAATGACGATCAACAACAACAATACAACCGCGATGGCCCACTAGATATGACCTCTGCCTCCGATTCCGGAGGGTGTGGGTTCGAATTCGGTCCAAGGCGTGCACCTCCAACTTTTCTATTGTGTGCATTTTATGAAATTAAATATCACATGTCTCAAACGGTGAAGGAAAAACATCGTGAGGAAACCTGCATACCAGAGTATTTTCGTAATTCTCTGCGTGTTTGAAGTCTGCCAATCCGCATTGGGTCAGCATGGTGGACTATTGGCCTAACCCCTGTCATTCTGAGAAGAGACTCGAGCTCAGCAGTGAGCCGAAGATGGGTTGATAATGATGAATGAGGATCGATGAATTTATACTTAATCACTGAAAGCTCAGAATCACTCAGCGGGCGATGGCGTGAGCTATGCTCGGTGTCGGCCAAAGTTACCGATATACTCGTGTATACCTAATCACAAAGTCGAAGTGGCAATGGGCGGGGCACATAGTTCAAAGAGCCGACGGACGCTAGGGTCTGCATTATTAATTTATTATTTGTATGATATTTTTAAATATGGGAAACCCTTCTAACTATAGTTTTTTCCTACCACCTTCAAGTCAAAAGTACTTCTAGGCAAGCGAATTCTACCTTAATATCAAGATCTTAGCACAAAAGTGGATATCAGAACCTTCTTTTTATGGTTTAAAAACACACACTGGGTTAAAAGAAATATTCTAAATATCTGTATACACAGTCGGCTTGTAGTATTATAACTGTGGAGATCAAAGCGCGCCGCGGTCTGTGTGAGCGCGACTGAGATGGAGATAAGTAGACCGCCGACGCCTTTGAGTCAATACTCTTTGAGCGAGTGCAGCCGCCGCTCAATGAACAGCTATTGCAATAACTGCTATATTGCACCGCGGTGTCAAAGAGTAGATAAATACTCGGATATGCATCATGTTTATACATTGTAGGTACATTCACGAATTGCACTCGAAGGTCAAAAGAGATTGCTATACTCCGCGCTATGACACAAGTAGAAGCGGCGTTAATGTCTTAATGGAGCTCATTGTCATTTGGTAATGGCGGTCTTATTGTCATTTGTGTAAGGCGCTCTCAATTTTAGATCAGGTTTTAGTCACGGGAATTATTTTGTGGCGCGGAGTTTAAGGCTGAATTCCGAAAGTACATTGAATAAAATTTCATATAAAGGAAATTTTCGTAGCTAAAGTAGAGTGGTAACAACTTAAATCACCAATCACCAGACACTTACCTTTGTGGCAACCCTTCCAAAACATCGTTAAATATTAAACTTAAGTGACTCCAGCTCCACGAAGTTAGCTTCATGACAACCCTTCTTCTTGCGACTAGAGATTTATTTCAGTGGCGACTGGGGATACAATACGCATTGAATGACTGAAATATTGAAGGTCTAGACTTTTTAAGTCTGCTACCTCCCAAAACCATCGTCACAATTGTCCATAACTCCAAAGTCCACAGTTGCCTACCGTATTAACATTTGGTAGGAGAATTCATAGGCCTTCTAACATGACAACATACCCGGAGTCATGTCCAATGGCTTTACGTATTTTGTATTAACAAGATTTTCAACACTCGAAGCTAACGGACTATGTATTTACTTTGAACCTTTTTAGCTGGCTTTCACAATTGTTAGGTATACAATTGCAGAGAATGTCACATCTGCCGTTTTCTTACTCTGTCATAATCTCTGATCTAAAATCTGTACGGATCACAAGTATTATTGGATTTCAGTCTTTATGATATTCCTTTTATGAGTGGACCGCAGTTTTTTTTTCATTTATTTTCACTCATTTTTTGTTCGACTAAACAGCGAGCTATCTCAGACATGGTCACGAATGAGAATTATTTTTGAAATGAAACGGGATATTAGCCATGATTTAAGTATTTTTATCAATATAATACCCTCCTCACCCCCACAAAGGAGAGTGTATACTGTATAGTGGATTTATTATATCATGATACCCATGTTCATAAGAGTAGTAATAGCCCAGTGAATATGACCTCCGCCTCCGATTCTGGAGGGTGTGGGTTCAAATCCGGTTTGGGGCATGCACCTCCATCTTTTTAGTTGTGTGCATTTTAAGAAATTAAATATAACGTGTCTCAAAAATGGTGAAGGAAAAACATCGTGAGGATACCTGCATACCAGAGAATTTATCTTGATTCTCTGGTATTGGGTTAGCGTGGTGGACTATTATCCTAACCCCCCTCGTTCTGAGAGGAGACTCGAGCTCAGCAGTGAGCTTTATGGGTTGATAAAGAAACGAACGATGTTCATAGCACAAATATTTTCCAGTTATAGGAATCGAGCTTACTGCCTTAGATACAAAAGCCTACTACGTCATTTACCCGACTTATTAGTATGAATTAGTGGAGTGCACAAGATTTTTAATAGGGTAAGTAGGCATTGCCTACCCTATTAAATGTTCATGATGGAAAATAGTTACTAAGTCCAATTATTGATTTAATTTTTTTCAATTAATTATTATTGTTTTTCCATTCATTATTTCTCGAATGAATTTCGCTAACAAATATAATATTTTGCATGCCGATCGGGCATGATACAGAAAAGACTAAATTTATTTGTTGTGACCTTGTAAACTGTATCAGCAAATAAAGGATTTGATATATCTTTTTGAAGGGTACCGGGTAGGCAGTTCATTTTGAATCTATAACGCACGCTTCTGATATGTCAGTAGGTACAAGAAGTTAAGAAATCATATCAATGTCTCAGTACCTACTAACGCGTAACAAAACGGGCACTAAATCAATACGCACCGCGTCACGCATGACGTCACGCCTTTGTGTTCCTCGCCGCTGTTCGCAGAACAATCACTGACAGCCCTATTGTCTGCGCAGGGCTGCCGACACTGTGATATATGTCTGTAATGTCTAGGTAATTATCATCAGCAATATCAGCCTATAAGAATGACCCACTGTAGAGCTAGACTCTCCTTCCTTATAGATTTGGACTTTGATTCCATAGTAAAAATTTGCTAACTAGGTGGCATGATAAGCATCTGGAATGAGCTTGTTGTATCGATTCAAGCAAAAGGCAAATATATCAATGACTTATGAGAAAGAAGAACAAGTATCAACTCTGATTGATGATATTTCTGAGCACGCAGTAATACTTCGATCTTAGCTCGCTCTATTTGGATATTCTTCATTTTCATCATCATTATCAGACGATGGACATAGGAATAAGGTTTAAGATTATATTTATTTTCATAAAATGGCTTAACCGCTAACATGAGAACATAATTTTTAACCGACTTTAAAAAGGAGGAGGTTCTCAATTCGGTCGGTATTTTTTTTATGTATGTACACCGATTAAGACACCTGGACCGATTTCAAAAATTCTTTTTTTGTTTGAAATCGTTCCAAACAAAAAAAGAATTTTTGAAAGAAAGAAATTGATCCATTTCTGACTGGACCACATGAAACAACACTGTCTGCAAAATCTAAATCCATAAGATATTCTCACATGGCTTGAATTAATACATCACCGGCTTAGCACCGTCTTCGTACATATCAGCAGGTAGAACATATTATGATGTTATTTTTCGCTTTTTAGTTTAGTGGGTACGTTTTTAGGTCGGTTGTATTTTTTTAACATAAATTAACTTATATTACTTCGCCATCATGTTTTTTGCTATTACTCACTCGATGCATTAGTTCAGACATAATTATTTAAACTGTTGTGTTGATTACTTATCACGTAATCTGCTAGTTTAGTTTTAAATGCATTGAGTCAGTTTACATTTTTAATTGGTGTCGGTATTTTGTTGTAAAATTTGGGTCCTTCATAGGTTGGGGGTATGTATAAACTTCCAAACACCGCGGTCTTGAGCTGCCTGAATCCAGTAGCTCTCTGTAATCGCTTTATAATCATCGATTCACTTAATGGGGTTAGTAATTTTTTTTTAAATATTTATTGCTATTTCTAATGTTCCCTTTCAGCTCCAATAAATTAATAAAAACTGTGTTAAAAGTGGGTAAATACTCCCACTGGCGGTATACGAACCCACGATCTACCTTTGTTGAATTCCTAACCGTGGAGCTATTCACGCTTAGAATATATAAATATTTAAATGATAGACGCAGCAAGGTAATTAAGTGGGCCTTTAATAATGAGGGACACTCACGACAATTTTGACAAAGTAAACAACATAACATGCAACCACAGACAATAAAAGGTAGCTTTTTTAAGCATACCTATTTATTATAAAGCCTTACTTTCATATAGGTACTTAATATACTGTACAAACGCTGAATTAACCTAGTCGCGTAAAGGAGGTTTTTTAAAGGTTTAAAGTTTTATTTTTGCATCATCTTAATTTTACCATCATGTGTGGATTTTCATCCCTAAGGAAGCCCACACACATGCAAAGATATTGTCAATATTATTGAGTACGTATGGGCCACCATGTCGGTCCGAATGTGCGGATTGGCGGGCTAAATTAAATTGGTTTCATGTTTGACTTCATAATCATCACATTGTTAATGTTATGATGTATTGTCTAAATTAAAAAAAAAACAAACATAAACTTGAACGTGAGAGAAAAAATATTAAATCCGAAACAATTTAATATTTTTTTCTGATTTAATAAGCCCATAATTATTATACACGAACGAGAGACTCACGTTAGAGTAAACCGACTCGTATGAATGTGAAACATTAATCTTTGCGACCGCTCGCTGAGCGCCGACACAAAATGCAAACTCTCTTCCGGCGCTCTTCGGGGAGCCATTTCATCACTAGTTGAGAAAGTATCACAATTCAACGTGCCTGCTCTGAGAGTTGCATTAATCTAAAAATTTATAGACTTTTCTGTTCTCAAACACTACTCTGTATACAGAGTTTACGATTATGAGAGAAATTAAAAAAAGCAAATAAATTAAAATTAAAAAAAATATTTCCTATAAGCGAGCTTAGGTTCTGCAAAGAGCTTACGCGAACAATAGAGATGTTACTCACGTTAGAGTAAACTGAGTCGTATGAATGGGAAGCATTAATCTCTGTGTCCGCTACCAGAGCGTCGGAGCTAACACAAAATACTAGCTCACTTGCAGAACTCTACGGGGAGCAATTTCATCACTAGTTGAGAAAGTGTCAGAATTCTTACGTGTCTACTCTCAGAAAGTGCAGTGAATCCCAGAGGATCGCACTGCATCGAGTGATTTTTCCGTGTTAGAATTTAGAAAAAAAAAATTAATTTATTTATCAGCACAAGACCTAATAACTATTATGGTCACTATGCTATAAATTACTGTCAAAATGCTTTTCATAATATTGGAAATTGCTGATATTTTGTATAATTTAAAAATATTTGCACTGTTTTTTTATTACTTTCCCAAGTAACTAGTAAAACGTATAAACCAACTAAGGTAGTGCAGTAAGGATACAAAAGTCCTAATCCATGGATATGGTACTGATTCGAATGAGTCGCATAATTCATATGAACGTGAAGCATTAATCTTTCCTACCGCTCCCACGAGCCGACGCAAGTGTGTCAATCACTTGTAACGCACTTTGGGGACCAATTTTTTCACTAGTTGAGAAAGTTAAAGAATTATAAATCTCTAAATAAATCTTAACACCTAAGCTTCTACACTTCAGGTTAAGAGACACAGGCTAGGAATTTGTATGACGTGTTCCTTCTATGACTAGCAAAGTTAATAGTGATGCTCTTGTATTGAGTATGATTTAAATATAACATAAGGAAGACCATCTACTAGTTTCGTCAATATATTTGAAAATATCAATGCACATCGTAAATTAACATAAGCTCTTATCTGAAAATTGCAGTAAACTCACTCAAATGAATCGTATCATTCAAAAAAACTAAAATGTTCAAGTAATTACGACTCAAAAACATTTGAAAAAAAAAAATTTCAATCTAGTAGAAACCAGGCAGATAATGAAATTTAAGACCATTTAAAAAAAGTGTCAACTATATATAGCCTATTAAAAGTTGTAAACTGACTGAAATGAATCGGATCATTCATATGCACGTGAAGCATTACTCTTTGTTACCACTCCCAAGGGTTTCGAAGCCGATGAAAATGCGTTCATTCACACACTTTACACACTTTGGGGACCAATTTTATCACTAGTTAAGAAAGTGATAGAATTAAAACACGACAAAATGAGTGATTGAAACACGGCAGCACGAATTCTAGATAGTCTGTGACTATCTAGGACGTATTATTTGCGTGCCCTGCGAATTTGGTTTTATACTTTTCCTTGAAAAGTCATCTGCATGTCCCGTCAAGTACTACCATAAGATGGAAAACAACTGGTAGTTGTAATCTGACTGGAATGAATCGTATCATTCAATAAACGTGAAGCATTACTCTTTGTTACCACTCCCAAGGGTTTCAGAGTCGATGAAAATGCGTTCATTCACACACTTTACACACTTTGGGGACCAATTTTATCACTAGTTTAGAAAGTGACAGAATTAAAACAAGACAAAATGAGTGATTGAAACAAGGCAGCACTTTACGTACGGATTCTAGATAATCTGTGACTTTCTAGGACGTATTATTTGCGTATCCTGCGAATTTGGTTTTACACTTTTCCTTGAAAAGTCATCTGCTTGTCCCGTCAAGTATTACCATAAGATGGAAAACAACTGAGTTCCTAGTGGCAGTTTGATACTGTTACTGTCACGTAACGTAAACGCGAATTTCTAAGGAATTGGAGCAGCGCCATCTAGTGGCACTACTGCACAACTGCTTAATTCTATATAGATTAGCGTAAACGTCAACGTGATAGTAACAGTATGAAAATATTGAAAACTCCCACGAGGGCACACTGAAAGTTGTAATCTGACTGGAATGAATCGTATCACTCATATGAACGTGAAGCATTAATCTTTGTTACCACTCCCAAGAGCTTCTGAGACCTAAATGCGTTCACTCACTTGTAACTCTCTTTGGGGAGCAATTTTATCACGCACTGAGAACCTGTAAGAGGGTTTTAACGTATCTGAGAGCGTCACGTTTGTATTGAGTGGTTAACTTTGCGTACTCTATTTATTTCATGATTTGGTCGTAAGAACGACCAGTGAGGGAGTTCTGCAGCACAATTTACGCAAAACGATGTAATAAAATACAGCAGCCGTCTTGTTTTGTTGGTAAAATCTAATAGATTAATATCATTTTTCGTAATATGCCCATAAAAATATAATAATTCTTTATACTTAGACAGTTGAGGGTCTGGATCCTTAAAACCTGCTACCTCCCAAAGCCACCACGATCTACTCCATAATTGGCAACCGTACTTACTTATGGTAGGAGCATGAGCAAAATTCTTAGGTATCCAGGTTTACTCACGATGTTTTTCCTTCAACGTTTGAGACACGTGATATTTAATTTCTTAAAATGCACATAACTGAATTGTTGGAGGTCCATGCCCCGCACCGGATTTGAATCAACACCCTCTGGAATCGGAGACACAGACCCCACGGGCTATCACGGCTCTCTACCAAGGATATGTTATGTTACTTTATTTCTCAATTTAATTTTGTGCCTCAAGTTATTTCTATACGAAGCAGCCCTGTTATAAATAAATTCAAATAAGATGCGCGTACAGTACTTTCTATACAACCAATCTATTTATGGAGCGACATATTTATTCTGAACTCCTGCCTTTTTGGTCTCTGGTGAGCAACGCTGAAGGTATTTGGATGTGGAATATATAAATTCGATATGTGGAATATTCTTTGCACTTTGCTTTTCTCTATCTATGATTTGGTTAGCTATAAATCAAAAGTTTGGAATAAAATAAATGAAATAAAATGAAGGACACAAGACGAGAGGAAGGTCAAATAAGAGACGGTTGTAGTGTGTAAAAGAGGACATTGTGACAATGGAGAAGATTGACATATTTCGCCTACTCCACTTAAGTGGGTATACGAAAGGAGATGATGATGAGAATGAAATATAGTATGAATTATCATTATAGGCTATTCCAGCACCTTGGACCCCAACGTCCATCGGCTCCTCGCACTTTAAGCCCTGCCCATTGCCACTTCAGCTTCGCGATTCGCTGAGCTATGTCAGTGACTTTGAACCTCATTTCTGAGTCGATCACGCAGTACTCCAATCTTAGCTCACTCCATAGCCTGGTCAGTGACTTAGATCCTTCTCAAATACACCTTACAATACCTTGCAATGAATATTATACAGATGTAAATGATAGAAATGTAGCTGCAAAACCAATTATATACCAATTTTACTATCATCAGACTATTGAAGTGTTTTCCACTATGCAAACAACGTGTTCATGTCAAGAGATAGTTAACAAACTTACTCTCAACACAACACAGCACTTTTCTAGAGCGCCATTGAACTAGAGCATTCGCTAGGGTAGCGTATCGGCGCAGTCGCGTGTCTAGAAGTGGGCCGGGTGCCGTGTGGGCAAATTTATTCATTTCTGCACCTGTAAATACTCTATAGAAATGTTCACTTTGTATACGTGTATGCACCGACTATGGCGGATTGGGTGCGTTTCCATTACAAGACACAAAAGAGTGCTATATGTTCCATCAGTAACGTGTGCCAACCTCCAACTTCGAACTGAAGTTTCCAAAGAAACCGCTTCTTTTTGCTGTAGATATTTATTTATTTATTTAAACAGGCCAACAACATTTATGCACACAAAATAATTTACATAATATGATATAAAATAGATATACTGGAAATACAGATTTAAAACATAAACATCAATAACTGGCTTGTACAGTAGACACAGAAATACTTAGGATATAAGCAGAAAAAAAAAACACTATAAAACAATATAAACTACAACTAACACAAAAAATAAAACAAAATAAAGAAAGCAAAAATTAACAAATAAGAAAGAGCAAATTAATATTTAAAAAAAAGTAAAGTACCTACACTTAATCTTCAACTTCCCTGCGCAGGGAGTTTATGACGTTACGACGAAAGCAGATCGTTTTAGAATTAAAAAGGTTGAGTTCTTGATTATTTTGATGCAGAGAATTAAATAGGCTACAAATTCGATTAATGGAGGAATGGCTAGCAACTTTAGTACGGCAGTAAGGTGTAGAAAATACGTTGTACTTGCCTTGCCTACTCCCTTAACGTCCTACCGTTGTCGTCTTTGACAGCTAAGTACTCACTTGCCCCATGTTTTCCCTTCCAATATTAGTTTTGGAATTAAAAACTGGGATCCACTCTGCACGTGCTCAAAGAAAGCTCGTGCCAAGCTTTCATCGCGTTATGGTGGACATGAGTTCTCTGTATTGGCCTATGAATTTTGGCACTTTAGTGTTTGGTATGTTACTATTCCGTTCCGGGTATTTTTTAGCATTTTCCTATGAACCCAAATCTCGAAGGTTTGAAATACTTTACGAGTATTTAACATGTGTCAAACACTCGTCAAACGTGTATTCCCAAAGTCAAAGTCACAGATCAATTATTCATTATAAATAGTTATAATATGTTGTTTTTTACATTAATATATAAAAATAATACTTGTATGTGTCTTTCTATAGCATCATATCTTTTTTGGACGCGGTTTAGGTTTAGACGAAATCCGAGATGATTAATAAATGATTAAATCCAACGGCTGAATTGGTCTTAGTAGTTAGTTTATGCGACTTTGTGAGATCCTGAGTTCAAAGCTTGAGTTTATAAAATATTGTTAAAGTAAATAACATAAGAATGGAATGTTGAAGAAGCAAAGAAAGCTTGAAATTGGGAAATTAGTGATAATGACCAGCACCTTGGAAAGTACTTTAGCCATCGTTATATTTACACATAACATCCACGCGCCAACCAGAACCATGGTTGGTCGATGCTCTAAATATTCTCTCTTATGAGGAGAGCTGGCACTGGAATGGCTAATAAAAATTTACACTAGTTAGTCATCGAACCTCGGACCTTTCAGTTACAGCCGTCTAAATGCCATGTCGGGCGACAGTGGAACCGAGCGTCTGTTACCTTACTCATAGGCATTAAACGGTCAATATGCATTTATATGTAGACAGCTGTTTGTGTGCGGCGCTTGTTAGTGTGTAGAGCCCTTGTGTAGTTAGCTGGTCTGCGGTATGCCACAGTGAAACATCTAATCGATTTTTTAAAATAATTTTCTCACCTTTTTTTTAATGTAACGAAGTGTCGGAAAAAGTCAAGTGGGAGCTTTCATCGAAATAGCTAGGTACCCTGGAAATTAAAAAAAAACATGCATGGTGGACTATTTCTCTTTTGATGATTTACCAGCAGAACGCCACAGTTTCACCCGCTTAGTTCCCGTTCCCGTAGGGATACGAAGATAAAATTAAGCATATGTTACTTCCTGATTATGTGGCTTTCCACTGGTGAAAGAATTTTTCAAATCGGTCCAGTAGTTTTAGAGCATTTCAATGCAAACATATAATCTAAACTCTCCTGTTTATCTTATCTAATAATAGACTTGTCCTATCCTTATCCTGTGTAAAGTCCACAATGGTATATTACTAGTATATTTATCTTTTCACGAAAATTACTATTCCCATTTTATTTATCCCAAAAGATGACTGCATACCTAAAGTTTACATCGATTTTGTTACGGACAAAATCGCGTGCGTCCACTAGTTAAATTATAATTAAAAGTTACTCGCAAAACAGACTCCAGCAAAAAGGATTCCTTCAAACGAGCTGTCGGTTTAATAAACTTGAAAGTTTTATTCTTACTAAAATATTTACGTACAAATTGCGACGAGGGAGCGGTGCCATTAAATTTTCATATAAACATGAGAAACTCATTGCCTGAGTTGATTTAATATTAACTGTGAGACAACAGCACAGACTACTGAGATTTCATATTTATCTCTTGACTGAAGGAAAATATTTCTCTTTTTGAATAAAATTACATTTCATGTAAGAGCTTACTTGTACATTTTGACACACGGTAACACACAAAGGTTGTGTTCTTTTTATTATTATATACAAGTTAGCCTTTGACTACAATCTCATCTGATGGTAAGTGATGATGCAATTTAAGATGGAAACGGACTAATTTGTTGGGAGGTGGATTAAAATCTACACCCCTTTCGGTTTATACACGACATCGTAGCGGAACGCTAAATCTCTTGGCGGTAGGGTGGTGTAGCCAGGGCCGATGCCTCTCACCAGCCAGACCTGGATTGTTCCAGGCCCAGGTCAAGAAAAATTCAATCAGCCCAGCTGGGGATCGAACCCAAGACCTTCATCTTCAAATATCTATACTAATATTATAAAACTAAAGAGTTTGTTTGTTTGATTGAACGCTTTAATCTCAGGAACTACAGGTCCGTTTTTAAAAATTCTTTCTGTGTTAGATAGCCCATTTACCGTGAAAGACTATAGGCTATATATTATCCGTGTATTACTACGGGAACGGGTCCACGCGGGTAAAGTAAAAAAGCGCGGCGTCAGCTAGTATTGTATATATTAATGTCTCCGTACCTTAAATATAAGTAGCTAATGTTGTTCTAGGCTAAACTAGTTGTATACCAAAGTTTTAGCCGAGATTGCGATATATCACTACCTGAATGATATCCTAATTCATAAATAATTTGTATCAAATTAAATTAACTCGAATAACATATTATCAAATCTGAAACACCAAAATTGCTTAGGGGATTTTAATAATAATTAATTGGTGTAACGTAGTTACCGGTTAATGTATATTAAAGAACGAAAAATTAATTTTCATCCACTCCAAAAGCAATTAAATGAAGCACGAAATATATTTCCCTGTAAAAGTAATTATTTATTCCGAGTAGCACTCATTCGTAACGCTTCTCTACGCGCTTGAACTCATTGTTATAGTGGTCGAGAGATTTCTAAATTCTCTCACACTAAGTTTTAAACTATAATTAGCATATTTTAATTTTATTTCGGAACTGGACACAAAGTTGTGTGTAGTCATGTGTGAAAATTGGAATAGAACACACTTTTAAATTCGCAATGTATAATGCAACACACACATAAAGACACAAAGAGATTAAGATGGGTATTTTTGTAATAGTAAAAAAATAATAAAAAATATAGTGAAACGGAATGTTGCCAATTTAAAATTGTTTTTATTTTTTTAATGTCTACATCAACGAGGTGGCGGGCGCCTACTATTTTAAATGTATAAAAAATCATTAGAGTGCTTAATGAAAGTGACGAATCATCGAGCTTGTGTTAATTTACTTAATTTAACCCTAACTATGATTGTGCCATAAATGCTCCCAATTGCATATTTTTGTTGACTGACAAAATTCTTTTGTTGACTGTTACAATAAAGGCTTAAAAAATGGCGCTTGAAAGATCTCTTTGTAGAATTCAAAGTCAAAATTTTACCTAATATTATAATTAGTAGATAATCGTGTCTATACAATAAAGAATTTATCTATCTATCTATATCATGGTTTTTATCAGTCTTCCGATAAATTATTTTAATATGAATTAATATCGGGCAGAACTAAACGTGACCGGGATTAGCGGCATATTGCATATGCATATTGTATATTTTTTTTTATATTGCTTACAATTGCATAACGCCGTTTTTCAAATGGAGCGTGGACAGCGAAACCGTACTAGGTTCATATTACAGTACTAGTAGACAGCAGTAGCACTCAAGAACGCCAGTGGCTCAATTGCAATCACGTTACTTAATTAAAAAAGGTACACTAATTTTGACAGCTGTCACTTTTTACACGAAAAGTTTATACGCAATTTAAGTGCTAGTTTGTTTCGAGTGCGTGATATGCGTTTGTTGTGTAGTGTGATGATACTTTAACAATAACGGTATTAAATTTAAATAGAGAACTTAATTTGGCATTTATTCAAAATTGAATTTGAATTTCGAACGTGACACGTTTTATTTTTATTAGCTTTGGCTTTAATGTAGTCTTGGTTTATTGGTGTAGAGTGATTATTTACGCAGTATTGATTCAAAAAAGGAAAACTAATATTTGCAATTAGATAAATATTGTTTTTTTATCAAGATGCTTATCTGACTAAGATTAAAAAGTAAGGTTAGGTTTATAATTATCTTATCTAAAGATTAAATAGTTTAATACATCGGTAACAAATAATTTGAGCAAAAATATTCTAGCATTGTCGTTTTAAATTTCGAACGTTTTATTTTTTTAACAATCAATCGGTTTAGATTTTAAATTATAAACATTTATGTTCTAAGGTTGTTTTTTTTAGTATTTACGTATTTTCAACTGTAAATATACTGTTTTCAGTTGTAGCTAATTGTTAAAGTGTGTCTGTGTGTGTAGTGGCTTGGCTTTGCGGTAATACAATTAGGCTTAATTAAATTATTACTTTCGTGGCAATATCTTGACTTGTAAATGCTAATGTATTTTTTAACGTTTAGTACTCTTTTATTTTGAATTTTAGTGAAGTTTTGTAGTCGAAAATAGATTAGAAGTGACTTGAACGGAAGCTATTAAAGTGCGGCGTGCCTTTGAAGATTTTTAACTGAATCCGTGACTCTAGCAAGGTAAAATTTTCATTAGTTTATATTTAATGTGGGAGTATGTTCATTATTTTTTTTTAATGATTATGTTCTGACGACTCCTACTAGACCTTGTTTTTTTTGCGATGATTATTTGTCGCATTTGTTTTTCTGTGCTTAATATCTCCAAAATTAAATTTTAACAGAAAGAAGTTAATTTAAATTTTATTGTCATGCTTTCATATTCAACAATCCTAGTAATCAGAAAAATGGCTTAAGTTCTACATTTTCTCACATTTCCCTTTCATCGTCATCTGATTATGACGGTGGAAGGTTCTAGTGGTAATACTAAATCTATACTTATAATGAATCTGTAGAGAGATCAATTCTATACTTGAAATATATTTCCAAAATAACTATCAGGGAGTGATTATTGATCGATACTGATGCCAAAACTGCAATCAGTAAAATATTTGTCTGTCTGTATGTTCGTTATAGAAACAAAAAGTACTCAATTTTAACGAAACTTGGTATAATTTAATCTTCATACTCCTGAGCTGGTTATAGTATACTTTTCATCACGCTACGAGCAATAGGAGCAGAGCAGTGAAGGGAAGGAAATGTTGGGAAAACGAGAGGAGTTACTCTGCCTTCGGTTCCGGAGGCTATGGGTTCGAATCCGGTCCGGAGCATGCACCTCCAACTTTTCAGTTGTGTGCATTTTAAGAAATTAAATATCACGTGTCTCAATCGGCGAAGGAAAACATCGTGAGGAAACCTGCATACCAGAGAATTTTCTTAATTCTCTGCGTGTGTGAAGTCTTGGATAGAAGCAGGCGTTACTTTGCGGAAGTTCATCATGATTATATAATGATTTATTTATTTTGCTATCATCCGCGAAAATATTTATATTATAAATATTTTCGCGGATGATAGCAAAATAAATAAATCATTATATAATGTGTGAAGTCTGCCAATCCGCATTGGGTCAGCGTGGTGGACTATTGGCCTAACCCCTCTCATTCTGAGAGGAGACTCCAGCTCAGCACTGAGCCGAATATGGGTTGATAGTGATGATGATTCTGAATGGCAATTAGAAACTAAGCAAGTAAAACCGCGGATTTTTATTAGTAATTAAGTAACTATTGAAAAAGTTACATCCAAATCATCTCACCCCTTGCGGAAATCGTGAAACATACAGAATTTATAATACAAGAATCGCTCATTTTGTTAATTTAGATTAGATAAATATTAAGTTTAATTAATGTTTTTCTGAGCGATCCTAACAAAATTAATCTTTCGTCGGTCGTTTTAATTAAATTAACAAATTATCCAGCGCGAAAGTCCGCCATGTTTTATGTTTTCAATTAATTCTGTTCTCCATTAACATACCTTGACCCCCGAATGTTCCTAGGGGACCCTTTGGAATAGTTACACTTTCCCCATTTTAGTATTTAGGTATTTTTTTTAATATAACTTTGGTTGTTTACTAAGCTACTAAATGAAAATTAGACAATCAACCACCTTTCGCCTCAGTTTCGACGCGCTAGTGACATATCTACAGTTTAAAATCTTTGTCTTCAACTCCATAGTATTTTTATCAACCTATTAGTTTCAGTTTAGTAAGTAAATAAAAGCTTATTCTTCTTACAATGTGACTAAGAGATTTTGTATCACAAGCTAAGCCGGTTGACACAAGCTCTTGTTTATGCGTTTCATTTAAATTATTAATAATTTAAAAAAAAAAGAAAAAAAAAAACTAAATGGCAGCCAAATCAAAAGAGAATACTAGTATAATAAATGCAGTAGGATAACCTACCAATGTTAAATATTATACTATACATGTCTAAAAGCTGTACCGGTTTTCAAATTCTAAAATTTTCTCTGAAGATATTTAAATGCGATTTAGATGAGTTAAAATTGTCTTTTTCAGACAAAATTGATTCTCAAAATTGAAAGATTGATAGTAGGTACAGAATATTATGCAGAATAATGCAGTGGACTACAAGTTAGATTAAGACAACGGGAACGATGACTAGGTTAGAATATACATACAGTGTAAACTCTTTATAAAGACACTGAAAGAACTGTGCAGTTTATGGCGTTATATAGAGTCGACGTTATACGGAAAGAAGAAAAAATGTATGAGTAATGCTTTTTCGTCAATACACAGTGACTTTCTTTTACAAGCCATGTTTATTATGTGAAAGTTTGTGAGCAACTAAGAATATGATAACTTTTCCTTATTAGTCATGGTCAATAACAGTCATCCCCCTCCTAACAAGTTAATCCGCTTCCATCTGAAATTGCATCATCACTTATTAGGCGAGATTGTAGTCAAGGGCTAACCTTTAAAGATTAAAAAAAGAATTGTGCAAGCAAATACGATACAAAGCACTATCAAACAGAGATTAGTAAAACCAAGAGTAAGTACGAAACAACAAGAACATTGATCACTTTTCCCGTCAGCCATCATTACTACGAGTACCTACCTACTCGCTATAAATGTAATTACAAACAATAGCGTGATTAGCTCGAGTCATTATAACTTGCAGCAAAAACTTGCTCGCGCAATACAGCAGTGATTGCACTTATGCGTTATCTAATTACTTGAACATTAAAATGTAACTCACTCCTTTTTTTTATTCTTTACAAGTTAGCCCTTGACTACAATCTCAGTGATGGTAAGTGATGATGCAGTGTAAGATGGAAGCGGGCTAACTTGTTAGGAGGAGGATGAAAATCCACACCCTTTTCGGTTTCTACACGTCATCGTACCGGAATGCTAAATCGCTTGGCGGTACGTCTTTGCTGGTAGGGTGGTAACTAGCCACGGCCGAAGCCTCCCACCAGCCAGACTTGGACAAATATAAAAATCTCAGTCTGCCCAGCCGGGGATCTAACCCAGGACCTCCGTCTTGTAATTCCACCGCGCATACCACTGCGCCACGGAGGCCGTCAAAATCCACTCCACATCATCATCATCGATTTATTTCTAACTAACCGCCGAACTGCGGTTTCACCCACGTAGTTTCTGTCACTATTAATAACATGGCTTTATAGTGGTAAAAAAATTACAAAATCGATTCAGTAGAGAGAGAGAGAGAGAGAGAGATTACCCCTACAATACAAACTGTCATCATCATCATCATCATCATCATCATCATATCAGCCGATGGACGTCCACTGCAGGACATAGGCCTTTTGTAGGGACTTCCAAACATCACGATACTGAGCCAACTGCATCCAGCGAATCCCTGCGAATCGCTTGATGTCGTCAGTTCACCTGGTATGGGGTCGAACAACACTGCGTTTTCTAGTGCGGGGTCGCCATTCACACTTTGGGACCCCAACGTCCACTTCAGCAACTTGTTGAGCTATGTGTATACAAACTGTACTTCTATATAATATTAATATACATAGCACAGAGCTACTGGAGTACTTGGCTGTTTACCTGTGGCTAGCCTATGTAGCTTCGGATTATGAGGTTATAGGTTCGAGTCCTGAATCAGGCTATTAAATAGTTTTTCTTTCTTTTAAGAAATTTTCAGTGTTTGTTTTGCGGTCCGGAGTTAAGAAGTATGATTTACAATCTCATGCCTCAAAGGGCACGTTAAGCCATCGTCATTTTGATCGTGACAGTTAAAGAATTTTTCATTATCACCCAACACACAGAGCATCTTAGGTCTAAGAAGGGAGGAGGGGATTCCCTTTTGTACAAGAAGGAAGGCCTAGCCCTAGGCTATTATAATAGGCTAGTTATGATGATGATGATTTTATTATTAAATTTCTATGATCTTATCTGAAATTTTCAAAATCTAAATAAAATAATCTTGAATTTGAGCTTTTCAGTTCAAGTTTCAATAAAATTTACTTAGTGCACAAAATAGTTATAACTAAAGTTTCTACAAGTATTCAATCTTACTTGAATGCTAAAAGAAAGTAAAATGTCTATGGACTTTCGTAATAAGGTTTTAAGGCATTTTTGCGTGTTATCAGGTATCAAAGTTTACCGCATCGCTGGATAATTAAGTGAATCAGTATTAATACGTTTCCTTGAGTTAATGTGCTCGCTAAATCCGGTTAGCGAGGCCTAGTTACTGTTATAAAGTATTTGCTTGCTTCAATTTTATTACTTGGATAATGTGAAAGATATCAAATTGATTTTTTATTTAGGTCTTTTTACGTATAGTCACAAAATTGGGAAGATCTTCGTTCTTTTACGAATGGATTTTATATCAAAAAATAATATTTGTTACTTAGTATTATTAGTAGTAAACTTCAGAACGGTAGGCTCAGAGGGTAGGAACCCTGCGTTTTGCATCCACGGCTGTAGGTTCGATGCTCCCGATTAATGTATTAATTAAAATATTTGAATGATAAACATAACATTGGACGTGTTAGTTAATATATTATTTGGTATTATAAGGATTTATATACTTATGTATGTGTATATAATATTTTTATTCATCAACTGCCATAGTAAGTACCTACCTGTAACACTAACTAGACTTACATTGAGGCTAGATTTGTATCTATATATATATATCTATAGATTTGTATAATATAGTTTTTTGCATAGAATTAATAATATAGTACTTGTACCGACTCGTAGATCTCGTTTTTTATCGATTTTTTAAATTGACTCCAGTGTATTTCAAGCTCTAAGCCCCTCTCTTTAAATAGATAGGACTAGCCCAACTGTGGGCAATTAAAACTCGCTGCTGATATTGCAACGAATCTCAAAAGACTACACAATTTCGGAGTGACAGCAAAAACAGAGCTTCGCTCCAAATTGAATAATCCCCCCTTTTGTTGAAAAGAAAGTGTTTTGTTTTAATCTCATCGAAGTAAAAGGCTTATTTTAAACTTCGTGCTTACTCCGAGTTTCCAGTGCACTTCAGACAATGAGCTCAGCGAGTGCTTAATCGTATAAAATTGTTTCAGACATCGCGGCGGAGCGCTCCGGCAACTCGACGAGAAGCTTTGTTTTGAGAAAATAGGTGTGTTTAAGGTGGGTCCTTTATTTATGTAAAACAAATTTCACCTCTGTATACTAAACGTACTCGGTATAAAATACAGAATATATTACCTTACACTAAATAACAATAATTAATATATTTAGGAATATTATATATTTAAGAATTATCTCAATTCTCTGCGTGTGTGAAGTCTGCCAATCCGCATTGGGCCAGCGTGGTGGACTACTGCCCTAACCCCTCTTATTCTGAGAGGAGACTCGAGCTCAGCAGTGAGCCGAATATGGGTTGATGACGACGTAATATATTTAAACAATACACAGATCACTCATCAACAACCCATATCCAGCTCACTGTTGATTTCGTGTCTCTTCTCAGTATGAGAGGGGATAGGCTTTAGTCCACCACGCTGGGCAAATGCTGGACTTCACCACACGTAGATAATTAACAAAATTCTCAGGTATGCAGGTTTCCTCACGATGTTATTCCTTCACCGTTTGAGACACGTGATATTTAATTTCTGAAAATGCACATAACTGAAAAGTTAGAGGTGCATGCCCGGACTACCCCGATTCGAACCCACTCCCTCCGGATTCGGGGGCAGAGGTCATATCCATTGGGCTATCCGACTCCAAAAACTTTACATTATTTATAATATTAGTATAGTAGTATAAATTAGTTCAGATAAACGTAGGTATATACTTAACTAGCTGACGCCGCACGGTTTCACCCGCGTGATTCCCGTTCCCGTGGGAATACGGGGATAATATATAGCCTATAGCCTTCCTCGATAAATGGGCTATCTAACACTGAGAGAATTTTTTAAATCGGACCAGTAGTTCATGAGATTAGCGCGTTCAATCAAACAAACAAACTTTTCAGATTTATATATTAGTATAGAGAATAGAAGATAATAAGTTTCATCAAAATTTCCTCTCCGGAAGACTATGTCAGCTGACTTCAGCAAAGTTATAATAAACATTTACAGACGTTTGTCTCCCAAATAAACAATTTGAAAGCGAACGTACAAAGTGTAAGTTAGGCAATAAAACTCGTTGCGCTAAGAATAAACGCCATAAAACGACACATGAGCAGTTGAGCACCCAGATACAGACATCTTGAATCGACAAGCGACTTGCTGCTTGTACACAAACCTAAATACGAACATTTCTGTTTACTTTTTTCTAGTACGAAGTAAAAAATATCATATCAACTAGCGGACCCCCGCGACTTCGTTTGCGTGGTATTTAATTTCACAAATCCTTCGGGAACCATGGATTTTTCCGGCATAAAAAGTAGCCTATGTGTTTATTCAGAC
Source organism: Bicyclus anynana (assembly GCF_947172395.1). Taxonomy (NCBI): domain Eukaryota; kingdom Metazoa; phylum Arthropoda; class Insecta; order Lepidoptera; family Nymphalidae; genus Bicyclus; species Bicyclus anynana. The sequence goes on along the minus strand of NC_069093.1, from coordinate 1,303,956 downwards.
TATAATATATCTCAATACTAAATTTCAGCTAATTCGGTTCAGTAGTTGAGGTGTGAAAGAGTAACAAATATTCATATCATCAAATCGTCGGGCGAAACAAATGCCTGATTAAATAGTCTGGCTTATTTATTTTTGAAATATACAATTTTAAGGTAGGTATAAATTTAAGATTGCCCACCCGCCTAAAAACACGGTCTCTTTATTAAACTTCTGGAAATGTAATATTTTAAACTCTAAATCACCTTTGTGCGGTCTCAGAGACCGCAACGATTTTGTTAAATTAATTTTCGAAATTTACGCGGCGTTTTGCGGATCCCGTCTATGTACTATGTATCAACTCATCGAATTGTGATTTTATTAGAGGTCTCACTTGTAAAGAATTAAAAACAAAATGTAATGCACTTACGCTCGGCGATAATATACAGCGGACAGTAAAAATGTTTCGCCAGCGGTCTCTGAGTCCTCATTTAGGTGGTCGTGTGATTTTTTTTAATAATTTTAATTTGTTGATTTAGTGATTTAATTAATGAAAACGACCAAATATTGTCAAAAATTGTTGGAAAGAAGAGCTAAATAAAAATGATATGCAAACCAAAGCTTATTGTGATGTGGAACCTGATGTGATGATGATTTATAGTGTATGTTAAAAGTTGTGAAAAGGGTTGAATTGAATTTAATAGAACTTCTTGAACGGAATAAATTAAGATTCCTTGATTATTTTAGAATTTCTTGAACAGAATATTGAACCTACCTAACCTACCTAACCTACCCGAAATCTTGGACATTATCTCTAAGAAGCCTATAACAAATGAATCCTTCATAAAGGCAACATGTCTGACAAATGATGTGAACATTAGATGACAGCATAATTTGTCTCAGCGACTACCCCTACACGGGAGTATACGTAGACAAAGAAGCGAATAGACCGAGAAAACGTCTATCACGTCTCTAAAAGGAGAGCAACTTATGAGTGGACTCTGTATAGAAGTGAGACAAGACGATTCGATATTTTCAGTTAAGACGCGTTATGTCCACATAGATGGTCCAACCGAGAGTTCAAACCTCCGAAGCAGTGTAGATAATCACTAGACTAATAAGTCAGTTACTTGAAGTATAACTTTTGACTGGTGGGAGGCTTCGGCCGAGGCTAGTTACCGCCAAAGACGTACCGCTAAGCATTCTGGTTCGATGTCGTGTAGAAACCGAAAGGGGTGTGGATTTTCATCCAATTTCTAAAAGTTAGCCCGCTTCCATTTTGGATAGATTAGCTTTTTTTTATCCCGGAAAAATCCAAGGTCCTGCGGGATTTGTAAAATTCCAAATTTCCCTAGTTTTTGTTTGTAGAGTTCTATTGTTTGTCTGTGATATATAATTACCAAAATATTTAAGGAGATTAAATTAAAGATGCATTCCTCAGTGCCTGAAGACAAAAGTCTTCGAACAGTGCGTGTTGCCAGTGATGACCTATGGTTCCGAGACTTGGTCGCTAACTATGGGCCTCATAAGAAGGCTCAGAGTCACACAGCGGGCGATGGAACGAGCTATGTTAGGAGTATCTCTGCGTGATCGAATCAGAAATGAGGAGATCCGCAGAAGAACCAAAGTCACCGACATAGCTCAACGAGTTGCGAAGCTGAAGTGGCAATGGGCGGGGCACATAGTGCGAAGAGCCGATGGACGTTGGGGTCCCAAAGTGCTGGAATGGCGACCCCGCACTAGTAAGCGCAGTGTTGGCCGACCCCCCACCAGGATTCGCTGGATGCAGTTGGCTCAGTATCGTGATGTTTGGAAGTCCCTACAAAAGGCCTATGTCCTGCAGTGGACGTCCATCGGCTGATATGATGATGATGATGATGAAATTAAAGATGAGAAAAGGATTATAAAGAAAAAAAATTACTCGACCAGGTATTTGAACCCTGGACGTCTAAGCTAATAAAGCAAGCGATTGGCAACAGCGCCAGAAAGGTCTTAGATGCAATAAAAATGATTCAGTGCTTTCTAGGGTCAATTACTGGGCTTAATTTAATTATTCCACTGCGGGCTACTTCGGATACTTTGACCTGCACCAATTAACATTATAGTCGAAGAGCTAGTCCACATTTTTGGGCAAGTATTTGAGGCAACAACAATTGGGCCAGTGGTCAGCCTATGTGGTTTCAGAACATGAAGCTCTGTTGGGTTTAAATTCTAAAATCTTTTATATGAGATCATCATCATCATTAACAACCCATATTCTCTCTCTCCTCTCAACTCTCTCCTCAGACTCTCCTTTCAGAATAAGAGGGGTTAGGTCTAAGTCCACCAAGCTGATACGTGATATTTAATTTCTTAAAATGCACATAATTAAAAAGTTAGAGGTGCATGCCCCAGACCGGATTCGAACATACGCTTTGAAGACAGAGGTCATATCTACTGGGCTATCACGCTTTATGAGAGACCGAGATTTTATTCTAAGAAATTTTTAGCTGAAATTCTCAGCCCGGAGTTGGGAATTTGGTCGCGATACACCCTCTTACTTCGAAGAACGTTAACCATCCTGCAGGGTTAATGTGTAAACTCGGTGTACCAGTTACTACATCGATTTTATCGTATTTTCATCTAACATTGTGTTTTCAACGAAATGTCACATTCATCGTTATTTTACATTAGGTAACATAAGCAGGCAGATAGGAACATTATTATAACGAAAAACTGGTATTTACGTTATTTTGTTAAAATAATCATGTTAGATGATCGTACAAATAAAAGAACGTTACCACTTGATGTAAATCGGTGCAGTCAAGCTTATTTCGTTGAAATAACTATTTTAGATAATCACAAAAACGAAAATTCGATGGAAAACTATATAGTGGCTCATTGTTTCAATGGTATACACCAAGATACACAAGATCCATATAATTTTAGCCGTAAATCATAGCAAATTATGTTTATACAAAATAGAAAATTCCTTCTCCAGTAAGGATAGATTAATAATGAGTAGAGTATGTGGAGTATTATTGCATATACGAAGTGCTTACTTCTGGCGATTGTAACTGACTACTTACTTCTTAGTTCAGGGGCTCATATCTTCGGGTAACGAGGTTCAGGTTCGAGTCCTGGGTTGAGTTATAAAATATTGAACTTTTTCTTTCATTCTCAATAAACAAACATTCTCAATGGCCCGAAGCTATACCTAATAAGAATATCTCGCAAAAAAAAAAAACATTTTGTAACACAGAACTAGAACTTAATACCTCGTTCAGACTAATCACTGAACCATAAAGGCAGTTTTTTTACCATTTAGAAACTTTTGGTTTTGGTCGACCGTGAGAAACCATCAATTAAAAGCATGTTGAACTAAAGCATTGTTTTTTTTTTATTTCTATACAATCATGGGAGACATGCTGCTATATACAATAAGTAATCGTTTTAGAACTCTGTCGCTTTAAGCTAACGCATTAGATTTTAATAATTGCTATTACATCGTTAGTGTGACAAGGTTCTACAATATATTTTTTTCATACTGAATAGTCTAATGAACTTATTATCTAGTATGAATTAATCTTTCGTCTGAATTAAGCTAATTTACGGATTATATTACACTACTATGGCTTCCCTTGTAAAATTGATTTAATAGAATCATCAATACAAACATAAAATTAAAGTGTCTGTGATTTTAAAATGACTGTGTTACAGCACAGATTAATCAATAATATACAGATGGAGCGTACAGAACACGACGGTGTCGTAGCCGCTCCAAATACAAAATTCAAAAGTAATACATTCTCGCGTCAGTACGATACGAACCGTCGCATCAGTAATTTTCAATATTATTCAAGAAAAACGGCGTCTTATGTTTTTAAATATTTTAAAAACTGTTCACAAAAACTAAAGAAATAAGACGGTGTTTCTTTTTTATTGGTATTTATTGATTATTGTATTAATTTACGTAATTGTTGTTGCCGTGATAGCCCAGTGGATATGACCTCTGCCTCCGATTTCGGAGGGTGTAAGTTCGAATCCGGTTCGGGATGATATTTGGGATACCTCCAACTTTTCAGTTGAGTGCATTTTAAGAAATTAAATATCACATGTCTCAAACGGTGAAGGAAAAACATCGTGAGGAAACCTGCATACCAGAGAATTTTCTTATTTCTCTACGTGTGTGAAGTCTGCCAATCCAGCATTGGGCCAGCGTGGTGGACGATTGGCCTCATTATAAGAGGAGTCCCGAGCTCAGCAGTGAGCTGAATGGTTTGATAAAGATGTGTTGTGCTAACAAATAACTTTTTTTTTTATTCTTTACAAGTTTGACTACAATCTCACCTGATGGTAAGTGATGATGCAATCAAAGATGGAAGCGGGCTAACTTGTTAGGAGGAGGATGAAAATCTCACCCCTTTCAGTTTCTACACGACATCGTATCGGAACGCTAAATTGTTAGGTAGGGTGGTAACTAGCCACGGCTGAAGCCTCCCACCAGCCAGACCTGTACCAATTAAGAGAATCTCAATCTGCCCAGCCGGGTATCGAACCCAGGATCCACCGCGCATACCACTGCGCCACGGAGGCCGTCAAGATTCACTTATTTCTATTCTATTCTATTTCTAACCACAACAGGGACACTGAAGTGCTAACAGGAATGCTAGAATTAATTACAGCGACAATTGTTCCAATTTCGTTGATTGTTGTGTACAAGCCGTGCGAGCTGAGTGTTCCGTACAACCGGGTAGTCCCTTAACTAAGTATATTAAATTAGCAGATGCCCCGCGGTTTCACCCGCGTACTCATAGTTCCCGTTCTCTTCGGAATAAAATATAGCCAATAACGTAAAATATTTTTTTTAAATCGGTGCGGTAGATCCAGAGATTACCCCCTACAACCTCACAAACTTTCATTATCATATTCGGCTCACTGTTGAGCTCGAGTCAGAGGTTAGGCTAATAGTCCACCAATGCGGATTGGCAGACTTCACACACGCAGAGAATTAAGAAAATTCTCTGGGATGCAGGTTTCCTCACGATGTTTTTCCTTCACCGTTAGAGACACGTGATATTCAATTTCTTAAAATGCACACAACTGAAAAGTTAGAGGCCCCGGACCGGATTCGAACCCATACCCTCCGGAATTGCGGCAGAGGTCATATCCCCTGGGCTATCACGGCTTTCCTTTCTTCCTTTCTCAGAGGAGACTCGAGCTCAGCAGTGAGCCGAATATGGGTTGATAACAAACTATATATTTATATAGTACGGTTGGCTACATACAGCGTAGTATGGGTAGAATGATGATAGCTAGCGGTTAACAGGAAACTGCTGGTTCCTTTATTAGGATGTTTTGTCCTTCCAACAGTGGATATCCATCATCTATCGACTGATAATGATCAAAACATGATGATGATGATGACATAGAAATATACACTCGAAAGACATACTCCTTCTTGCGTAGTCGGGTAAACTAAATGTCTCTTACAAACCGCACGCAGAAAGACAATGGGAAAAAATATTAAACGTATGAATCGAGTTCACGTCTTCGCATTGGATGCATATTCAGAGTGCTGACACACTTGGCTAACAACAGACTGTTATTTATTTGGGGTTGTTATGCGAAACTCACCCTTAAAATGCACCCCGTAACAGCCATAAAGGCTTAGTCGATTTTGACAGATGGCCCTCTTTTGGCTCCCGCAAGAGATGAAGAATAATGGGATACAAAACACAGCCGACTACTGGGCATTACGTCTAATTCATTAATTTTACACACATCAATACAAACAAAAATTAATCTTATTTATAAATAAAATAAAGTCCAAATTCAAATGTGCAGCGGTTTAACTAAATTTGCGCAAGCTATCGTTGTGTGGGTAGAGGGGTTGTCATAGAAACTGTAACACCATGCGCGCGCATTGAGCGCTCACTCACACACCCTTAATTTCTCCCCTTACACCAAATGAGACAGCTTACGTACATTCAATTACATAAATCATTATCAAATTTTAAATAAAACGTTTTGTATTCAAAATAAAAAATTGAGAATTTTGAATAAAAAAATCCAATTAAAACACGACAACAGAACACGAAATGGTAGTAAAGCTTTTATGATTATTTTATTAAAAGCTTGTGATTGACCAAATTTTTGTCAATATAATATAAAAACGAAAGCTTTGTTATAAGTAATGTACGGTAGGCGATTATGAAGTTTGGATTGTTGTAATTTTTGGAGCTATCAGATAATTTTAGTATCAATCCAGGCTGAATCCTTATATCGTTTATGTTTATAAAGTTATTTTTTTATTGTATTTTTATTTGTTTTTATAAAAAAAGTGTCTCGATCACAGGCTCTCCATGTAAGCGTAGTTTGCGTACGACTGTACATCCATACGTACACAGACACCAATACGTACACGCCACTAATCTGTGTGTGGGTGTTTTATACCACAGATTCTGCGCGATGGACGCCAGTATTCTCGCAGCCATGGACAAAGAGGCACTGAAAAAGCAGATCGAAAACATGAAGTACCAGGCCTCCATGGAACGTTGGCCGCTATCGAAAAGCATTGCAGCGTGAGTAGATTCATATTATTTTGAAAATGGAAATAGTGTAGTGACGTCATAACGTGAAGTGCGGAATTAGGTGGCCGGGAGTGGTTGGCGAGTGAGTGCACGCAAAATTAATACTTCCCATTGCGTGTGTAAAGTTTATAATCGCGTGTATTGGATATTAAGTGAGGCGTTCGACTTTATCGGACGATATCGTGCTTTAAGGGGTCATTTTGAATTTGACGAGGTATTTTTAGAACTTTTTTTTTTTTTCATTGTTTTTGTTTTGAATATTTTATGTTCTATTACTTTACTAACACTACCAATGTTGCTTTTTTGTGATCATTCAGTTCAAATTATGTAAATTATACCCTATATTGTATTTATAATTTTTTTTTATTTTATTATAATATTATTTAATAATACAGATAGATGCATTTTCTTCTAATTGTAATACTAGAAAATGACTTTATTTTCCATTGTCTCACTCAGTTACTAATTATTATTTTATTACATAGACATATTTTACATAGACTATCTTAAACAATTATCATTATGTTATAATATAAATAATTTATTCCTCCAATGTAAAAGCTCGGTCCCCCACACACTTCTGAATTAGTAATAGAGGAACCATACCATATCATTGTTATAGCGCATTGCCCCTATGACAAAGAAAATTGATTGTTTTACACGTTAGGGGCCATTTTTACATTTACATTTTCCAACCAACTTTTGCAACCAAAATTTTGCAACCAACTTTCCTATTTAAAAAAGTTATTAATACCTTCTCTCTAATTTTATTAAGCTTTATTTATAACTAGCTGACGCCGCGCAGTTTCACCCGCGTGGTTCCCGTTCCCGTACGAATATGAGGATGATATATAACCAATAGCCTTCCTCTATAAATGGGCTATCTAACACTGAAAGAATTTTTCAAATCGGACCAGTAGTTCCTGAGATTAGCGCGTTCAATCAAACAAACAAACTCTTCAGCTTTATAATATTAGTATAGATTCACGAAAAGGACTGATTTCGAAAACTTTATGGTTTTTGCCATGTTAGCTACGTGATAGCTCAGTGGATATGACGTCTGCCTCCGATTCCGGAGGGTGGTGGGTTCGAATCCGATCCGGGGTATGCACCTCCAACTCTTAAGTTGTGTACATTTTAAGAAATTAAATATCACATGTCTCAAACGGTGAAAGAAAACAACGTGAGGACACCAGAGAATTTCCTTAGTTCTCTGCGTGTGTGAAGTCTGCCAATCCGCATTGGGCCAGCGTGGTGGACTATTGGCCTAACCCCTCTCATTCTGAGAAGAGACTCGAGCTCAGCAGTGAAACAAATATGGGTTGATAACGAACGATGTTTTTTGCCAGGTGGAAAACATATTGATTACGTGCGTTTTAACAGATTACAGACATAAAACCACAACACCACGTTGTGTGTGTCAAAACTTCTTCGATTACACAAAAAAACGATCTTATTTTATTTCTTTTTGTTTATGATATTTATGCATATTTCACAGGAAAGGTTTAGTAAAATTAACCAATTGTTAACCTGTGTAAAATAATATTTTTGGTAATTTAAAACACTCAATTGTTCTATAAGCAGACGAATTTACATCTTTGACGTATGCTAGTTGACTTATAAATTGTTTAGACGAAATTGAGATTCTATGTTACAAATGTCATCCGATGCTTTCTGGTGGATATCATACAGTACGTAGATGACATTTTGTCAATGTCAATTATTGATTTGATGATTATTATAAAAAGTTGATAATTTAGACCTAAATAGTGTATAGGCCAGCTGATCTTAACAATTTATGTAAGTATTGTCTTGTAAAGTTATGTACTCGGTCGCATTACCTGCCATGCCCTATTATCGAATCAATAAATCCCTTAGAAATTATGTCAATCTGTTCTGTATGTCCGATAAAATCTTTTTAACAAAAAAATCGAACCGACTTCAAAATCACAAAAATAAACTAAACAAAATAACATCGTATGATCACTTAGAAGGCGGTGCCAAGCCAGTGACGTATTAGTTCGTTATTTTAATTTTAACACGAATTACTGAACTGATTTTTAATAAAAACTAAATGGGACCAATCTGGAAGCTATACTCTTTCAAACAAAAAAGTATTTTTTTTAAATTAGTTAAGATATGACGAAGTTATGCGGTAGACGAATTAACAAACTCCTCCTTTTTTATTAAGTTAGTTAAAAACATTTCTATTTAGTAAAATACGGAAAATATAAAATACTATAGGTATTATAATAATACACAATAGGTATTATATAGTACAAGAGCATACTACCTACTTTAATCACCCGCGGTATGACGATAATTACGAGGAAAATATTATACAAATGATAACTTTGCCCCTTAGTACACTTAATATACTAAATAATTGCTCAATTAATTTATATATTACTTATCCTGTTTTGTATTATATGTTTTGTTTTGTATATCTACTTTTAGAATAACTTATAAATCCACAACAAATTAGTTAATACAATAATTGAAATGTTCTTTTTCATACTAATAATAATAGACGTGCAAACCAGACGGCTCATCTGATAGGAAATGGAAAACCATATCCAAAAAAACAGAGCTCCTTTTGACGATTTCCGTGGCGCAGTGGTATGCGCGGTGGATTTACAAGACGGAAGTCCTGGGTTCGATCCCCCGCTGGGCCGATTGAGGTTTAATTAATTGGTCCAGATCTGGCTGGTGGGAGGCTTTGGCTGTGGCTTGTAACCACCCTACCGACAAAGACATACCGCCAAGCGGTTTAGCTTTTCGTTACGATGTCGTGTAGAACCGAAAGGGGTGTGGATTTTTCATCCTCCTAACAAATTAGCCCGCTTCCATCTTAGAGTGCATCATCACTTACCATCAGGTAAAATTGTAGTCAAGGGTTAACTTGTAAAAAATAAAAAAAATAAAAAACTTGTGAAACATTTAGTTTGCTATTTGTAAAGACTCTACCGGTTCAGAAGGCAGGTTTTGCTAAAAAGAGGTGGCAAGAAACTGATTCAAAATAAAATGCCCTTTAAACATACGGCAATCAAAGACACTGGATATTTTTAAAAATGCCGTAAAGACTCATTATCTGATGCAGTAAAGATGATCTGTATATATTATTTCTCTTCAATATAATGTATTTATTAGTATATTTTGATATGTATTTTATTCATTATTGTAGGTATTTGTGTAATATTGTTTATGTATTAGGATGTAAATTATTTGTATGTATGTGTTTTCCTAAACCGAAGGTTGCCTGGAAGAAATCGCTACTTAGCGATAAGGCCGCCTTTTGTATGCTGATCTCTTTCTAATTTGTTTTTTATTTCACTTGTTTTGTCATTGTGGTGTGCAAATAAAGTATATTTATCTTTATCTTTAAAATATCACATATTGATGGTTTAGAAAAAGTGATTTAACTTCCAAAATTTGACCCACAAAAAGCAATTTACATAAATGCCTGTAATAAAATACCTACGTAACGCAAATTTTATGTAATGCCGGGAACAAGTACCTGTGGAGAGGTATTTTAAAATGGTACCGCTGTTACGTTAACCGTTTTCCGCTATTACGCCTCGGCCCGTGAAATACCTATTTGGCTTTGTTTAACGCGTCGCGTGGAAATTGTTAAATGTGCCCACATTCTATTATCTATTGCTCTGACTGACAGTGATGGTCAGACTATTGTCTTTTTGATAATAGCTGAAAGTATGTCAGTCCTCTGGCACTCTAATACCATCCCGAGGTTAAATGTGGCTTCGGATCACGAGGTCTTTGGTTTGAGTCCTGAGTCAGGCTCTGATTTTGAGCTACGTAGATAGTACCGATGTATTTGTGGATGTAGAGTGGATTTGCTTAAAGTATCTCCATAATACTTGAACTATGTCGTTCAAGTCAGTCATTAAAAAAAAACTTAACGCGTCATACTTGGTCGGTAGCTTCTAAATAAAATTCTTCTAAATGAAAGCTACGATGCCATAGACAGACACACAGATACACAAACATACACAGGCCAGCACGTTAAATTTTTTAAAGGGTAAAAAAAATGAAAATCCCAAAGCAGCTCAAAAATCGACCGATGACGCAGACTATACTAAAATATTGTTATTAGTAACTCATCTATCTGATATAAATACATGATCTTCTTTGATATCATCTGTGAACAGCTAACAAATTTATGCGACAATACACCCTAATCCAGAAGAAAACCTTCTTCACACGTTTCACCCCGATACCAGAGCATTCAGTACACCCAATATCTTTTAACTTTAGTTCCTTCTTCGCCTTTTTGTTATAGAACTGACAGGTACTCCGTTATCTGCATCCAAACGTCGTTCCTTTACGAGTCATTTTGGATCTTCAATCCTAATTTGCTGTAAAGTTATGGAATGCCCAGCTCCAGCTTCCGTTTTTCCTACCTAAGTAGGGTATCTTACAAGTCAAGAGTGAAGAGACACCTTCTAGGCAAGCACCTTCCACTATAAACTGCATTATCGCTTACAAGACATGATTGTATATTGATATCTTTTTTATGATGTTTTTCTCACTTCGACTGTGTGAACTTCAAACTCCTTTCTATCGTTCTCTCTCCTCAATATCGTATTAGACAGAGAGAGGTAGAAGTGAATGCGAAACTCGCACTTGCGAGTTATACAAAACATCGTTAGTGAATAGCCCTCCTGATACGAAGTATTCAATACTAAAATACTGTTGTAAAATAGTGGTACATAAATTGAGGTTAACGTAAGTTTAGCCGGTCGAGTTATATCTATCATAACAATAAATCTTTCAGAAGCTAAATTTAGATTTCTCTTTAGATAGCAACGCAAGTGATGCTAATAACAGAATTAGACTGTCTACCATAGGTTCTCAAAGTTAGCGATAAGTCTGAGATTTTTGGGGGGTTTTAGAGGAACCAGATAAACTTAGATGGCATTGAGAAGAAAGAGAAGAAGAAAAAGGGAACGAAACAGATGTAAAAAATTTAGTCTTAAAAAGACTTTAAAAATCACTTAGTTATATAAAAATTAAACTACAAAAATATGGTTACATGAAGTGGGTGATATTATAAAAAAAAATAAAAGCTTATTTAAATAATGCCGCAAAATGCTTATTGTTTTCTGAAATAAGTAATAAAATAAAATTGTATATTCTATGCTAGTAATTAATATTATAGAGTAGCAACATTTGTTTGTCTGTTTAAACACGATAAAGAAATATGAAGTTAAAAAAAAACATTTTTCTTTTTTATGAAATGAAAATTTAATTTTTGTTTTGGTGGTTAGCTCTTGGACTACTTCGGTACAGTGTGGAATACAATATCATAAATAATTCAATGTGTAAAAATGTCTTTGAAAATTTATGTAATGCGTATTCCTAACATCGCTAAGCCATTTGGAAAATTAGTTTTGTTCATCCAATTTTGTCGTTATGTGTATTGAAATAAGCCACTATTAAGTTTCCTTTACTTTTGAAAGCTTTGAAAGAACTTAATACACAAGGAATATTTTATGTTATTTCATCTATAACTTATAAAAAAAATTTAGTACTCACGAAGTTTCTAATCATGAATAATTTCTAGACTTCGTAAACTAAAGATGAAGTAGACTAGTTAAACTAACTAAATCCTTTTTTCCAAAGACAATAATAAGTATCATCATCATTATCATCATCATCATCATCATCATCATCATCATCATCATCATCATCATCATCATCATTCCATATTAAATTTTCAATGGAAATAGATTTTACTCTAGATTAACACATAGGCTACTATGCATCCAAAAAAATCCGTTCCCGAGGGATTTGTGAAAAACTAAATACCGCGCGGACGAAGTCGCGGGCGGGCGTCTATATAAATAAAACTCATTTTACTCCATCGTAAGTCTGGATGTACCACTTTATATTACAAAAATAATAAAGTCGAGAAATAGATCGAACCATTTGTATAAATAAACTTTTATGAAAACACGCTCCATTTGGACGCTCCAACGTTTGAAAATTCAGAATAAATCTCACACAGACAAACAACAACAAACAGATTGCAACTTTGGCGATGACCAGTATTGATTTTGTCTATGCGCCACGCTGCCTACGATTTTAACCAGCAATAATAACAGACTTTTTTTAAAACTACATGTGACTTCAAAAAAGGAAACTGACAATTTTTCATATATTGCTGGACTCAGGTTTAATGAATGATCTGTTAATTACAATGTCCAAATAAGTGTCAGCTAACTATACTAATATTATAAACTAGCGGACTGCCGCAACTTCGTTCGCGTGAAATTCAGTTTTTCACGAATCTTGTGAAGTGAAAAGTAGCCTATGTGTCTACAGGCACAGGTCTGTCTGTTACCTTTTCACGGCTAAACCACTGAACTGATTTTAATGAAATTTAGTATTGAGATAAGTGAACCTTTAAGCAGAACATAGGCTTTTTTCCACGGATTAAAAAAACTGATTTTACGCGAATGAAGTTGCGGGCATCCGCTAGTAAAATAATAATATTAGTTTTATTAGTATTTCAAGATACTTAATATATGAAATGTACAATTTCCACAAAAACACAAAGTAACTACGTATACGACTAAAGTAAGTATGTCGTCTGTATGCTTAGACCACTGTTGATGTACTCCCTTCCAAAAAAAAAATCTCAGTCGAAAAAGCCATTTTCGGGTAATAAGCGAATAAACTTTTAAAAGAGCGATTTCGACCGCGTGAAATTTAGTTTTTCTTAGATCGGGAACCGTGGATTTTTTTGGGATTTATAATACCTTCATGTTAATCCAGGAAAAATTTTATTTCAATTCCAAATTACAGCTAAATCGGTTCAGTAGTTGCGACGTAATGGATAAACAAACATACACACTTTTACACAATTTTTCGCTTTTGAAGAGTGATATTAGAGTGAAGCGTGATTTTGACATAATATGGCAAATCAAATCACATGCAACCTTTATTCTTTACATAATAAATCTATGTCCATTGCCCATATGTGATGATATTGTTTTACATGACATCGGACCTCAGCCTCAATAAAATACCCAAACCCCGAAACCCCTGTAAGGTAGGGAATCAAAATAAATATTTACTTAGGGGTGGGTGAGCAAAAATGCGCAAAAAAGGGCAAAAAGTCCGCAATACACATGAGATAATTTTTCGTTGTTGGTCTAGATATTCTGCTGAATTATTTTTCTCTCATTTATTTATATGTCGTTATCTGTGTTAATAAAATACAAAACACTGTTAAAAATTAAAAAAAAATAATAATAAATTCTCTTGTATTTTAATTTGAGTGCCCAAGCAACTGGTGATCAGAGCTCCAGAGTGAGGAACCTCCTCACAATACACGCGGTTTGAGATTGAGACACGTGATATTTGATTTCTTAAAATGCTCATAACTGAAAAGTTAAGAGATATATGCCCCGGACCGGATTCGAACCTACGCCCTTTGAATTGAAGGCAGAGGTCATATACATTGGGCTATCTCGGCTTCTGAGTCAGTTTAGAAAAAATAAAATTTCAAACTGTCGGGTTCTGACTTCTGAATCTTGGACTTCAACAATACCAACTGCGCCAGAGAGGTCGTAAAGTAGATACAGCTCTTGCAGATTTACTTGACACCTGACTCGAATGATGAATTTAACGTGGCTACCGGCAACGAACGGTATGATGTCGTGTAGAAACCGAAAGGGTTAGCCCGCTTTCATCTTAGGATTGCATCATCACTTACCATCAGGTGAGATTGTAGTTGGTTGGTTGTAGGCCGTGGCTAGTTACCACCCTACCGACAAAGACATACCGCCATGCAATTTAGCGTTCCGGTATGATGTCGTGTAGAAACCGAAATGGGTGTGGATTTCATCCTACTCCTAACAAGTTAGCCCTCTTACATCTTAGATCGCATCGTCACTTACCATCAGGTCAGATTGTAGTTAAGGGCTAACTTGTATAGAATAAAAAATAAAAAAAAACTGGACACCTGACTCGAATGATGAATTTAACGTGGCTAGTTACCACCCTACGGGCAACGAACGGTATGATGTCGTGTAGAAACCGAAAGGGTTAACCCGTTTTCATCTTAGGATTGCATTATCACTTACCATCAGGTGAGATTGTAGTTAACGGCTAACTTGTAAAGAATTAGAATAAAAATGATTGTACTGTGTTTATGTTTGGTAGCCAGGTGCCAAATTAATGCACACGAGTTATACTTACGGATCGAATACAAAAACTCATTTCGGTTATTATTAAAAACTATACCTAATGAACTTTATAATAATGTAAGTTAAGTGGTCCAGAATCTCAATAACCCACTTATTTGGAAAGATTATGCCTCCCTTGATTCAGTTAAGAGACATAACTTTTTATGCGGCAATAAGAAAGTACCGTAAAAACTGTCTATGGCTTATTATATTGTGAATATTGACATTTTATTTGACAGTTACTTTTGTTATTACTGTAATCTTTTTTGAGTACTTGTTGATTAGAAACTGTTATTGGAACTATTGTTCATTTTCTAGTGCGTTTTTTTCTACAAACATACATATTTACACACCAATAATGAGATTTAACGCATCGCTTTTTAAACTCTCGTGTGAATGAGGCCTAAAATTACGCCTAGGTTAATCGACAAAGGGTGTAACTTCATAGGAGTTGCATTTTGCATATTTTTTAATTTATGACAAATTAGCCCTTGACTTCGATCTCGATCTGTTATTGGACCTAGGGTTCGTTTTCTAGTGCGTTTTTTTCTACAAACACACATACATACACACGCAGTTTATATTTAAGTGTTGTTATTGTTTTTACTTACATTAATTGTTGTAATTATTCTATGTTTAAATATGTATTTTTTTTTATTTTACAATTAATAACGTAGAGACAATAAATGAAAGGATGCAAATAACCTATGTTTAAGGAAAGAGAGGGTATTTAGAATGAGGCGTGATGTATGTATATATGTATGTATTGAATTCTCCATTGTTGCACAGAAAATTTATACAGACAAATAAATAACACGCTGTATAAGGGTGTAGGGTGTAGGGGATGTTACATCCAAAAGCATACTGTCAGACGTGAACGATTTACTGTTACGACGCCAATCGAGCCTGATTAGGAGGGGATCTCTATTGTAAGGATTATAGTGCTATTCATCTTACGCAGCATCATTAGTGATCATCAAATAAGATCTTTTCTAACTTTGAATGTTACTAATTGTTGTGTATTTTATGTATTTAGGTATGTAGTTTGTATGTAGGTTTGCGATTGACTACAATTTAAGCCTGACGGAAAGCATTAATGCGGTCTAAATTGGAACGCACTTACCTAGAAAATGCCTATTCACTCTTGCTTTCAGTGTCAGGAAGTGTGTTATGTTCTGTGAATTTTACTTATATATTAAAAACACATTTATAAATCTGTACAAAATAGTGACACCGCTAAAACTTGGAAATTTCTTAATACACTTGGAGTTGGAAAATCATCTTCGAACAATCCTATAAATATTGATTTAGAACTTCTCAATAAACATTTTTCTACTTCCGATACAATTGACAGTACCGAAAAGGAGTCCATTCTTACCACTCTTTCTTCTATACCAACACCAGATTTTCTTCCGTTTACTTTCGAATCTTTTACCGAATGTGATGTTAAGAAGAGTGTTTTGTCTATCGCTTCGAATGCTGTTGGTTCTGATAGCGTAAGCCGTAATATGATTATTCCTATCATTGATATTATTTCCCCAGTTCTTACACATATCCTCAACTATTCCATTTATTCCAGTGAATTTCCACAGGCTTGGAAGAATGCACAAATTATTCCTCTTCCTAAAAAAATTAGTTCCACAACGTTTTCTGACTTCCGTCCAATTTCTATTTTGCCGTTCCTTTCTAAAGTCCTTGAAAAACTTGTCTTCCAGCAGTTATCCGTATTCTTAAACCGAAATTTACTTTTAAGTCCATTACAATCTGGTTTTCGTCCTGGTCATGGTACGGTTACCGCTTTGACTAAAGTTACTGACGATATTCGTTGGGCGATGGATAATAGACAACTCACTGTACTAGTTCTGCTTGATTTCAGTAATGCTTTTAATTCTGTAGACTACGACATTTTGTTGAGTCTATTACGCTCTATTAACATATCTCCATCGGTTATAGACTGGTTTCAGAGCTACCTCAAAGGCCGTAAGCAGCGCATTCGAGTTGATGACTTCTTTTCATCTTGGTGCGATGTTACGGCAGGGGTACCTCAGGGTGGCGTGTTATCTCCATTACTTTTCTCTATCTTCATTAATTCGATCACTCAAAATATAACTTCTCTTTACCATATGTATGCAGATGATATCCAAATATACCGCTCTTCATCTCTTGAGAACCTAAACTCAACTGTCTCTGCTATAAACTGTGACCTTAGCGCAATTGATATCTGGAGCAGACAGTATGGGCTTAAGGTAAATCCCCTAAAATCTAAGGCCATTATTATTGGTAGTCCTGCCCTCATCTCAAGAGTTGATTGGGTAGATCTCCGGCCAGTTTTGTATAATGGTACCACTATTCCTTTTTGTGACACAGTTAAAGATCTTGGGGTTCATCTTGATAACCAGTTGTCGTGGTGCGTGCATGTCAAAGAGTTAAGTAAAAAGATGTTTGCTACTTTTGGCTCACTGAGACGTTTAAGATCATTTTTACCAATTCCTACTAAAGTTATGTTAGCACATTCTCTTCTTCTTTCGGTTTTAGATTATGCGGACGCGAGCTATCTAAATATAACTGAGGACCAACTCAATAAACTTGAGCGACTTCAAAATCTTGCTATTCGGTTCATATTTAGCCTACGCAAATATGACCATATTTCTGAATTCCGTCAGAAGCTCAAGTGGCTCCCTATTCGTCGTCGCCGGGATCTGCATGTACTTTCACTTTTGTACTGTGTGTTGTTTAATCCAAAATCTCCTGTGTATCTGAAGGAGAAATTTACGTTTCAGGGTATGCAGTCAGAACGGAGACAGTGTCGATTACTAACTCTATGTTTACCCGTGCATAAGACGAAATTTTATAAACATTCTTTCGTTGTGCAAGCCGTTAAGTTATGGAATGCTCTCCCTTTAAACATACGGCAATCAAAGACACTGGTCATTTTTAAAAATGCCGTAAAGACTCATTATCTGGTGCAGTAAAGACGATCTGTATATATTATTTCTTTTCAATATAAGGTATTTATTAGTATATTTTGATATGTATTTTATTCATTATTGTAGGTATTTGTGTAATATTGTTTATGTATTAGGATGTAAATTATTTGTATGTATGTGTATTACTAATACTATGGTTATTTTTGTTTTACGCCACCTGCTGATGTCCTTAAGTTTTCCTAAACCGAAGGTTGCCTGGAAGAAATCGCTACTTAGCGATAAGGCCGCCTTTTGTATGCTGATCTCTTCTTAATTTGTTTTTTATTTCACTTGTTTTTGTCTTTGTGGTGTGCAAATAAAGTATATTTATCTTATTTATCTTAAAAACCTGTGGTAACCTTAAGTTCATCATTTTATAAAAGCCCATACTTTATAAGTTCCTGCTTCTAGTATAGGTAGGTAACCATAGAGTTTCGACTGTGGTGCATTAGGGAAATATACGTTTCATAGGTCCAGACCCTTAATTGCTTCGTTAAAGAACTCGTTCGAACCCTTCGTTAAAGAACTTTGGAGTTTAATCATTAACGTTGTTTTTGAAGGGTTGCCATGAATTTAATTAGCATACGTTATATCCCATGGGTTTTTAATTACTTAAAAGCAATAAAAAGAAGTAACTTTTTCAATGTTTATCTTTAAACCAAACTTCATTAAAATCAATTCTGCGGTTTAATTGCGAAAAGGTAACCGACAGGCAGAGTTTACTTACACATTTATTCGTATGGATGTATGGATTAATTACAAATTCACAAATTCTATATTGCTTCAATAAATAATATTTTGTATTATTTGTTTCAGAATGAGAGAATACGTAGAGGAAAATGAAAAAAATGATCCTCTTATACACGCCCCAGACAAGAAAAACAACCCTTGGGCCGAGAAAGGAAAATGCATCATCATGTAATCATAATCACAAGTAAAATATAAAAAAATAATATCACCAAAAATTCTAAAAGACATTTATATCGTTTTGGCACGACGAAATCGTTATTGGTCTGGTCACCACGGGCGCTACTGCTGACAAAACAAAGATTGGAGAGAGGTTCACGAACGCAATTGGACATTTGCTACTGCCAGACAATATAAAGATAATAGTAAAATAGAAACAAGTCGGGACGGCCTTGCCAAAACATACGTTTGATTTACCAGAGATTCCATTAAGACGGTTTTCGTTCCCCAAGATAATCTAGTCCTCATAATAAAAATAATGTAAGGAATGTACATTTTGACTGTGCGCGTCGCAAGTATGTACTTATGAGTGTTTTGTTAAAAGATTTAAAAATGGTTGTAAATACGTTAAATTTTGTATTTCTAGTAAAGTAACGTTCGGTCGGGACTATCGGTAGAGGATAAAATGGAAAAAGTTAATGTGGGCGGAGTAAAAATTGTAAATTTAAACTTAAACATGACAATGTATGTTCATACCGACGTATTTTACTTTGAAGTTGAGAGATTTTAATTTAATGAGGGAACGCCTTGAGAATGTCTAGAATAGAATGATAATATGATTGAGGAATCCGAGCACTTGCACGCGAAGAAAAGCAACTTCCTCTAAGAAATTCGCGTGGATCTGGTTTGGATTCTAAATTTAATCAGACGAAGTATGCAGGACTTTGTTCTCCTACTTTGTTATTTCAGTTACATAAACTGAATTTTTTTCTCATATTTTGACCGCGAACGTAAACTTTGCCATCGCGAATAGTTGTAATAAAATACTGTTGAATGTGAAGATTCATTGAGCTCGTGAATCTTTAGATTTAAACGATGTAATATTAAATAATGATAGTTAAAATATAGGGTATAATCGCACATCACAACTTAACATCTATTTGCTGGATCACAGAAATAAGAGCATTCATGAATTTAAATTAGGTATTGGCAATAAAGAATTCTTAGGCGAAGTGTTAAAATGACGAAATGTTAAATGTAGCGCAGTGAAAAACTAATTTTAAGGTAACTCATGAATAAAATGCGACATAATCTTGTTCGAAACAAAAGTAATGATAAGTTGATTTAGGATACTTTTTTATGAACACAGGTACATTCCGCAGTGCCATTAACTTGTAATGCTTCTATTGAATAAATCTTAGCGTCTTATCTTCTACGCTCCTCATAAGCTTTGTTATGTATGTCTTATTTGTGACCCTATCTATATACTCGTGTTGTCTGTATCTACTTACATCCACATTATGATTTATATGTGTTCATCTTCTTCTACCCCGATATTTAAAATTAGATAAATAAATCTATTGACTACAACTTTAAATCTAGCACTTGATTAGCTTAGTATTAATTCAAAATATAAATTGAAATAAACTTTACCTATGTCACGAAAATTATTCGCGAACTATCGTAGTTTCCAAAATAAACTTCTTCTAAATTATATCTAAGATTAACGGATTTGAATTGCTATTTCCCTCTTATTGTAATATGCATCTCCGGAGGGGATGTTGTATTAATGAGGAGGTATAATAGCTTCATTATCGCGCGTAGTGCTATTGCTCTAACGTTCCACTAAAATGGAACTACCTTTAATCCTAATTTTGAATAAAATAGAAAATTTAAACTTACGCACTGTAGGTAATTTATAGATTAAATTAAAATCTAACCTAAAATTATAAACTTAAATTTATAAAAAAAAAATACCTTCCTCCTTACCATATCTAGACGCGATCTATGGAGAATCATTCTGGCTGTGAGTATTTCCCATTTGTTTAGATGCTTATCATAGTCGTTCGTCCGACTTTCGCTACTACCGACAATAAATTGTTATCGCGGACTAACTTCTCGAATGGTTTCATCTTTGCAACTACGTCCTCCCTCTAAAATTTCATGTCAATTTTTAACGAATGATTTGTTCCTACATCATTCACATCATCTATTATATCAAACTATTGTCATCTTTCACATCCACTTCTTTCACATGAATAAGTTTCTCATTATAATTTCATTGTATCTGTCCTCTCTTAGTCAAGAATAGTTTTAAACTTAGGAACTTAGAGAATAAATCGTAGTTTTAGTGATAAATTAAAAGCAAGAAAATCAAAGTTGTTTGTTAACTTACACGATAAAAGTTGCAATTCAGAGAATTAGCCGTAGGTATATAAAAAAAATATTAAAAAATGTAACGAGTTTATTTAAAAAATGTTCTAGTAAATAAATTAAGGGATCTCAGTCGAGAGTTATGAAAACGATGGCAAAGTTTCATTCTCCAACAATATCATGTGCAATAACTACAGTATGTACATTATCAAGGTCGTTCTCTTTTATATGCAATATTTATTGAGTGTTTTGTTTTTAATATATAATAGTTTATTTTATTTCTAAGTTTGTTCGTTGAACTTAAGTAAAACCAAAGATTTTTTCACTTCTTTCTCGGGCTGTTTAGCTCATTCTAATCAACACGAACATTAATATGAAACACTTCATCATATATATGCTGACACAGCGTGGCGAATTGTTTTATATTAGTGTCCTAATTAAGGTAATAATAAACTTAATCGGTACTTTTTAACGGATTAATCCAAAAAAATTTAATAACTAGGTAAGGTGATATTGGAAATGATTTTTTTAGAATCAATAGGCTAAGGTATTATGTTATTATTATTAATATGTAATCAGTAATCACTGAAATAAATCAAAATCTGTAATTTTTGTGTTTGCATTTCCCAACCCAATCGACTGTCTCATTGCCCAATGATTAAGTCTATGAGGCTATGGTCCAGGGTCAGGCTATATTGGATTTTCTTTCCATAATGTATTCTCAAGTTGGAATTTATAAAGCTAGCGGTGTTCTACATCTATATGCCTCAGAGGATACTCATACGTTAAACTGTCAGTCCCAAGCAATATCATTAACATTTCTTAATGATCGCTACAAAGTCAAAGATCACAAATCCGTATTCTTTTTTTCTTATGGAGACGAGGAATCAGAGCTTAGACCCACCACGCTACGCTGCTCTAGTTCAATGTTCTGCAGCGAATTAATAAAAAAAGGCTGATGATAATAAAATCACTCTAAATGGCATAAATCCACTCATTTGCTATTTAATTCCACGAAAATTTATTCTTCTTTTTAACAAGTCAGACCTATACGACAGATTTTTTGTGCTACTTGATAATAATCTGAAGATCTTCATCATATCATCATCAACATATCAGCCGAT
This sequence comes from Bicyclus anynana, assembly GCF_947172395.1. Lineage (NCBI taxonomy): Eukaryota > Metazoa > Arthropoda > Insecta > Lepidoptera > Nymphalidae > Bicyclus > Bicyclus anynana. The sequence goes on along the minus strand of NC_069093.1, from coordinate 1,282,045 downwards.
GGGCGTCCACTGCAGGACATAGGCCTTTTGTAGGGACTTCCAAACATCATGATCCTCAGTTGCCTGCATCCAGTGAATCCCTGCGACTCGCTTGATGTCATCAGTCCACCTGGGAGAGGGGTCGACAAATCTGCGCTTTCTAATGCCAATCCAGCACCTTGGAACCTAACGGCTCTTCGAACTATGTGCCCCATCAATTGCCACTTCAGTGTCAGCTATATCGGTCACTTCTAGGGTTCGCCCGCTGTGTGACTCAGCCTTCTTATGAGGCCCATAGTTAGAGACCAAGTCCGGAACGGCGGGCTAGTCCGGAACGGCCGGCTAGTCTCGGAACGTCAGGCAACGCAAGAATCTTTGAAGATATTATTTTATCATTATTTCAAGTGTCATGATTTCAAGAAAAGGCTAATGTATTCCTACACAACGAAAGGAATTAGCCTACCTTATGCATTTTGTACTGTACAAACCGCTTCAGAAGGCAGATTCTGATCAGAAGAGCCGGCATAAAACCTAGCATTACTTTTAATATAATCGTTATTATACCATACCAAGGCCCTGTGTCAACCTTCGGATAGTTGTCGAATGGAGTATTTACAAGTTTTGTCTTTGTAATCTATAGGTATATTATAAAGAGGTAAGGTATTGATGTTATCCCTACAACACCCTGATAAACTATGGATAAAGAAACAAAGAAGAAAAAAATATCTTTTTTTTTAGGTATATTACAATATTAAATTCTAAATATATAGCATATAGCTAGATCAATAAAAGAAGAACGCCCTGCAAAATGTGGCATAACCTAGAAAAAGTCTCTAACTCATTTTGCCACATACTTCCTGTACAAAAAACACACACAGCTCAACATCCTATTTAAACCAACGACCTTCTGGATCTACTGAACCAATTTTGAAAATTCTTTTACCACTAAAAAGCCGTATTATTTGTAAAAGTCATAGGCTTTATTTTATGCCCCTATTCTCAGGGAATCGGGAATTTTCGGGCGAAACTCGCTAATAGTACAAAGTAAAACTGATGTGTTTAGTACGCCCCATGCCTCGGAAAGCAAGTAAAGCCGTCGGTCCTGCGCCTGATCTCTCCGGTCGTGTTGGTCTGCAGTCCCATCGAACTATGAGAGCGAGGAAATAGAGAATGCACTTGTGCTTGCAAACAAACTTGTGCACTATAATATGCTGCTTATATGGTTTAAAACGAAAGCTTAATTGACACCAAGCATCTTTATCATTATTAAAATTCAAGCGTTTTCTTTTCAAGCCACCTTCCAGATATCGATTCGGTGTAACATCCGCTAGAGGTCGTTAAAAGTTCAACATTATCACGCTAAGCCCACTATTCCGCATTTGTGATGTATGGTGAGTCTAAGCTCCATCTCTTTCGCATAAGGCTTGGCTCTGTAGTGGGTCATAAATATAAGCTAATTAACGGCGACCTGGGCGGTCTGCTAAGCTTTTGGAGCGAGTTCGGCTGGATGGAATGAATCCAGAGGGAATCTACACCGAAGGACCCACGTACAACGGCCTATCACATGGACAACTTTGGAAACGGAAGAAGAACGGAACGGCAGAAGGAAGAAGAAGAAGAAGATAGGCTAATTAAACTGACTTACGCTTGACTTAATTGGTTAAGAGCTTCGGCTGAAGCAAACCTACAATACCTACAATATGTATTGCCAAATCTTAAAAAAAACCGGTATTATATGTTGTTGAAAACTAGTATTTGAATAATATACCTAGCATACGCCCAAAAATAGTCAAAAAGTCACCTAATGGCGACGGAGAGAACCCAGGCCCATCTATTTTGTCCATAGACAGAATTATAATAATTATTATATTAGAATAATTAGATATCGAAATGCATCGCGTCCAAATTCTGCAACAAAATTGTCTGTCGTTTCTTGATGGGGACGAGGTAAACTCACACATCGACAATATTTAACACCAATAAATTAATATTCTGTAACCTCACACTACACACAACTATAAATTTGATTCGCAATACTCGCACAGGTATAATTGTTACACAGACTAACAATCACATCGCTTACACTCGTTACACAGAATAATCGATTACATGATCGAAGTTTTACTATTCCATCAGAAATAGTAAAATTTGATATAATTAGGTTAGAAATAATTACAAATGAAACGTACATTTTAATTTTTAGTGAACTACAAGTTGTTGACCGTTTGTATACCACTCAGTTTTTATACTACACAAACCAGCATTATAAGGGAGCTCTATTTAAAACGAAAACGATTACAGTTATAAAATAGAAACAGTATTTTATGTTCTAAAGATCTTTATTGTTGATATTTGGCAGAGGGGTAACAACTAGCGAGTCAGGTCCTTTTGTAATTGGTCTGAGATTTTGTCCCAACGCAACGAAACATATATTACCGGTTGCTATTGTTTAATATTTATCTATTTCTCTTCATGAGATACGTTGCGCATTAGACCTGAATCTCATTAAATTGAGTTTAAAAATGATCATTTTCTTGACTGAAACTTAAATCTGGGACTATCGATAAACCTAGACCCTTTTTCTAATATGTACTAGAACGAAGCTTTAAATAAACAGAACGCAAGCCCTAGGATAATCATAAAACCTAATCAAGTCTGACGCGGTAACACAGGTTAAATGCGGGCAACACTGGATCAGTCCGGCTCTTGCGTGGAATACCGGCTTAAAGGATCCACCAAAATGATATACCGGCTTTACCGGTCCACAGAAAATAGTAATATAGTGTAATATGAAATAGGGCATAGGTAGACATGGAATACTTTATAGAGAACTAGCTGACGCCGCGCAGTTTCACCTGCCTAGTTCTCGTTCCCTTAGAAATACGGGGATAATATATAACCTTCCTAGATAAATGGGCTATCTAACACTGAAAGAATTTTTCAAATCGGACCAGTAGTTCCTGAGATTAGCGTATGCAATCAAACAAACAAACATTGGCAACGTCCATCGGCTCTTCGTACTAACCTACGCCCCGCGGTTTCACCTATAGTCTACAACACTCACAAATAACTTAACTTTATAGTGGCAAATATTCAAAATCGTTTTAGTTGATTACCCCGATCGCTGGATCTACTGAACCAATTTTTAAAATTATTTCACCACTAATAATCCACGTTATTAGTGAGTGTGTGAGTTGCACTGTGTTTGTTTGGTTTGGGTAGCTAGGTGTCAAGTTAATGTGCACGAGTTATATGTATATTTTACACTCGTATTTTCACGGGAACGCAGAGTGCGCGGGTGTAACCGCGGGTCGCCGGCTATCTATCTATTTATATCTATACTTATAATAAAACTGGTCGAATTCTATACATTTAATCGCAATTTGAGATATTACTTATACCATTTGTAACAACTAAAGTTACCGTGGCATAAAGTACGCCAGCGCCATCTAGAATCTATACTTATAATACGAATTCTGTACATTTTGTACGTTCTGCACATTCAAGATATTTTGAAATTTTTTGTTGGGGGGCATCATATAATCGATACTGAACCTAAAAATATTATTTTTCGATTTTTTGTCTGTCTGTCTGTCCGTGTTTTTTTGTTATTCAGGCATTACACTGAAACTACTGAATGAATACAAATGAAACTTGGCACGGTT